>NW_016107331.1:7460357-7485968 GCF_001604975.1 Cebus imitator
TTTGTTGCCAATGCTTTTGGTGTTTTAGTCATGAAGTCCTTGCCTATGCCTATGTCCTGGATGGTTTTGCCTAGGTTTTCTTCTAGGGTTTTTATGGTGTTAGGTCTTATGTTTAAGACTTTAATCCATCTGCAGTTAATTTTAGTGTAAGGTGTCAGGAAGAGGTCCAATTTCTGCTTCTGCACATGGCTAGCCAGTTTTCCCAACACCATTTATTAAACAGGGACTCCTTTCCCCATTGCTTGTTTTTGTCCAGTTTGTCAAAGATCAGATGGTTATAGATGTGTGGTGTTGCCTCTAAGGCCTCTGTTCTGTTCCATTGGTCTCTGTTTTGGACTGGTACCATGCTGTTTTGATTACTGTAGCCTTGTAGTATAGTTTGAAGTCAGGTAGCATGATGCCTCCAGCTTTGTTCTTTTTGCTTAGGATTGTCTTGGCTATGTGGGCTCTCTTTTGGTTCCATATGAAGTTTAAGGTGGTTTTTCCCAGTTCTGTGAAGAAAGTTATTGGTAGCTAGATGAGGATAGCATTGAATCTATAGATTATTTTGGACAGTATGGCATTTTATTGATATTGATTCTTCCTAATCATGAGCATGGAATGTTTCTTCATCTGTTTGTGTCCTCTCTTATTTCCTTGAGCAGTGGTTTGTAGTTCTCCTTGAAGAAGTCCTTACATCCTTTGTTAGTTGTATTCCTAGGTATTTTATTCTTTTTGTAGCAATTGTAAATGGGAGTTTGCTCATGATTTGGCTCTCTGTTAGTCTGTTATTGGTGTATAGGAATGCTTGTGATTTCTGCACATTGATTTTGTATCCTGAGACTTTGCTGAAGTTGCTTGTTAGTTTAAGGAGATTTTCGGCTGAGATGATAGGGTCTTCTAAATATACAATCATGTCTTCTGCAAATAGAGACAAATTGACTTCCTCTTTCCCAATTGAATATCCTTTTTTTTTCTTGTCTAATTGCTGTGGCTAGAACTTCCAGTACTACACTGAATAAGAGTGGTGAGAGAGGGCATCCTTGTCTAGTGCCAGATTTCAAAGGGAATGCTTCCAGTTTTTGCCCATTTAGTATGATATTGGCTGTGGGTTTGTCATAAATAGCTTTTATTATTTTGAGA
Source organism: Cebus imitator (assembly GCF_001604975.1). Classification (NCBI taxonomy): domain Eukaryota; kingdom Metazoa; phylum Chordata; class Mammalia; order Primates; family Cebidae; genus Cebus; species Cebus imitator. The sequence goes on from NW_016107331.1 coordinate 7,461,480, forward strand.
TATGTTCCTTCAATACATAGTTTATTGAGAGTTTTTAGCATAAAGTGCTGTTGAATGTTGTTGAAAGCCTTCTCTGCTTCTATTGAGATAATCGTGGTTTTTGTCTTTGATTCTGTTTATGTGGTGGATTACGTTTATAGACTTGCGTATGTTGAACCAGCCTTGCATCTCCAGGATGAAGCCTACTTGATCACAATGGAAAAGCTTTTTGTTGTGCTGTTGCAATCGGCTTGCCAGTATTTTATTGAAGATTTTTGCATCTATTTTCATCATGGCTATTGACCTGAAGTTTTCTTTTCTTGTTGAGTCTCTGCTGAGTTTTGGTATCAGGATAATGTTGCTCTCATAAAATGATTTGGATAGTATTCTCTCTTTTTGGATTGTTTGGAATAGTTTCAGAAGAAGTAGTACAAGCTCCCCTTTGTATGTCTGGTAGATTTCAGCTGTGAATCCATCTGGAACTGGACATTTTTGGTTGGTAGGCTATTAATTGCTGCCTCAACTTCAGCCCTTGTTATTGGTCTGTTCAACATTTCAAATTCTTCCTGGTTTAGGCTTGGGAGGGTCCAAGTGTCTAGGAATTTATCCATTGCTTCCAGGTTTACTTGTTTATGTGCATAGAGTTGTTTGTAGTAATCTCTGATGATATTTTGCGTTTCTGTGGAATCAGTGGTGATGTCCCCTTTTTAGTTTTTATTGCGTCTATTTGATTCTTCTCCCTTTTTTTAATTAATCTGACTAGTAGTCTCTCTATTTTGTTGATCTTTTAAAAAAAACAGCTCCTGGAATTATTGATTTTTGAAGGTTTTTTTTGGTGTCTCTATCTCCTTCAGTTCTGCTCTAATCTTTGTTATTTCTTGTCTCCTGCTAGCTTTTCAGTTTTTTTTTGAACTTGCTCCTCTAGCTCTTCCAATTTTGATGATAAGGTGTTGATTTTAGATCTTTCCTTTCTTCTCATGTGGGCATTTATTGCTATAAATTTTTCTCTAGAGACTGCTTTAAATGTGTCCCAGAGATTCTGGTACGTTGTGTTTTCATTCTCGTTGGTTTCAAATAACGTCTTTATTTTGCCTTCATTTCATTGTTTATCCAATTGATATTCACCTTCATTTCCTTGTTTATCCAGTCGATATTCAGGAGCCAGTTGATCAGTTTCCATGAAATTGTGCAGTTCTGAGTTAGTTTCTTAATCCTGAGTTCTAATTTGATTGCCCTGTGGTCCGAGAGACTATTTGTTATGATTTCCGTTCTTTTGCATTTGCTGAGGAGTGGTTTACTTCCGATTATGTCGTCAATTTTAGAGTAGGTGTGATGTGGTGCTGAGAAGAATATATATTCTATGGATTTGGGGTGGAGCTTTCTGTAGATGTCTATTAGGTCCACTTGGTCCAGATCTGAGTTCAAGACCTGGATATTCCTGTTAATTTTCTGTCCCGTTGACCTAATATTGACAGTGGAGTGTTAAAGTCTCCCACTATTATTGTGTGGGAGTCTAAGTCTCTTTGTAGGAGTTTTAGAACTTGCTCTATGTATCTGGGTGTTCCTGTATTGGGTGCATATATATTTAGGATCATTAGCTCTTCTTGTTGCATTGATCCTTTTACCATTATGTAATGCCCTTCTTTGTCTCTTTTGATATTTGTTGGTTTAAAGTCCATTTTATGAGAGACTAGGATTGCAACTCCTGCTTTTTTTTGTTCTCCATTTGCTTGATAAATCTTCCTCCATCCCTTTATTTTTAGCCTATGTGTTTCCTTGCACATGAGATTGGTTTCCTGAATACAGCACACTGATGGGTCTTGACTTTTTATGCAATTTGCCAGTCTGTGTCTATTGATTGGGGCATTTAACCCACTTACATTTAAGGTTAATATTTTTATGTGTGAATTTGATCCTGCCATTTTGATGCTAGCTGGATGTTTTACCCATTAGTTGATGTATTTTTTTCATTGTGTCGATCATCTACCATTTGGTACATTTTTGGAGTGGATGGTACTGCTTGTTCCTTTCCTTGTTTAGTGCTTCTTTCGGGAGCTCTTATAAGGTAGGCCTGGTGGTGACAAAATCTCTCAGCAATTGCTTGTTTATAAAGGATTTTCTTTCTCTTTCACTTATGAAGCATAGTTTCACAGAATTCTAGTTTGAAAGTTCTTTTCTTTAATGATGTTGAATATTGGTCCCCACTCTCTTCTGGCTTGTAGGGTTTCTGCCAAGAGATCTGCTGTGAGTCTGATGGGCTTCCCTTTGTGGGTAACCTGACCTTTCTCTCTGGCTGCCCTTAGCATTTTCTCCTTCATTTCAACTCGGGTGTATCTGACGATTATGTGCCTTGAGGTTGCTCTTCTTGAGGAATATCTTTGGTACCATTTGTCTATTTTGAATATTCTTTGTGGTGTTCTCTGTATTTCCTCGACTTGAACATTGGAATATCTTTGTGGTGTTCTCTGTATTTCCTGGACTTGGACATTGTCCTGCCTTGCTTGGTTGGGGAGGTTCTCCTGGATAATATCCTGATGAGTGTTTTCCAGCTTGGATTCATTCTCTCTGTCACATTCAGGTACACCTATCAAATGTAGATTAGGTCTTTTCACATAATCCCATATTTCTTGGAGGCTTTGTTCATTTCTTTTCACTCCTTTTTCTCTAATCTTGCCTTCTCATTTTATTTCATTGAGTTGATCTTCAATCTTTCATATCCTTTCTTCTGCTTGGTCGATTCAGTTATTGAAACTTGTGTATGCCTCACGAAGTTCTCGTGCTATATTTTTCAGCTCCATCAAGTCATTTATATTCTTCTCTAAGCTGTTTATTCTAGTTAGCATTTCATCTAACCTTTTTTCAAGGTTATTGGTTTCTTTGCATTGGACTAGCACATGTTCTTTTAGCTCAGAGAAGTTTCTTATTACCCACCTTCTAAAGCCTTTTTCTGTCAATTCATCAGATTCATTCTCCATCCATCTTTGTTCCCTAGCTGGTGAGGAGCTGTGATCCATTGAAGGAGGAGAGGAGTTCTGGCTTTTGGTGTTTTCATCCTTTTAGTGCTGGTTTATTCCCATCTTGGTGGCTTTATATACCTGTGGTCTTTGTAGTTGGTGACTTTTGGATGAGGTCACTGAGTGGATGTCCTTTTTGTTGATGTTGAAGCTATTTCTTTCAGTTTCTTGGTTTTCATACTAACTGTCAAGGCCCTCTGCTGTAGGACTGCTGGAGGTCCACTCCAGCCCCTACTTTCCAGGGGATAACCTGCAGGGGTTGCAGAACAGTAAGGGTTGCTGGCAGTTTCTTCTTGTTATCTTCATCCCAGAAGGTTACCCGCCAGATGTTGGCCAGAGCTCCCCTTTATGAGGTGTCTCTTTGGGTATACAGGGATCAGGGAGCTGTTTGAGGAGATAGTCTGTCCCTTATAGGAGCTCAAGTGCTGTGCTGGGAGCTCCGTTGATCTGTGCAGAGCTGCTGGGCAGGTAAATTTAAGTCTGCTGCAGTGGAACTCATAACAACCTCTTTTCCCATGTGCTCTGTCCTAGGAAGGCCAGGCTTTATTTAAAAGTTCCTGACATGCTGCTGCCTTTTTTCATAGATGCCCTGCCCTGCATGGAGATAGTCTATTCACAGTCTGCCAACAGAGGCATTGCTGAGCTGCCACAGGCTCTGTCCAGCTGGTATGTGAACTTCTGCCTCGGTATTGGAGGACTGCCTCAATAGTGGCTGATGCCCTTCTCACCCCTCAAGCTGGACTGTCCTGGGTTCCTGAGTCTAGCTGCACTTGCTGCGAAATTCTCAGTCCAGATCATTTCAGATTGCTTGTTTTGTTGGACTCTTACCTTCCAAGCCAGATCATCTGGCTCCCTGTCTCAGCCCCCTCCCTTTCAGCTCAATGGGTGGCTCTGTCTCCCAGGCATTCCAGGCACCAGTTGAAATGGCTGCCCACATTTATGTGAGTTACTGTGCACCAACCCACAGCACTGGCTGAAGCAGCCGTGCTAGAAACTTGTGTTGCTTCTTGGCCTGGGATTCTCCTGGTCTGTGGGCAATGAAAACTCATTTAGATATGGAGTGAGAACTTAACGTCTGTGTTGTTCTTGCTCTGAACTGCACTCCAGAGCTCTTCCTACTCAGCTATCTTGGATTCTCCCTGAGTGTTTCTTTTTAAGTCAATTAATTTTTGATTAATATTATGACAACTGTTAAAATATTTTATTTCTTCAGTTTTATTTTAAAAAATATTTTACTGAGACCATTATTTTTCTTTTAAAGGAAAGATTTGATGCATAAATTATTTTTCATTTATACCAAATTTTATGGATTATAACTTCTACCACTGAGAATTTTGTTCATTGATTAATGTGGTCTGAATGTGTCCCTCCAAAATTTATGTTGAAACCCAATCCCAATTCCATTACAGTGTTATTTAGAAGTGGGACCTTCTGTGAAGTATCTCAGTCTGTTTGTACTGCCATAACAAAATACCATACCTGAGACTGGGTAATTTATAAAGAAACTAAATTTATTTCTCATAGTTCAAAGTACAAATTGAGATACTGGCAAATTCATTGTCTGGTGAGACCAGTCTCCCCTTCCAAGATGGTGCCTTGTTGTTGTATTCTCAGAAATAGAGGAACACTGTTCCTCACCTGGCAGAAAGTCCGAAAGGCTGAACGCTGCCTGAGACCTCTATAATAAGAACCTTAATCCGATTCATGAGAGAGCAGCCTTCATGGCCTAATCACCGTTTAAAGAATATACCTCTTAATATCATCACATTGACCATTAAGTTTCAACACATAAATATTGTTGTTTTTTAAAATTAGTATGGATACATAATAGTTGTACATGTTTATGAGGTACACATGATATTTAATGCAAGCATCTTATGCATAGTGATCAAATGTGAGTGGGATGTTCATCACCACAAATATTTATTTCTTTGTGATGGGAAAATTTCAAATCTTCTCTTATAGCTATTATGAAATATTCAATAAATTATCATTAACTATAGTTGCCCTATTGAGCTGTTGAATACCAGGACTTATCCCTTCTATCTAACTGTATTTTTGAACCTATTATTTATCCTCTTTTCTCCCTTTTCCTTCCCAGCCTCTGGTTATTACCATTTTACCTTCTACCTCCATGAGATCTACTTTTTTAGCTACTATATATCAGTGAGAACATGTGATATTTGTCTCTCTATGCCTGGCTTATTTTATAATGACTCTAGTTTCATCCATGTTACTGCAAATGGCAGAATTTCACTCTTTTTTATGCCTAAGTAGTACTATGTTGTGTGTGGGGGGGGGGTGGGTATATAAAACATTTTCTTTATTCATCTGTTGTTGGACACTTACGTTAATTTCGTATCTTGGCTGTTGTGAATAGCACTGCAATAAGCATGGGCATCAGCTATCTCTTGGATATACTGGTTTCCTTTCTTTTGGATATATAACCAGCAGTGGAATTGCTGGATCATATTGTAGTTATATTTTTAGTTTTTAGAAGAAACTCCACACTGCTTTCCATAATAACGGTATGACTTCTCATTCCCATCAATGGTGTATGAGCATTCCTCTTTCTCCACATCTTTGCCAACATTTGTTATTTTTTCTTCTCTTGATAATGGCCATTCTAACTGGGGTAAGATTATATCTCAGTGTGATGTTGACTTGCATTTCCCTGATGATTTTTAATGATGTTGAATATTTTTCATATATCCATTGGCCATTTGTATGTCATCTTCTGAGAAATATCTGTTTAGATCTTTTGGTACCCTGCTTTCTTTTAGTAAAGGGGTCTCACTATGTTGCCCAAGCTAGAATTCAGTGGTTATTCATAGGTGCAATCCCTAGGACACTACAGCCTCAAACTCCTGAGCCTAAGCACTCCTACTGCCTCAGCCTCCTTGTAGCTGAAACTAACAGTACACACCATTGCACCCAACTTGCCCATTTTTAAATTGAGTTATTTGTGTTTTTGCCATTGAATTGCCTGAGTTCCTTGTATATTCTGGTTATTAATCCCTGTGGGATAGTTTGCAAAGAGTTTTGTACATTCTGTAGGTTGTCTCTTTGTCAAATATTTTCTTTGCTGTGCAAAAGCTTTTTAGCTTGATATAATCTCATTTGACAACTTTGCTTTGGTTACCTGTGCTTGTGGGGTATTACTCAAGAAATATTTGAACAGATCAATGTACTAAAACATTTCCCCAATGCTTTCTTATAGTAGGTTTATAATTTCAGGTCTTACATTTAAGTTTTTAATCTATTTTGGGTTGATTTTTATATATAATGAGAAATTGGGGTCTATTTTTATTCTTCTGCATATGTATACTAAGTTTTCCCAGCATCACTTATTGAAGAGGCTGTCCTTTCCTCAATGTATGTTCTTGACACCTTTACCAAAAGAGTTGGCTGTGTGTTGATTTATATCTGAGTTCTTTATTCTGTTCCATTGGTCTGTATCTCTATTTTTATTTTGAAATTAGATAATGTGTGCCTCCAACTTTGTTCTTCTTGCTGAAGATTGCTTTAGCTATTCAAGGTTTTACAGGCCCTTACAAATTTTCAGATTTTTTTTTTCTATTTCCATAAAGAATGTCATTGAGATTTTGATAGAAACTTTATTACATATGTATATAACTTTGAGAATGGATAGTTTAAAAATATTAATTATTCTAATCCATGAATACAGGCTATCTTTTCATTTTTGTGTACTCTTCAATTTCTTTCATCAATGTTTTGTGGTTTTTATTGTAGAGATCTTCCACTTTTTACATCAAGTTTATTATTTTGGTAGCTATTTTAAATGGAATTGCTTTCTTGATTTCCTTTTCAGATTGTTCATTTTTGGTATATATAAATGTTACTTATTTTCACATGTCGATTTTATATCTTGTAACTTAACTGAATTTGTATATCGATTATAACCATTTTTTGATGGAGTCTTTAGGCTTCCCTAAATATAAAATCATGTCATCTGCAAACAGAACCAATTGACTTCTTCCTTTCCAATTTGGATGCCCTTTATACCTTTCTTTTGTCTAATTGCTCTAAGATTTCAAGTACTATGTTGAATATAAGTGGTAGAACTGTACATCTCTGTCTTGTTTTAGTACTTAGCAGAAAAGCTTTCCATTTTTCCCCTTCATTTTGATGCTGGATGTGAGTTTATCATATATGGCTTTTATTGTTTTGAGGCATGTTCCTTCTGGAACCCAGTTTCTTGAGAGTTTTTATCATGAAGGGCCATTGAATTTTACTGACGTTGAATAGATGCTTTTTCAGAATCTGTTGGCATGATTGTATGGTTTCTATCCTTAATTCTAGTAATGTGTTATTTATTTATTTGTATATGTTAAACATTCTTGCATCCCTGGGATGAATACCACTTGGACATGGTGAATGATCTTTATCATGTTGTTTAAATTAAGTTTGCTATATTTTGTTGAGAATTTTTGCACCTATGTTCATCAAGAATATTGACCTGTAATTTAATTTTTTGTTTTGTCTTTGTCTGGTTTTGGTATGAGGGTAATGTTGGCATTGTAAAATGAGCTTGAAAGTATTCCCTCCACTTCAATTTTTTAAAGAGTTTTAGTAACATTGATATTAGTTAATCTTTAAATATTTGGTAGAATTCAGCAATGAAGCCATTAGGTCCTTGGATTTTCTTTCATGGGAGACTTTTTATTACTGCATCTTTCTCATTGCTCATTACTGGCCTGTTCGGGTTTTATACTTCTTCATGGTTCAATCTTGGTAGTCACATGAGTCTAGGAATTTATTCCTTTTGTCTAGGTTTTTTTTTAATTTATTAGAGTTTTTTATAAATTTATAGGTGTTCATTTAACATATGCATTTTAGAGGATACACATTCAAACCATATCAGGAAGTGATTAAGTTACAAGGGTGAAACCCTAATGAATGAGGTTAGTGTCCTTATAAAAAGAAACTCGAGTGAGCTCCCTTCCCTGCTTCCATCATGTGAGAACACAGAAGGCACCATCTGTGAGGCATAGGACTTCACCAAACGTCAAATATACTAATGCCTTGATTTTGGACTTCCTAGCCTCCAGAATTGAAAATAGTAAATTTCTGTTGTTCATAAATTACCCAGTCTAAGATATCTTGGTATAGTAGCCTAAATAAACTAAGACGTTGATTATATAGAAAAGTTTCTACCAATTTTGGGAGATAAGTAGAGAAAAAAAAAAGCAGAGGCACAAGAGGATGGAAAAAAGAGAGAAACAGAATGGGAGAATCAGACAGAGAGAGACCTAGAAAAAGAAACGCGGGAAGAAAGATTAGAGACAGATATAGAGAGGTTACAGCGCTTCTGTTTTAGGCCAGAATGGATGGCAGAGTAAAAATATGAACAAGGTCAAAGCAATGCGGCTAAAACATTCTTTTATATAGCTAAACAGAAAAGTCATATAAGTTATATAATTTTATAATATAAGTTGTGAAGGGTCTAAATGCACCAGGTAATAAAGTTTTATTTTATGTTATTGGATAGTGTTTTTCCAAAGTGTACTCCATGAAGACTTAATGACTCATGAAGAAAAGGTTTATTTAAATATATTTGAGAATTACTACATACTATATCTCCCTCTGAGAGTATTATAATACATGTCAGCATACTTATATCTCTTAGGAATCCTGAGAAAGTATACTTGGTGATAATTAGTTAAATCAGCACTTACCAATCATACTTAGAGACAGAATAGTTTTTTCCTGTGTGTAAATCCCTATTTGTGTCCTGTAGAACATACTTTGGAAATATGGTCAATCATGTGCCACAGTTAAATGTTTAGACTGAAAAAGGCAAGAGAAGCATAGAGTTTGGAAAGATAAAATCTCATGGCTATGTGCCATATGGATGAAACAGACTAAGACTAAAAATGTGGGGAGTAGGGTAAGGTGGGCAATTAGTAGGCTATAATAATAATCAAGAGGAGGTACCAGATCTTAGATTGGTCTGGGAATAATCAGATTTAAAAGATATGGGTAAGTGTGAGAAAATGTTATATCAGAGATGTTGATTGTTACCAGACTCACAGCTGCCACTGTAATTGCTACCTTTTATATCATGTCACTTCACAACCTAATTAAACTAGAAAGAGAACCTGATACAAAGTGACATGTTGACAGCTGGCCAGCAATTGTGACTTTTATTGTCTGGCTTAAAAACAAAAGTTAAATAAGGTTTCTCACTTAACAGTTTGAAAGTGTGGAAATAGAGACTGAGACTTGCAGCAGATAGATACAGGGGTGTGTGTGTGTGTGTGTGTGTGTGTGTGTAAAAAAAATATATATATATATATATATATATATATAGCAATATATTTGGAGAAATTCAAGAGACTATACATAGTTCTCATTTTTCATGTTCAATATACATGCAGACTTTAGATCTAAAATCTATATTAAGGAATGTTTGTGTATGAAATATAAATAGCATTTCATTGCCAGCTTCAAGGTAATATCTTGAAATACTAATCTTTGTGTTTGGTTTTCCTCACCTCCCTATATGAAATTTTTCCACCAGTAAGTCAGAGGCATTTATATTATCTCCAAGAGAAATAGGAATATTTAGGGTACGAATGAAACAAGCAATAAGTACTCAATATAAAAGGAAGGCCTGAAGGAAGCAGAGCGTAAAGTTTATGCTATAATGGTTAAGCGGAGTGAAGAACAGTGAAGAAACAGATCACTTTCATATGCATAAATACACAAAGAGAATAAATACAGGTCCATCTAGGCTAGACAGGAGAAGAGAGGGAGATGGGAAAGAGGAGCTAGGTGTTATACACACTTACAGCAAGTTAGGAAGGAGACAAGGAGAAGGGCAGATATGGGAGATGAATAACTGCATGGAGGGACATCGTGTCATCATAGGGAGATTGCCCATCACCCTTACTGGTCAGCAGCAGGGAATCAAGTCAGCATGTGGAAATAAGGTCAACAAGTAGAGACTACTCATCACCTGGATAGAGCTAGATGTCTCTGGTGGTGGAGTAGGACTTCCATCTACAGACACAACTTCTAGCATAAATACTCCTGCCACTTACTCCAAAATTTTATGAGCTGTATTTGTCTGTTCAGAAAATATAAAACATCATACACTGGACAGATTAAACAAATGGGAATTTATTTCTCACAGTTTTGAAGCCTGGAAAGTCCAAGATCAAGGTGCTGACCACTTCAGTTCAGGAATGGCTTTTGTCCTGGATTATAGCCAACTTCTCACTGCATCTTCACATGGTAGAGAGTAAGCTCTTTGGCATCTCTTCTTAAAAGGGGACTAATCCCATCATCAGGGCCCCACCCTCTTGACCTCACCTAAACCTGATTACCTCTAAAGGCTTCATCTCCAAGTGCCATCACATTTCAGGATAGACAGTTGGGGCTTCAAGTTATGAACTTTAGGAGAATGCAATTCAGTCTATAACATTATTCCCTGGCCTCCTAAAATCTGTGTCCTTCTTGTATGCAAAATACATTCATTACATTCCAACAACCCCCAAAGTCTTAACACACTCCAGCATCAACTCTAAAGTCTAAACTTTCAAGACTTATCTAAATATTATATAAATCAGATATGGCTAAGACGTGATCAAAATTCTTCTCCATCTGTGAGCTAAAGAAGAAAAATTGGGGTGAGCGGATAACCAGACAGGTATGGGCTCCCAAAATGCAATGGTGGGACAGGCATAAGATGGATATTCCAACTCCAAAAGGAAGAATAGGAAAGAAGAAACAGGTGATGGGTACCAAACAAGTCCAAAAGTTAGAAACACAAATTCCATCAGATCTTAAAGCCTGAGAATAATTTTGTTTGGATCCATTCTATGCCTCTGGACCCACGGAGGCAGTAGTTCCGCTTCTGTGACTCTGCAGGGCACTCTGGCTCCCAGGGCTTCTTGTGGAAGCTGTCTATCCCAATGAAACTGAGGAAATAGCCCTGATGATTTCTGGATGAGCTTTAGGGTCACTTTTCCCTGTTCTTGTAGAACAGAGCATACAGTATTTGCATCCAAATTCTTCGTTGTCCAATCGCGTCAAATCCAACAATTCTTACAGCCTTTATTTCATCTCACTTTTTCTGTTCCCTTTAGGTGAAACTGTTATTGCTGGTGTAATCCCATCTCTATTCCTGGCTTCTGTTGAAATGGCTGATTAAGTCCATGAGTCCCAAACATGATCTTTTTATCAAATGGTTGCTCAGCCGCATCTTTAGTGTTCTCTTCAGAAAAATCTTTCTCGTTTTTACCATGTTATGCAGTAAATGGAGAATTTTTATATCTCCAAGATGATTTCTTTTGCTTAACAATTCCTTTGTCAATTGATCTCTTTTCTTTTTCATTTTACTGAGAGCATCAAGAGGAACTTTCAACACTCCTTAGAAATCTCCTGAGCTAAATATCCAATTTCTTCACTCACAAGCTCTACTTTCTACAAAACACTAGAACACAGCTCAGCCAAGTTTAAGGATTAACTTTTGTCCAGTTTCCAGTTATTGGTGTTCCTCACTTTCATCTGAGATTTTACCAGGATTGCCTTGAATATCCATATTTCTAATGTATACCTTAAAACTCTTCCAGCCTCTACCCATTACCCAGTTTCAAAGCCATTTGAAAACCAAAGTTTAGGTATTTGTGACAGGTATACCTGACTTCTGAATACCAAGTTTTGTACTAGTCTGAGTTCTTCAGAGAAATAGAAGCAATAGAATATATATAGAGAGAAAGATATTTATTATAAAGAATTGGCTCACATGGTTTTAGAAGCGACAAGTCTCAAGATCTGTGGTTAGCAAGCTACAGACCCAGGAGAGCTGATGGTGTAACCTCCAATTGAAGTCCAAAGGCCTGAGAATTAGGAGAGTCAATGGTAAAACTTTCAGTCTAAATCCAAGTTCAAAGGTAGGAGAAGACTGATATCGCAGTGTAAAGACAGTCTGGAAGAAGGAGAAAATTCTCCCTTACTAAGTCTTCTTGTTCTATTCAGCCCCTCAGATTGGATGAGAGTCATCCACATTAGAGACAGCAATCTGCTTTCCTGAGTCCACTAATTTAATGTCAGTTTCATCCTAAGCACCTTCATGGATACACTCACATAATGTTTAACTAACTCTCTGGACATCTCATGGCTCAGTCAGATGGACTTATAAACCATCACAGGCTGGACACAGTGGCTCATGTCTGTAATCTCAGCACATTGGAAAGCCAAAGTGAGAGGATGGCTTGAACCCAGGCATTTGAGACCAGCCCTGGCAACATAGCAAGACCCCATCTCTACAAAACTTAAAAACTTAAAATAATAAAAAAAAAAGTAAGCATCACATAAATGGCATTCACACAAGAGGCATCTGTCTCTTGAATAGACAGATGGGGTCTTTGACACCCAGAGGGGTAGTAAATATGAGAAAGGAAACCCCTAGCTTTAGTAATTGAATATGCCTGCAGCATAGTATGTCCTCTCCATGTTAAATAGCCAATGTAACAGATTTTCTATAAAACTTTTATTGTGAAATTTCATTACGTTTATGAACCTAACTATAAAAGGTCAAATTGAACATAGTTTTGTGGTCCTGCATGCTTAAGCAAATAAGAACGAAAATAAAACTGCATGAAAATAAAAACCTTTCTAGCTTTAATAGCCACACTTTGCTTTATTTATTCCAAAACGCTCTGGATCTGAGGACCACCTATGTAGGAGAAATTAAAAACTAAGTGAAAATATGTTTATTCAACATTCCATGGCTAGCAATTTAATTTTTAAGCCTTTATAACCCTAAAAATGCTCGACTATTGTTTTATCTTTTGGCATAGAATTTCCTAACAAAGATTTCAATAATAGTAAATCTGATGTTTATAGTCTCAATTTGTTTTTTTTGTTTCTATGATATCACTACATGCATTCACATTAACTTTTTCTTCATCTCAGTTCTCTGTTCTTCTTGGTGCTGATGTTTGTGAGGGGGATATGTTTCTAGAACCCAGGATGTAAACTCGCTTTCCTAAACTGTAATTCTGCATTCAGATACAATATTTTGGTTTCATCAGTTTGTTTGATTATTTTTACATGTTTACAATTTCCTGTTGCTTCAAGAGAGTTTTAAAGATTAAACAGGGTATTCCTTTCAAGTGTCCTCATTGGGTTGTTCTCCCTGCCTATGGTAGTCAGACACTCTGCCTCCCCTAGAAATCTGCACCTATGTGTGAGGTGATCATGGCTTCTGAACTAAGGATTAGGGTGTGTAATCTGACAAATCAAGTGTTCATGTAATCTGCATTCTCTCTGAATGGAAGCCTCAAATGCAATTGAACCACTCTCTGCATAAACCAGAGGTAGGATACAGATGTTAAACTTCAGTCTTTTTGTTTCTTTTCAACAATGGATTGTGCTTGTGATAATCCTTCCCAAAAAGCTATCTCTAAATTCCTTCTAGGCTTCAATCTCTAAATTGGAAAGTTATTTATTCGGCACATATTGAATAAGCAACTACAATATGTTTGACACTGAACTTCCATTAGAAGCTAAAGATAAAATGGTGAACAAAACATACTGAAGCCCTCAGTCTAATAGGAAAGACAGACTTTAATCAGATATCATAAATCATTATCATTTTACCCCCTCCTGCCTCTTCTCTCTTTTTCGTGACTTTCTTGATTACTCTCTGTTAATTTATCTGCTACCCCAAAAACTCCTTTAGTAGCTCTTTCTTTCTCCACCAGTGTCATAAGGTTTTGTTCCTAAACATGCATCCTGCCATTCTGTATATTCTCCCTGGAACCTGACATACTTCATGGCTTCTACTTTTACCTAAATGCTGAAGATTCCAGAACTTCTCTCTCCTTCCCAGATCTCAATAATCTCCTTGCCCCACCCCACATGAACCACTAATCCTCTCATCAAATATTGGAATTCATCCCTTAGAAATTTAGTTAATTAGTTAGAATTAGTTACTCCTTCATCTATTGTACCATTGTCCCAATGACAAACTTCTATTAATGTACCCTTTATAAAGTACTGGGTTCACAGGTGTCATTTATCTCAGTAATCTCAATGTAGAGCAAAAGAGCTGGGAAATTAGTAGATGATGAATAAATACTGATTGAATGTTGTTGAATAAGAGAATGCCTCGTGTGTGTGTGTGTGTGTGTGTGTGAATGTGTGCGCGCACGCGCATATGCGCGTGTGGTAGTACTGCCTGCTTTAGAAGAATGAAAATTTGCTTTCTCATTCTTTGGATGGAAACTGAGAAGCAAGGAGGCAGATAGAAGCAGTATGTAGAATACAAGTCAGAAGTAAAGTAAAAATCATAAATAGAGAGTTATGAAGCACAGATTTGGAATTGGCCCCTATTTGTTTTAATGTGGTTTAAGATTAGGTTTATTTGTAAATAACAGAAAAAAAATTATGATAATTGTACTAGAAACAATTTTTAAGTCCACTGCTTTCTCTTATAAAAGTCCAGGCAGGCAATCCTGGGCTGAACAGCACTTCACATTGTTAGAGAACATTTATCTTTCTGTCTTGTTTGTCACATGTAACTTCAACCTCATGGTCCAAAATGGTAACGTACCTTCCAAGAAACAGGATAGAAAAAAGAACAAAGAAGCACAGCACAGACATAACATGAGCATTGCTTCCCTGGGAAGACTTCCAGAAGATGTCACATAACACTTCTACTTGCCTCCCATAGCCTAGTTTTGTGACCAAAGAGAGGGTAGGAAATGTACTCTTCATCCTAGTGTATTACGTTTCCAGCTTTAAATTATATAGCTATAAAAGGAGGGGAAAATGGATATGGACTTACAGTTTTTTGTTTTTGCCTCTTTGTATTTTAGGCCTTGTTCATGAAGTTACATATAAGGTAATTATCACACCACAACTACTCAACAAATATTTACTATTATTGTTATTACTATCCACTTTTACATCATTTGCCAGTTCTCCCACTTCCAGACAAACTAGGTACTTCAACCCAAATAAGTGGTTAGCTATATGTTAAGATTCTGGATCTTACAGCCTTGATCAGTCCCTAAACACTGTATAAACGGTACCCTCATGTTGATAAAGTAATAATGACTAAATTCCTCATGGCCAACTGATACCCTTGAAGTTAAACAAGAGAGTTAGTGAGGTACTGGTCAATTCAATTAAATGGTATCTTATGTTATGACCTTACTTTTTACTTAAGAGAGATGAGCTAATCATAACTACTTAAAACTCAAAGTCTCACAGATGAAACATCTGTTTCACAGAAGCTTCTTGAACTTTACTTCCAAAGTGATTGGCCACACCATTCTACATTACTGCACCAAAACCAACAATATTGAGTCCCCATTTCTCTTATGTGTTTTAAAGGATTGCTATACTGTGCTGATTTGATAATGCTTATCTTTTTAATTCCTTTCTAAGAAACTAAAGTTTATAGAGTAAGATCTTGGCAAGCGAGTCATTTGAGAAAGCTATAGGATATTTCACCTGTAAGATATGACCAAGGGCTACTACTAGGAGACAAGATAAGTCTCTTGGTTACTTGTTTGCTGGAAATCATTATTCACAGTCTCCTGCCCAGATTACTAACAGCATGTTATGCAGGTCCTAAGGAATTGCTTCTTCGTTCTCTGTAACCTTAACTGTAGTGATCACTGTGTTAAATGTTATAAAGTAGTCGTGGAGTTTTATTAATGAGCCCATCAACTAAATTATAGTGATCGTTAAAATTGCCAGTTCGTGTCAAAATGTTTTGACTATCAAATTCAGACAAATTAATCATTCTTTTAAATATGCTCTATGAGCAACCTGATTCTTTTTTCTGGTCCAGGATGTCATTTAGCAGGGTTTCTATTTCTTCCCTTTTGCAGGCTGGTAATTAAATGAAGGACAAATGAGTAGAACCAATCTTTTTGGGGAATTTTTTAAATGAGTTAATGATCCATTCCTTAAGCATTGCAAACTGAAGGTGAGTCACTAAAGCTAATGACATTTATAATCAGTACTTGCAAAGAGCATCAGGTAATCAGTTAGAGCAGAAGAAAAGGATAATGGCATTTCAGATGAGAACACACTTTTCAGAGGCTGAGAACTTCTGCCAACAAATTGTCAGTGACATCTTGTTCAAAATAAAAAGGAACCTTCAAAATCTTATAAAGTGGTAAAAGTCAAAAGATGTTTGATAAGTTGAAGTAAGAAATATTGACTGAAAGAGAAGAGTTTTTTTAATATAAAAATTGACAGGAACTTCAAGATATGTTCGATAATGATTGATCTGGGTTACATAAAGTGACACATCTAGCTGCCTTGCTTCTTTTTCTGATCAAAATTTAGACTTAGTAAAGTGTATAATTTTTATTGCTCCTGTCCTGTCTCATCATTGCCATAAAGTCTGTGATTTTGCTTCTGTTTTTGAAGCATTACCAGGATTTATTTTTAAAATGTAAGAATTATATAAAGTGGCTACTCAAGCACCTAATAGGGCTATAGAAAATACTATTGTCTTTCATGAGGTGTAGCAATAATTTTTTTAAAATACTATTTCTTTAAAGGAAAAAATTAACTTGAATTTTTCAGCAGCAGAATTTGTCTCCCAATTAGTGAATGATTTATATTAAGCAAGGACGGTGATATGCCACAGTTTTGCCCTTTCTGATGTCAAAATCTCCTCAGATCATAATTATCAAAGTGACAAAGTCTCAGATGGCCTCTTTCTGCTCCCCTCCAACAAGAGAAGTGATATATTTAAATAAAATAATCTATTTTAGCCTTCTACATTTACCATTTTAAAGATATTTTAATGAAGTCAGTGAACTTGTACAAAAATATATTCAGAATTCAAACCCTTAATTCATTACTGTGATTCACCTACTTTGCTTTTAGGAATTAGAAGATTAAAGACAAAAATGGTTGGAAAACTTAGAACTATTAACATTGGATACAAAGGCGAAATTAGGCTTCTGATTCAGTACTTAGTAGGGTCTCTCGTAGATGAAATTAATACAGGCTGTTCATTCTGCCACAACCAGCTTTTCCTGGGGAATCTACTGTTCTTCTTCAGAGAAGAGGTTGCAACTGTAGTCATCGCCTTTCTGACTCCCAAGCCACATTGTTTCTCATTCATTGGCATTTTCCTTTAACTATCTCTATGCAGGATGTGCATGAGGTATTGGAGGGATCAAGGTATTGATCATGCAGCATTTGTCTACTTTTCCTTCCTTCCTTTCTTCAGCTTCCAATTCCATGTTTGAGCAAAACCAGAATAATTCACATTTATTGAATGCCTCCTATGAACTAGTACTGAGCTCAAAATTTTACACATATAATTTCATTTAATTCTCCCCACAGTAATGTGATTTTCCCTGTTTTGTAGATAAGGAAATCTAGACTGATAGAGTCCCAGGGTCACAGAGTGAGGAAATGGGAACAATGAGCTGTCCACCTCTTTCCACTCAGTATACCATACTGTGTCTATGTCACCTAGATCTAAGAATTAGTTGGATAAGAGAAATAAAAAAGCTAACCATAATGCTAAAACGTCTGAATCATTACTGACTTAGCAACTTGTCAACAGTCTGATACACAAGGAAAGCACATTTTCTATAATGGAAAGTTAAGTATTTGTTTGTTTTTGGAAATAGAGACTCACTCTGTTGCTAAGCCTAGAGTGCGGTGGCTGCAACCTCTACCTCGTGGGTTCAAGTGATTCTTCTGCCTCAACCTC
Source organism: Cebus imitator (assembly GCF_001604975.1). Classification (NCBI taxonomy): domain Eukaryota; kingdom Metazoa; phylum Chordata; class Mammalia; order Primates; family Cebidae; genus Cebus; species Cebus imitator. Next base: position 7,479,201 of record NW_016107331.1, read on the forward strand.
CCAAGTAGCTGGAATTACAGGAGTACACCAACATTCCCTATTAATTTTTGTATTTTTAGTAGAGGCGGAGTTTTACCATGTTGGCCGGGCTAGACTTCAACTCTTGACCTCAGGTGATCCACCTGCCTCAGCCTCCCAAACTGCTGGGATTACAAACGTGAGCCACTATGCCCAGCCCAGAAGTTTCATATTAATAAGAATTAAATAAGATCTGTATTTGGCATGGAGACATTTATGGGGGTGGTAATTCTGTTATAGTATGCAACTAATATAGTTTATGTATCGCTTAAAATGTTTGTATGCCAATTATAAACTTTATATTCCATTTCTTGATGTGTTTAATGTATATTTTCAAAGGAGTTTGGAGAACATATTTCTCTCCTGTGAAAGACAAATACTCTACAAATCTTCCTTTGAAAATATTGTTCCCATTTCCTCACATATACTCTGTGACCCTGGGACTCTATCAGTCTAAATTTCCTCATCTACAAAATAGGGAAAATCACATTACTATGGGGAGAATTAAAAGAAATTATATGTGTAAAATTTTGAGCTCAGCACTAGTTCATAGAAGGCATTCAATAAATGTGAATTATTCTGGTTTTGCTTCACATTCCTCCTTTGTCCCTCTATGTGGATAAACTGTAGTCATATGCTGTATGACTATAGCATACTATAGTCAACATTCAGGCTAATTTTATAATCTTCGTTAGTGTATTAAATTAGCTCTCACCCTGCTCAATACTTCATCAGGATTCTGACTTAAGCATTTCTTTGACTGGAATTTGCCATTTACTACAGTTAATAGTGCATAGCAATACCTCAGTTTTGTGCTTTATGCCATTTTTTGGCATGTGGAAACTACATGCTGACATAATTTTTCTAATTATTCACTGCAATAGAAATACAATAACTACTGTGTAGCTGAAAGTGCTTTTGCGCTCATTCATTTACAAATTTCATCTACTCAAGAGTTATTCACTTAGTAATGTATTTATTCAATCATTTTGACACTATTGAATACTGATTCTTTTTAGGCTGTATCCATCTTGCAAGATAATATTTTCAATATTTTTATCATTTTTTATTATCTTTCCTTTTATATTTACAAATATCTTAATTTTAATTTTATTTTTAGCTTGAACTCCTGGTAGAACAAGTAGCTTTCTGCCCATTTTCCATATTGTATTTTGTTAGAGGAAGGTGTTTGAGAAAAAATTTATAAAATAAATTTAAATTTTTAGTAGGAGTTCATCAAGAAAAACAATTATTGGGAGTTTAGTATTTTTAAAGTCCCGATAACTAAGCTGAATCACTAATACAAGTGACCATAAGACACAGCAAAAATGTAGCCAATACCTTTTCTGTGTTTGGAGGAAAATGAAGGAGCTCAGCTCCTGGAGCTGAGGATAAGATCAGAGCATATAAGGACTCAGTATTCTTCTGCTGGCTGGCATTATTGTAAAACTAACCGTAAGAAAAACCTAGATCTGGAATACACACTCCAAGAGAGTGCCTAGAACAATTCCTGCCATACAGCAGGCTTACTTAAAAAAAAAAAAAATGATGCATGAATGCCCTGGTGATTGGGTATATAAATTGTAAAGTGCTCAGAACTCTTCCATTTTATTGTTGTTGGTACATCTATGTTTTCTCCTACGTAGCCTGTTATTTCATGTCTAAAAAGAAAGGGGAAGGAAATTGATGTGTGAGGACTTAGAGATGCTTATTTAGCCAATGAGCTACAGCTGCTCTTCTAAGTCTGTGTGACAGTTGTTTTTTTTGTTTGTTTGTTTTGTTTTGTTTTTTCTATTTGACCCCACTTTCTTTAAGGACGCCTGTTTTCCTCTTTCTTATTTCATGAGGCTGCTTATGACAATAGGCCCTAGAAGAAGGAACTCTACCTGGATTGGTGTTCTGAGAAGACTGTACGCCTAAGGAAAAAACTCTTTCTCCGTCTTCCTTGTTCTATTTGTTCTTACATTGTATATCCTAACTTTCAGAGTATTTCTGGAAAGGGTGAGCCTAGAGGCAGGGTACTAGGAACCCCTGGTAACCCCTAGATATAGCCTCATGACCCAGCCTTATCCTATATAACATAGTACATAATTTAGGACCAAACTCTTTTCTTCATATGCCTTTGTCTCTCTGTGTGGATAAACTGAGGCCTGAGATTTCAAACCAAACCCCAATTTACAACCCTCATGATAGGTTTGGTGGAAACAATCCATAAGGTGGTGTTCAATGTACTGGAATGAAGCAACGAGGACATTTCCAATGCTTAGTACAAGAGAGAAATATTACCAGGAGAAAAATTGAGGTCAAAAACTAGAATAAACTAACTAACTACATCAAACTAAAGGATAAAAAAACAGGGAAAGAAGCAGGAAATTAATAATGGCCCAGATGTGGTGATGGCTTACGCCTGTAATCCCAGCCCTCTAAGAGGATGAAGTGGGGTGGATGGCTTGAGATCAGGAGTTCAAGACCAGCCTGGCCAACATGGCAAAACCCTTTCTTTACTAAAAATACATTAAAAGAAAAAAAAAAAAAAAGCTGGGCATGGTGCTGGTGTCTGTAGTCCCAGCTACTCAGAAGGCTGAGACAGGAGAATTACTTGAGCCAGGGAGGTGGAGGTTGCAGTGAGTGGAGATCATGCCACTGTACTCCAGGCTGGGCAACAGAGTGAGACTTCTCAAAAATAATAATAATAATAATAGTAATGAGCTTGGTGGATGGGGAATTCATAAAATGGATAAGGTTGTAATGTAAGTTGCACTGAGCTCACAGGAATCTGAAGCATTTGGGGGCTGCATCATGGGGCTGACATCCAACAGTTGAAAGACTTTCAGGAACATTTCTATTTCCTTCTCTCATTCTTTTAGTACTGACTCTGAGTCAACCTCCCCTCCCCTTTCTCATACATCCACACATAAGAACATAGAATATAGAATTTTTGAATATCTTCTGCTAGTAAAGAAGTCTCTAAGGTGATGGAGATAAACAAACACAGGTTCTGGGCCATTATTTAGCATACTATTGTTCTCTCTACTTATATACTTAATATACATATTAATGCATTCATTTTGAGTACTAATATATATTCTTCTTACACCTGTGTTTTATTTAAATTTTCACACTATAAAATTTATAGTTCCGAAATATCAGATTACTTATAATCACACTGAACACACATTTACACTTACACACACACAGCTATAAAATCCTCAAGGTCAAAGATTGTGGGACTTACACATTTTTATATTTGTAGCACCCACCATAGTGCCACACATTCAATAAAATTAATTAACCTATTGTAAGATAATTAAGGAAAATCAAATGTGTACATAGAGAAAGCCAGCCCAAAAAAATGATGAGAATATTACTTCCTGTTGGGTAGTTCATAGCTGGGTAGCTCATAGGCTGCCAAGGCATATCAGTTTAGGCTCCTCTGTTCCCACAAAGTTGAAAGAAAATGACTCAAGTGACAAGCATGAGAGAATTTTCCCTTAACGTGTTATAGTAAGAAAGTAAATCTCTGTGGGAATAATTTCCATTTTCTTAATAATCTTCTTTGGTAAGTAAATATCTCTGAAAACTTTTCTCTGCTGTTCAGATCATCACCATTTCTTTACCCTCTCTCATTGCCAGTTTTTCATCTAATTTATTTTGTTGTCTCTTGCATCCCATTGTTCAGTTTTCCTTAATTTACCATTTTTAGCATACATCTCTACTCTGACTTCAACTAGAGCTGATTAAGGTATGAGGATTTCTGTTCATCCATGTTTCACTTATTTTTTCACACATCTCTTTGCTCTTTTTTTTTTCTTTTTTTTTCATATGCATTTTTTTTACTGCATTTTAGGTTTTGGGGTACATGTGAAGAACATGCAAGATTGCTGCATAGGTACACACATGGCAGTGTGATTTGCTGCCTTCCTCCCCTTCACCTATATCTGGCATTTCTCCCCATGCTATCTCTCCCCAACTCCCCACCCCCCACTGTCCCTCCCCTATTTCCCCCCAACAGACCCCAGTGTGTAGTGCTTCCCTCCCTGTGTCCATGTGTTCTCATTGTTCAACACCCGCCTATGAGTGAGAACATGCGGTGTTTGATCTTCTGCTCTTGTGTCAGTTTGCTGAGAATGATGGTTTCCAAGTTCATCCATGTCCCTACAAAGGACACAAACTCATCGTTTTTGATGGCTGCATAATATTCCATGGTCTATATGTGCCACATTTTCCCTGTCCAGTCTATCATCAATAGGCATTTGGGTTGGTTCCAGGTCTTTGCTATTGTAAACAGTGCTGCAATGAACATGCGTGTGCATGTGTCCTTATAGTAGAATGATTTATATTCCTTTGGATATATACCCAGTAATGGGCTTGCTGGGTCAAATGGAATTTCTATTTCTAGGCCCTTAAGGAATCACCACACTGTCTTCCACAATGGTTGAACTAATTTACACTCCCACCAACAGTGTAAAAGTGTTCCTATTTCTCCACATCCTCTCCAGCATCTGTTGTCTCTAGATTTTTTAATGATTGCCATTCGAACTGCCATGAGATGGTATCTCAATGTAGTTTTGATTTGCATTTCTCTAATGACCAGTGATGATGAGCATTTTTTCATATGTTTGTTGGCCTCACGTATGTCTTCTTTTGTAAAGTGTCTGTTCACATCCTTTGCCCACTTTTGAATGGGTTTGTTTGTTTTTTTCTTGTAAATCTGTTTTAGTTCTTTGTAAATTTTGGATATCAGCTCTTTGTCAGATGGGTAGACTACAAAAATTTTTTCCCATTCTGTTGGTTGCCGATTCACTCTAATGACTGTTTCCTTTGCCGTGCAAAAGCTATGGAGTTTGATTAGGTCCCATTTGTCTATTTTGGCTTTTGTTGCCAATGCTTTTGGTGTTTTGGTCATGAAGTCATTGCCTACGCCATTGTCCTGAATGGTTTTGCCTAGATTTTCTTCTAGGGTTTTTATGGTGTTAGGTCTTATGTTTAAGTCTTTAATCCATCTGCAGTTAATTTTAGTGTAAGGTGTCAGGAAGGAATCCAGTTTCTACCTTCTGCACATGGCTAGCCAGTTTTCCCAACACCATTTATTAAACAGGGGATCCTTTCCCCATTGCTTGTTTTTGTCAGGTTTGTCAAAGATTGGCTGGTTGTAGATATGTTATGTTGCCTCCGAGGCCTCTGTTCTGTTCCGTTGGTCTATATCTCTGTTTTGGTACCAGTACCATGCTGTTTTGATTACTGTAGCCTTGTAGTATAGTTTGAAGTCTGGTAGTGTGATGCCTCCTGCTTTGTTCTTTTTGCTTAGAAATTGACTTGGCTATGCGGGCTCTCTATTGGTTCCATATGAAGTTTAAGGTGTTTTTTTCCAGTTCTGTGAAGAAGGTCATTGGTAGCTTGATGGGGATAACCTTGAATCGGTAAATTACTTTGGGCAGTATGGCCATTTTCATGATATTGATTCTTCCTAACCATGAACATGGAATGTTTCTCCATCTGTTTGTGTCCTCTCTGATTTCGTTGAGCAGTGGCTTGTAGTTCTCCTTGAAGAAGTCCTTTACATTCCTTGTTAGTTGTATTCCTAGGTATTTTATTCTCTTTGTAGCAATTGTGAATGGCCGTTCGTTCTTAATTTGGTACTCCTTAAGTCTGTTTTTGGTGTATAGGAATGTTTGTGATTTCTGCACATACATTTTGTATCCTGGGACTTTGCTGAAGTTGCTTATCAGTTTCAGGAGATTTTGGGCTGAGACAATGGGGTCTTCTATATGTACAATCATGTCATCTGCAAATACAGACAATTTAATTTCCTCCTTTCCTATTTAAATACCCTTTATTTCTTTTCCTTGCCTGATTGCTCAGGCTAGAACTTCCAGTACTATATTGAATAGGAGTGGTAAGAGAGTGCATCCTTTTCTAGTGCCAGATTTCAAAGGGAATGCTTCCAGTTTTTGCCCATTCAGAATGATATTGGCTGTTGGTTTGTCATAAATAGCTTTTATTATTTTGAGACACATTCTGTCAATACCTAGTTTATTGAGGGTTTTTAGCATAAATGGCTATTGAATTTTGTCAAAGACCTTCTCTGCATCAATTGAGATAATCATGTGGTTTTTGTCCTTGGTTCTGTTTATGTGGTGAATTACATTTGGACTTGCGTATGTTGAACGAGCCTTGCATCCCCGGGATGAAGCCTACTTGATCATGGTGGATAAGCTTTTTGATGGGCTGTTGCAATCGGCTTGCCAGTATTTTATTGAAGATTTTTGCATCTATGTTCATCATGGATATTGGCCTGAAGTTTTCTTTTCTTGTTGCGTCTCTGCCAGGTTTTGGAATCAGGATGATGTTGGTCTCCTAAAATGATTTTAGAAGGCGTCCCTCTTTTTAGATTATTTGGAATAGTTTCAGAAGGAATGGTACCAGCTCCTCTTTGTATGTCTGGTAGAATTCGGCTGTGAACTCATCTGGACCTGGGCTTTTTTTGGGTGGTAGGCTCTTAATTGCTGCCTCAACTTCAGACCTTGTTATTGGTGTATTCAGTGTTTCAACTTCTTCCTGGTTTAGGCTTGGCAAAGGCAAGTGTCCAGGAATATATCCATTTTTTCCAGGTTTACTAGTTTATGTGCATAGAGTTGTTTATAATAATCTCTGATGATGGTTTGAATTTCCGTGGAATCTGTGGTGATATCCCCTTTATCGTTTTTTATTGCATCAATTTGGTTATTCTCTCTTTTCTTTTTTATTAAT
>NW_016107331.1:7486243-7514390 GCF_001604975.1 Cebus imitator
TCAATTTTAGAGTAGGTGTGATGTGGTGCTGAGAAGAATGTATATTCTGTGTATTTGGGGTGGAGAGTTCTGTAAATGTCTATTAGATTTGCTTGTTCCAGGTCTGAGTTCAAGTCCTGGATGTCCTTGTTAATTTTCTGTCTGGTTGATCTGTCTAATATTGACAATGGGGTGTTAAAGTCTCCCACTATTATTGTGTGGGAGTCTAAGTCTCAAGTCACTAAGAACTCGCCTTATGTAACTGGGTGCTCCTGTATTGGGTGCATATATATTTAGGATCATTAGCTCTTCTTGTTGCATTGATCCTATTACCATTATGTAATGTCCTTCTTTGTGTCTTTTGATCTTTGTTGCTTTAAAGTCTATTTTATCGGAGACAAGAATTGCAACTCCTGCTTTTTTTTGCTCTCCATTTGCTTGGTAAATCTTCTTCCATCCCTTTGTTTTGAGCCTTTGTGTATCCTTGCATGTGAGATGGGTTTCCTGGATACAGCATACTGATGAGTTTTGGCTTTTTATCCAATTTGCCAGTATGTATCTTTTGATTGGGGCATTTAGTCCATTTACATTTAGGGTTAATATTGTTATGTGTGAATTTGATACTGTTATTTTGATGCTAGCTGGCTGTTTTTCCCATTAGTTGATGCAGATTCTTCATTGTGTTGATGCTGTTTACCATTTTGTATGTTTTTGGAGTGGCTGGTACTGGTTGTTCATTTCTATGTGTAGAGCCTCTTTCAGGAGCTCTTGTACAGCAAGCCTGGTGGTGATGAAATCTCTGAATACTTGCTTGTTCGCAAAGGATTTTATTTTTCCTTCTCTTATGAAGCTTAGTTTGGCTGGATATGAAATTCTGGGTTGAAAGTTCTTTTCTTTAAGGATGTTGAATATTGGCCCCCACTCTCTTCTGGCATGTAGTGTTTCTGCTGAGAGATCTGCTGTGAGTCTGATGGGCTTCCCTTTGTGTGTAACCCGACCTTTCTCTCGGGCTGCCCTTGGCATTTTCTCCTTCATTTCAACCCTGGTGAATCTGATGATTATGTGCCTTGGGGTTGCTCTTCTCAAGGAATATCTTTGTGATGTTCTCTGTATTTCCTGGACTTGATATTGGCCTGTCTTGCTAGGTTGGGGAAGTTTTCCTGGATAATATCCTGAAGAGTATTTTCCAGCTTGGATTCATTCTCTTCGTCACATTTAGGTACACCTATCAGACGTAGATTAGGTCTTTTCACATAGTCCCACATTTCTTGGAGACTTTGTTCATTCCTTTTTACCCTTTTTTCTCTAATCACACCTTCTCATTTTATTTCATTGAGTTGATCTTCGACCTCTGATATCCTTTCTTTTGCTTGGTCCATTCAGCTATTGAAACTTGTGCATGCTTCGCGAAGTTCTCGTGTTGTGTTTTTCAGCTCCATCAATTCACTTATATTCCTCTCTATGTTGTCCATTCTTGTTAGCATTTCATCAAATCTTTTTTCAAGGTTGTTAGTTTCTTTGCATTGGGTTAGAACATGTTCTTTTAGCTCACAGAAGTTTCTTATTACCCACCTTCTGAAGTCTGATTCTGTCATTTCATCACACTCATTCTCCATCCAGCCTTGTTCCCTTGCTGGTGAGAAGTTGTGACCCCTTGTAGGAGGAGAGTTGTTCTGGTTTTGTGTGTTTTCATCCTTTTTGCACTGGTTTCTTCCCATCTTTGTGAGTTTATCCACCTTTTGTCTTTGTAGTTGCTGACTTTCAGATTGGGTCTCTGAGTGAACTTCCAGTTTGTGGATGATGAAGTTATTTCTGTTTCTTAGTTTTACTTCTAACAGCCTGGCCCCCGTTCTGTAGGACTGCTGAGGTCCACTCCAGGCCATGCTTGCCTGGGGATCACCTGAAGCAGCTGCAGAACAGTAGCAACTACCAGATTCTTCTTCTGCTCTCTTTGTCCCAGAAGGATACCCACCAAATGTCAGCCTGTTCTCTGCTTTATGAGGTGACTCTTTGGATATACGAGGTCAGGGAGCTGCTTGAGCAGACAGTCTGTCCTTTATTGGAGCTCAAGTGCTGTGCTGTGAGCTCTGTTGTTCATTTAGAGTTGCTGGGCAGGTACTTTTAGGTCTGCTGCAGCAGAACTCATAAACTCTCTTTTTCATTTCCCCCAGGTGCTCTGTCCCAGGGAGTTAGGGCTTTATTTATGAGTTTGTGTTGTGCTGCTGCCTTTTTTTTTTCCTGGGCTGCCCAGCCCAGTGAGGAGGCAGCTTAGTCACTGTCTGCCTGCAGAGGCTTTGCTGAGCTGCTGTGCACTCTGCCCAGCTGCCGTGTTATCTTCCCTGCAGTCCTGTTTTTATGGATGTAGTTAGAACTGCCTTGGCAATGGTGGCCTGCCTCTGTGATGGCAGACTCTCTCTGCAGTGGCAGGTTGCCTTGGCAATGGGGTGCTGCCTCAGCGATGGCAGCCTGCCTCCATAGTGGTGGAGTGTCTCAGTAATGGAGGACACCTCTCCCCCACAGAGCTCGACCATTCCAGGTTCAGCTGTGCTTGCTGTGAAACTCTCAACCCAGAGCGTTTTCAATTACTGTTTTGTTTTTTTGTGTGTGTTAGGGGGTGGGATTAGCTGAGCCTGATCACCTGGCTCCCTGGCTCAGAGTCTTTTTGTTGTTGTTGTTGTTGAACGGTCGACTCTCTTCCAGGTGTTCCAGTCACCTATTGAAAAAGCACCAGGATCTGTGTGGTTTCCTGTGCAGCGACTCACTGCGCCAGCTGAAACAATGGCACTGAGATTCCTGGCATTTTTTTTTACCAGGAATCTCCTGGCCTGGCTTGCTGTTTCAGTCACCTTTTAAATCAGATGAATGGGCGATCTGCCTTCCCAGGGCTCCAATTTCCAGCTAAGAGGGCACCTGGACCAGTGTATTTTGTATGGAGAACCGCCACTCCAGGGCGCCAGCAAAGCAACTGCGTGGCCAAAGCAGCCACGTGGGCCAAAACAGCCACGCTGGCAACCTGTGGGGCTCCTCCATCTGGGAATCTCCTGGTCTGTGGGCAATAAAAATCCATCTGGAAATGCGGCATCCACTCACCTCTGCGCTTTCACTAGGAGCTGCAATCCTGAGCTGTTCCTAGTCGGCCATCTTCCAAGGATCTTCTCTAGCAGTTTTCACTCTCTCTTTGCTCTTAAAATAATTTACATTACTGGCCACTCTGTTTTGAGTTATCAAGTTTTTCCTAAGTATATCTGCTTGCATGCTCTTACCTGTATATTGGGAAACTATTTTATTCTTCCGATAGAATGATTCTATATCCTCTGTTTTCAACTGTACCCTGTATCCTTTCTTTTTCAAGTTGCCATTGTATTCTTAGTTCTCATATTGTTCATTTTGCTACCATTCACCAGACCTCTCATGAACCCATTGACAAAAATACACTTCATGAGCATTATTCCCATTTAACCACTCAGAGCACTCTTATCAATATCAAATGACCTCTCACATGGCTAGATTGTGCAAATCTCTTTGCAATGTATTTTGCTCACATGTTACCTAAGGTACAACTGCTAAGAATAGCCAACATATTATTCCTAGTCAAACTTCATTATAATGAATGTAAAGAGGTATTCACACTTTTTCAGTGTATTAAAGTTTGATTACACTGGATTCAGTATTGCTCATATGAAGAGGTCACAAGAGCTGCTTAATCACTTTAATCAGCCAAATGCCCTTAATTTTCTATCCATTATTGCTGAATGTACTAAATCATAGCTAGCCTCCTTTCTAAATATTAAGGATTCAGTTGAAAGGCAGACTTAGTTCATCAGAGCAAACAGGCAACCTACAGAATGGAGAAAAAAAATTTGTAATCTATCCATCTGACAGAAGTCTAATATCCAGAATCTACAAGGAACTTAAACAAATTTACAAGAAAAAATAATCCCATCAAAAAGTAGATGACGGATATGAACAGTTACTTCTCAAAAGAAGACGTTTATGCAGCCAACAAACACATGAACAAAAGCTCATCATCATCACTGGCCATTAGAGAAATGCAAATCAAAACCATAATTAGATACCATGTCACGCCAGTTAGAAGGGTGGTCATTAAAAAGTTAGGAGACAACAGATGCTGAAGAGGATGTGGAGAAATAGGAATGCTTTTACACTGTTGGTGGGAGTGTCGTAAATTAGTTCAACCATTGTGGAAGACAGTGTGGTGATTCTTCAAGGATCTAGAAATAGAAATACCATTTGACCCAGCAATCTCATTACTGGGTATATACCCAAAAAATTATAAATCATTCTACTATAAAGGCATATGCACACATATGTTTATTGTAATACTATTTTCAATAGCAAAGACTTGGAACCAACCCAAATGCCCATCAGTGATAGACTGGATAAAGAAAATGTGACACTTACACACCATGAAATACTATGCAGTCATAAAAATGAATGAGTTCATATCATTTGCAGGGACATGGGTGAAGCTGCAAACCAGCATTCTCAGCAAACTGACACAGGAACAGAAAACCAAACACTGCATGTTCTCATTCATAAGTGGGAGTTGAATGATGAGAACACATGGACAGAGGGAGGGGAACATCACACACTGGGGAGTATTGGGGGATGGGGAGCAAAGGGAGGGATAGCATTAGGAGAAATACCTAATGTCGATGACGGGTTGATGGGTGCAGCAAACCACCATGGCACATGTATACCTATGTAACAATCCAGCACATTCTGCACATGTATCCCAGAACTTAAAGTATAAGTAAAAGAAAGACAGGTTTAGTTTAGCATTGTCAGATTTAGCGAATAAAAATACAGAGCACCCAGTTAAATTTGAATTTCAGATAATCAATAGTTTTTTTAGAAGTGTAATCTATAATATATTTAGGATAAACGTATACTAAAGTATTCATTATTTATATGCAATTCAAATTTAAATGTGTTTAATGATTTTTTGTATAAATATGTCCTAAATATTTCCTTTTCTTTTTTATAAGTTTTAAATCTGGTAGTAAAAGGGCAGGTTTGTTGTATAGGTAAATTCATGTCATGGGAGTTTGTTGTACAAAGTATTTCGTCACCCAGGTATTAAGCCTAATACCCATTAGTTATTTTTCCTGATCCTCTTTCTCCTCCCACCGTCCCCGCTAAAATCGATCACAAAATTGGAAGTAAAACACTCCTCAGCAAATGCAAAAGAACTGAAGGCATAACAGTCTCTCTGACCATAATGCAATCAAATTCAAAATCAAGACTAAGAAATTCACTCAAAAGTATACAATTACATGGAAATTTAATAACCTGCTCCTAAATGACTTTTGGGTAAATAACAAAATTAGGGCAGAAATCAAGAACTTATTTTTGAAACTACAGAAAACAAAGATACAATGTACCAGAATCACTGTCCTAAATATTTTATGGATATATTTATACTAAAAATTATTTGTTAATAATCTAAAATTAAAATTTAATAGAACCTCAAAGGGTTTCTAAGAAAGAAACAAAACACTAATAAACATTCACAGATTTGGGATGTTACATGCAAATGTACTTCAAGAAAAGTAGAGGACTACAGGATTTCCCAAACTTGCTTTGGCCTGTTTGTAATTGTACGTGTTTGTGTTCATGCATATGTACACATTCCCTCTTTAACTCATTGCTCAGTTCCCCAAACAACTTATAAAAATAGATCAGAGGCCAGGTGTGGTGGCTCATGCCTATAATCCTAGCACTTTGGGAAGCTGAGGCGGGCAGATCACAAGGTCAGGAGTTCAAGACCAGCCTGGCCAATATGGTGAAATCCCATCTCTACTAAAAAAATACAAAAATTAGCCTGGCGTGGTAGTGGGTGCCTGTAATCCCAGCTATTCGGGAATCTGAGGCAGGAGAATGGCTTGAACCTGGGAGGTGGAGGTTGCAGTGAGCCAAGATCACACCACTGCACTCCAGCCTGGATGACAGAGCAAGACTACGTCTTAAAAAAAATATATCAGATTCAGTTAGCATATGTTAAGTATCCAGAATTACATTTTTCTTTTTTAAAGGGAATATTTTGTAGATTATATACACAAGTTCTAAAGGCAAACGAATCTTATGTACTATATTTACAGAGTCATGCTGTTTGATGTTGCATGACACACTGTGACATTTTTGGGTCAGGCAAACTGTATTTTCTCCTTGACATACTTTATTACTTCCATAGTTCCAGGAGATACCCATCATTTGAAACTTCAACTTGGCTTCCAAAAAAGAGAGAGGCTGGGTTTGGTGGCTCATGCCTGTAATTCCATCACTTTGGGAGGCTGCGATAGGTGGATCATTTGAGGTCAGGAGTTCGAGATAAGCCTGGCCGACATGGTGAAACCCCGACTCTACTAAAAATACAATAAATAGCTAGGCATGCTGATGGGCACCTGTAGTCCCAGGCACTCAGGAGGCTGAGGCAGGAGAATCACTTAAACCCAGGAGGCAGATGTTGCAGTGAGAAAGAAAGAAAAAAGAAAAAAAAAAAGAGAGAAATGTAATTCTGCCAAAAACTAGAAAAATAGGAGCAGTGTGTAAGAATATAACTTATTTATTTGAACTCTTCTACTATACTGGAATCAACTTTCTGCACAAATTTGCACCAGAAATTTAAGAGCATGAATTAACAATTATTGGTCACAGCATCTCCTCTCTGATTAGATTCAGATAACATATTCTAAAATATGCTTATTATAAAAGAAGCTGATACATGTAGATAAGGTATACATGAGATGTAGTTATTTAAATTATTTGTAGGAAACTGAAAGAGTAAAAGGATAGAGAAACTCACTTTTTAAAATTAATCCAGATAGAAATATTGGAACTTGTTTAGCAGAATTGGCTCTGCATGAGAGATTCCATTGATATAGCAAATAATATCATTAACTTTGATTCATAAACTTAACCTTGAATGAGTTCAAGGGCATCAGGGTTGAGTAACTGACAAGCACATCAGCTTCACTGGTAGAGTCCCTTCTGAGAAGTTTAACTTAGTTCATATACTACTAGAAATGAAAACAGCTAATAGGGATCAGGTTAGCAGATAGTACACAAGAAACTATACCCACAAAATTTCTCATGTCTAAAGGGCAAAAAAAAAACACTGCTCACAGAAAAAAAGAAAAAATAGCCATTATCTGTAATTGGTTGATATTTATTTAGTTAAGAGTTCTGTGCTCTAAAAGCATATGATTTCATTATACACACTAAGGTGACCATACACTTTATCATCCAAATCTTGACACATTTTGCCCAGGACAAATGCTAAACCAAAGAGAACTCTTGGACAATGGGCATACGTTGGGAATGTAATGGACAAACTTTAACATATACACACTATGATTTGTATATACAATAAAAAATAAATATAGAAAATTATTTAATTTCATATATCCATGAAGCAATCAAAATAATCATAGCTAACATTTCTTTGATGTTTACCATGTCCCAAATGTTCATTTAACCTGGTATCAATCTTATCAAGTAAGGAGCTATTACTATTTCCATTTTACAAATTGGTAAATTATGACCCAGAGAGGCTAAGAAATGTTGCTAGAGTCACAAAACTACATAATGTAGAATGAAAACTTGAACTGTATTCTAAATGAATACATATGCTAAAAGAGAATTAAACTAAATATTAACTGAATGTTAAGTATAATAATATATTCAATCACATATAATAACTAAATAACAAGAATATAAAATTAAATACATACTCCTTTGTAAAGATAATGATTATATTTGAGTCCCATTACAAATGTGGCAAGTTTGACTCTGAAAATAAGACATTGTAATTATAGACCACCCACCCAAACCAGATTCACCCGTTTACTAATTAGAACTCAGATTGTTGAGCCCTACCCAAGACTTAATAAGGATTCCATTTGATTCTTACAATTAGTGTTTAAGAATGTTTCCTAAAAAATAGGAAACAAGTAAATTGGTGGTATCAGATTTATGCTGATTACAATTTTGTTTTTGTCTTCATAAGAACATAGAACTTACAATAACTAAGCACAAACACTGACTAGAATGACTATCTTTAAATACTCAAAAACAACTATACTAATTTAGTTGCCATTGATTAAAAATATTAACTTCTACCCACCAGCTCACTAGATGAGTTTATTATAAAAACAGTAACTATGAACAATTTATAATTTGATACAGAAGTTAGATACTTTTTTATTTTATTTATTTATTTATTTATTTTTGAGATGGAGTTTCACTCTTGTTACCCAGGCTGAAGTGCAATGCCACAATCTCGGCTCACCACGACCTCCGCCTCCTGGGTTCAAGCAAATCTCCTGCCTCAGCCTCCCGAGTAGCTGGGACTACAGGCGCGCACCACCATGCCCAGCTAATTTTTTATTTTTAGTAGAGACGGGGTTTCACCATGTTGACCAGGATGATCTTGATCTCTTGACCTCGTGCTGCCTCGGCCTCCCAAAGTGCTGGGATTATAGGCATGAGCCACTGCGCCCAGCCCAGAAGTTAGATACTTAAATAAATCATTGTTACAAAATAACCACAACTGACAACATAGAAGAAATTATTTCGATTATATTATCTGTTTAAATTTAAAAAGCTGAAGTCGTAGAAATGATTTTCTATAACTGCATCTAGAAAAGTCAAAAATATGAGTTATCACTCAATATTAATAAGATTTATTTAAAAATATTAAATGCCTTTTTCATTCAATTAAAATAATCACAACTAAGTACACTAAAACATAATGTCATTATTCTTTTAAGAATATTTGCTTATACTTATAAGGCATTATTTTAGGTATTTGTTACAAGTCAGACAACAAAATATTAAAAGTAAACAAAAAATTACTTTTCTCCTAGAGCTTAGTGTTTAGCAAGTCTTGTGCTTCCTTGGGATTAAATTATTTGACCATTCTTTAACAAACTTTCAGGCATGTGAAAAAATAGTGTACCGATAAAATAAAATTTCTCCTCTTAACTAAGCACTAACCAGGTCATACCCTTCTTAGCTTCTGTCTTAGTATTCTCATGCTGCTATAACAGAATACCTTAAACTGGATGATTTATAAATAATAGAAATGTATTTCTCATAGTTCTGGAGGCCGGAAAGTCCAAGGTCAAGGAACTTTCAGATTTCATGTCTATAAGGGCTTTCTCTCTGTTTCCAAAAGGGCACCTTATTGTTACATCCTCACATGGAAGCTGTGCCCTCACATGGCAGAAGAGCAGAAAGGAACAAACTTGTACTCTCCATTCCTTTTATAATCCCACCCATGAGAGCAGAGTTGTAGTGGCCTAATTACCTCCCAAGGGCCCCCTCTTAATACCATCACCTTAAGGTTTAAGTTAAAATATACAATTTTTGGACAGACATATACATTCAAACTGTAGAAGCTTTCAAAATCACAGAAGATTGAGCACATTCAAGATGTTATGTTGGCAAGGATGTGAAGAAATAGGAACCCTTGCACACTGTTTGGTAGGAATGAAAAATGGTTCAGCTGTATGAAAAACAATATGAAGATTCCTCCAAAAAATTAGAACTACCATATTATACAGCAATTCAACTTTTGGTTTCAATTCCTGATTTCAATTCCTATTCAAAGGAATTCCTATCCAATAGAATTTCAATTTCTGCCCAAAGGAATTGAAATCAGGATTTTGGAGCAGCAGCTGCACCCCATGTTCAATGCAGCACTATTCACAATAACAAATATATGGAAACAACCCAAATGTCTAGCATCAACAGATAAAGAAAATATGATATATTCATAAAATTGAATGTTATTCAGCCTTTAAAAAAAAATTCTACCTTTTGAAACAATATGAATGAACCTGAAGGACATTATGCTAAATGAAATAAACCAGTCACAGAATGACAAATAGTTCATGATTCCACTTTTATGAGCTATCTCATATAGTCAAACCCAGAGGCAGAGAATAGAATTGTAGTTGCAAGGACCTGGGAGTGGGGTAAGTTGTTGTTCAATGAATATAAAATTTCAATTATGCAAGACTAATAATTTATAGAGATATGTTACATAACATAGTATGTACCGAGAACAATACTGTATTGTGCACTTAAAAATTTAAGAGAGTAGATCTCATGTATTCTTATAATAAGAACAAAAATGAGGCACAAGGAAACTTTTGGAGGTGATGGATATCTCTATTACCTTGATTGTGGTGATTGTTTCATAGGTGTTTCTTTGTGTCCAAATTTACCAAGTTTGGTGTGCAGTTTTTGTGCATCAATTATGCTTCAATAAAGCAGTTTTTTAAAAAAAGGATGAAGGAAGGGAAGATGGGAAGAAAAGTGGTTACTGTTAGTTCCCAGGGAGAATGTAAGAGGAAGTTGGGGTAGAAGAAGTATAAACTGAATCACTAGAATAAATTTCTGTAAGGTAGAGACAAAAGATGAACCATCTTCTGTGAGGCAGAGGGCCGGGAGACTCAGATGTTTTTGTGTCCAAAGGTAGACAGACATGTGAATCACCTCCTTAATTTGAAGGGGCACCTACGTTGATGATTAGCTTAGCTCTCTTTATGCTATTATGGTAGATCTTTCCAGCTTCCTTGCTTGGAAAGAGATCTCCGATGAGAATGGGGTAAGCAAGCCCTATAGTGATCATTAGAAAGAAGGAGGAAGGGTGGTGAGTATATTTTTTGGAATAAAAGCACAAAGTGGAAAACCAGTGGGACATGTTACTTTGGCAACAATATGCCAAATGCTAATTTTGGAAAATCCTGTCAAACTTGGTATAATCTCTGAGTATTATTTCTATTCTCCACTATCTGTTTCTCAGTGGTGATCATAAAATAGTAAAACTCACCTAATGAAACCACCAGCTTGCTTGTGTTTACAAGAAACAAGGAAAGGGTATGAAAAAAAAAATGAGTAAGACCTGATATTTAATAGCACAATAGGATGACTATAGTCAATAATAACTTAATTTTACATCTTAAAATAAAGTGTATAATTGGATTGTTTATAACTCAAAGGATAAGTGCTTGAGGGGACAGATACGCTATTCCCCATGATGTGCTTAGTTCACATTGCATGCCTATATCAAAACATCTCATATAACCCATAGATATTTGTACCTACTATGTACCCACAAAATCTTTTAATTTTTCTAGAAAAATGAAATAAATCCTAAGTAAATCAAATGATGGTAAGGCAGCTTTAGAGGAGAGAAGAAAACAAATTTAGTCCTGCAAGCCCTGCTTATGCTGAAGAGGAGGAGGAGGAGGAGGAGGAAGAGGGAAAAGAAGAAAAACACTAAGAGTTGGCTGATTCTTAGACATGTACCTGAGGCCTAAGAGAAGAGATCCATTTCATGTGTGCATAATTCACGTTTGGCACTGAAAAGGTTCAGTCATTCATGAAGGCGAAAGGGTGGACCAATTGTATTGAGGTGGATAATTGCATTATAAAAATGCATTTCTTATTCTTCATTATCTGATACACTGTAAGTTCTTCAAGGGCAGAGATTGAGTCTCCATTTTTGTCTTCCTATGGCCCACCTTGATAGCTGACACAAATTAATTACTCATAAATGTTGATACAAAATAAGTGAATGATTTAATTAGTTACTTAAAGTCCTTTGCAAGTCTCAGACCTACAGTGTTAGAAAAACAGCAAACACGGAATTCCTAGTAGTATCAGGCACTAGAAAAATATGTGTCATGGAGCCATTGATATTTGATCTGAGTCTTGATCAATATAATGTGGAAAATGGGGAAAGAAATCTTTGAGGCAGAGATATTAGAATTTGTATGACGAGGAGTCATTTGGGATGGCTTACGTGTATGGGAGTAGATGTAAAACATAAGGTATGTTAAGGCCCAACTGAATAATCTTAGATGTGATATGAGAGAATTTGGATTTTAATTAATGGATCATGGGAAACCAAGAAAGTTTATAAGATGCAAGTGTGATTTGTGATCTGACTTGTCTTCTGGAAGGTTAGGTCTGGTACTAGTTTGTATGAAGGACCAAATGGGGACTAGAAGAGAAATCAAGTTATGAAGTTATTGGAATGGTTCAGGGAAGCAATAAAATAAAATGTGAACAAAGATAAATAAGGCACAAATGTATAATATATTCAAACATGTAATTCCAAAGACTTCTGATGGATATGAGATGGAGAATATAAGAAAGAGAAGACTCATGGATGAACCCAGAGTTTCTAGCTAGGGAACTTGTAGAGCTCTCCTTATTAATAAAATCAAAAACGGGGAAGATGTGGCAGGAAAGGCCAGATATCAGTATGGGACTTTCTGAGTTTAAAGTGCCTGCAGACATTTTTAAGAGGATGTTCATAAAACATCTAGGAAATTACATAGTGATATCTGCAACTCTGGGAAAGACTTGTGCTGGGCATGGATTTGAGATTTATCAACAAACAATTAGAAGATGAGCCCAGGAGAAGTAGCTTATCCTGTAAAAGTAGGTAGAACTGGAAGGAAAAGAAAGTCTGAAATTGAAATCCAAAAGAGTTGACATTCAAGTAGCAAGTGTTGAGGAGGAAACAGAAAATATTCAGAAAGAGACACAGGAGAGAGGTTCTCATAGAAACCAAAGGAAGTCAAATTTCAATGAATGATTAAATCAGGTGTCAAATAAGGTGACTGAAAAAAATTATGACTTGACCAGATAATTTGGAGAAATCTGACGACCTTATTGCAGCATATTGAATTAGGAAACCAGAGTACAAAAGCTGGAAGAAAAAAATAAAACAATAAAGGGAAAATGGTACGTCACTGGCAGTTGGCAGTGAAAGAAAGAGCATGATAGAGCTTATGGCTTGAAAAAGCACCAGAATCAAGAAAATTCTCTCTGTCTGGGTTGAGTTCTGCTTTCTGTTCCCAGATCAGGGACCAGAGAGGGGCAAAATCTGTCTTTGATCCTAACTCCCTATCGTCTTTCTTGATCCACTTGTCCATTTTTCATATTTAGCCTCTTTTTGTAAGTGTTTTCCCCTCTGAGTTCTAGGTAGGAAAGATTGAGATTCTGTCAGCACTAGGCAAACTCAGCAGTCAGGACAGGTTTGACGGTTTAGTTGTTGAGGGGAGATAAATGTGCGAGCTACTGAGGAAACTATGTCTTCCCATTATACCCAAATAGTAGCATCCCTCTTAAATTCCAAAGAGCCACTCAACTTCACAGAATTCTTCACCCAAACATGCAGCAAGCCTAGAGCACTTCCAATTTGTCTTATTTTGGTTTATTTTTACCTCTGTACATGTTATTTCCAAGTGATTTTCTTGTCCTCTGTCTTTCTATTGGGTATTTCCAAAATGTTTTGAAAATTCCAGCTAACACTGTAAACTTTTTTACTGAACTGAAAAACTTTGTCATGGGGCCTTCCCATCCTAACTCCCATTTTCAAATGTGAATCAAGTTGATTTAACTCTAGAGGCTACATGTAATATTTAAGAAACCATAAGAATTGTCTAGGAGGGAAAGGATGGAATTTAAATACTAGTTTAGGCCATATTGAGTCTTATATAAATCTTACGAAATATATAGTTAATCTCATTTATAAGCTACAGCTTATGAAAAAAAATATAGCACATTTGATGCTTATTTCAAAATGACTCAAAATAACCAAAAGTACTGTGCATTACTAAAGTGAAACTATTCACTTTTCAGTGTCACTGCCCTATTTTATATTTTTTAATCACTTGCTTTTATATTAATGTAAATCATCCAACGCCTGTCTCAGGAAAGATTCCATATTGTTCAGTCCAAAACCACTCTCTGCCAAACACATGGAGGTGTCTCGCCCACTGGAGAAACTGACAAATGTAAACTCGAGAAAATAGAAGGGCCTTTGTTCTCTTGTTGCTTGTGTGCTGCCTTTCAACCTGCCCATGGCCTCACAGCAGGCGCTTTCCAAGGCAGGAAGCATTCTGTCTGAGTGTCTTTGAGCCTTGCTCTTGTTCCAGTTCCAGAAAACCACAGATTTGTTTATTTGCAATATTTCCAAAAATTCAAATGGCCTAAGGAAATGAGGTAGATGGAGCAGTTAGCAATTTGTCCCTTTAAATTCCCAGTGTTTGTTTCGTGAAGATTTAACAGTTTCAGTGTGCTTTTCTAGAGAATTAGTAAGCCAAAATAAACATCAAAATTCTTATGCTGTGATTTCTGATTTCTTGTTGAATAGCACCACCTCATGGTTATTCTCCTTTTTAAATTATTACAAGAGATGGCTGACAATACTGGATTTCCTATTCTGTATATTTTACTTTATAGCCATGACTAAAACTAAATTATGTTCAAATATAGTTTAAATAAATTCATTTTTCTGGTGAAGCTATTTATACTTATCTACCACCTCATCATTTGCCCTTGAAGTTTCATTTTCCCACTCCTTTGAACATCTAGCACACATAGTGGATGCTGTACGGATGTGTGTTCAATGAATCCTTCTTTCTCAGTCTCACCATTTCAACAACCATCTATATAATGATGAGTTTTAATTTATATTTTATCTTAATGCATTCTAAAATTCAGTATCACTCATGCAAATATATGTAACTGAATTTCAAATAATTTCTTAAAGCTTAATACACAAAGTTTCTCATTTTCTTTTTATGAAAGTCTGTAGCATTATTACTTCCAAAATCCTAATTTAGAATCTTAAAGACATGTCAATTCCGACTTCTTGGTCCTTTCCTTATTTCAATTTATAATACTGTCCTTTCTTTCTACACCTTTCTTTCTTTCTACATGGTAATATCTTTCTTTTCCTTTTCCTCCTCAGCTAAATCTTCGGCTCAATTTTTGTCAAAGTTATGCTGAAGTTACAGCTATTTTACCAGCCACCTCTTTTCAAGCAGATCCTTTTCCCCTTGATTTCAAAACACATGCTTTTTTGCTTGAATTCCAAAATTAAAATTAAAGGATACTATAAAAGTTATATTTAAAAACCATTGGCATCATTATTCTTTTCATTAAAGTCCCCCCCCATAAAAAGACAACTTTTTAGGTATAAAGATGTTCAACATCACTTTATTTATAATACTGTAAAAGTGGAAACAAAGTAAATGTCCAATTCTCAAAAAGATAAATACCTCCATTAGCAGAAGTGGATAAATTATTGTATATTCATGTAATGGAATACTAAACAATCATTAAGAATATTGTTTTAAGCAAAAATTAGTATTAAATGAAAAGAGCAAAAGTTTTTGTGTTGTTGTTGTTGTTGTTGTTGTTGTTTTGAGATATAGTCTCAATGTATCACCCAGGCTGCTGTGCAGTGATTTGATCACAACTCATTGTAACCTTGACTTTCCAGACTCAAGTGATTCTCCTGCCTTGGCCTTCCAAAGTGCTGGAATTACAATTACAAGCATGAGCCACATCACCTGGCCACAACTGTATTTTTTTAAAATATGTATGCAAAGGCCAGAAAAAAATATGAAAACTATATACCAGATATGTGGTTAATAATGGTCTTTTTGTGTTTTTCTATCCTTTTCCTATATTGTGCTGCTTTTGTTAGAAAGGATAAATTAATTATACAATAAAATAATAAATGTACTTAATTCTTCTTGCTCTATCCAAATGAGCATTTAATTCTGAGTTATAACTCATCAGTTCACATAAATTTTAAATTTTAATTTTTTTTCCTTTCTCAAAAGAGACAGCTGCTCTAAATCACCTAAAAATAGGAGACTCCATCATGTAGGGCCTTAATGAAATATTTAAAATAAAAATATACATATGATTATTTGTCAAGCTCAGGTAAGTTCCTCTAGACAAATGCAACCCATAGTCAGAGTTTTATACAAGAAAATGAAGAATTCTCTCATCTTCATAAGTACAAACCACTCTGGTAAATTGTCTACTTGGAATGGAAGTTGATCAGAAGCTTACAGTGGAAAAATATGGTTGCAAGTGTATCTTATCAATCCTTTTCCAGTGACTGTTTATTTAGATACCAAAGATCTGGTCTTAGTGAATGGAGTTTACGGTCAATGGAGACCCGGCTGCCTCATATACTCCACACACAGCTTCTCACTTCAATGCCTTGCACTGCCACTGACAAATTCGTGGTGATTGCAACATCAATAGTGGTGACAAAAGGGGGAGGTGAAAAGAAAAACATGGAAAAAAGAAAAGAAGTGGAAGTAAAGACCATACAGTAATACACGTATTAAGCACTTCTCTTGTGCTAGTTTCTGTGCTCAGGCTCTTCTCATGCATTGCCACAATTTCTTTTCTTTTCTTTTTACTTTCTTCTTTTTCTTTTTTCTTTTTTTTTTTTTTTTTTTTTTTTTTTTTTTTTTTTTTTTTTTTTTTTTTTTTTTTTTTTTTTTTTTTTTTTTTTCTTGCTCCGTCGCTATGCTGGAGCGCAGTGGCGCGATCTCGGCTCACCGCAACCTCCGCCTCCTGGATTCAAGCGATTCTTCCGCCTCAGCCACCCAAGTAGCTGGGACCACCGGCGCGTGCCGCCATGCGTGGCTAATTTTTGTATTTTTAGTAGAAACAGGATTTCACCATGGAGTTTTTGTTCTTGTTGCCCAGGCTGGAGTGCAATGCGGCAATCTAGGCTCACTGCAACCTCTACCTCCCAGGTTAAAGATATTCTCCTGCCTCAGCCTCCCAAGTAGGTGGGATTACACGCATGCACCAACACGCCCTCCTAATTTTTGTATTTATTAGAGATGTGGTTTCTCCATATTGGTCAGGCCCGTCTCAAACACCTGACCTCAAGTGATCCATCCACCTCGGCCTCTCAAAGTGCTGGGATTACAGGAGTGAGCCACTGCGCCCAGCCCACACTTTATTTTCACTGTGACTTTAGGAGGTAGTGCACTGTCATCATCTCTGTTTATCGATGAAGACACTGAGGCTTAGGAAAGGTTGCCTACTATCAGTAGGGGGCAGATTTCTTGCTTCCAAACCACGCTCAATCGCACTCTGCTGACAGTCAGCCATGGACTATGAAATGTACTTCAGGCATGTCCTTTTGAAAGGAATAAGAATGAAAAAAAGAAGTGCTGATTGGGTCCATGTATAGCTAATTAATCTCATCTTATTCTTAGAATCTCAAAATGCAGATTCTATATGCCCTCACAGAGAAGAAAGCAGCTCAGGTGACTAAAATTTTACAAGAGAACAACAGGTGTGAAAGTCTAGACAAATGCCATAGCCTGGCCCTATTTAGCTTTCAGTGACTCTCAAGAATATTTTTTATTATAAGATTTCTCAAAATGAACTTTTACTATTCAATGTCCATAATTCTAATGCTTCTTCGTTTTCTTCCTGTTCTCAATTTGACACCATTGTTTCTTCTGTGGTGCTGAGAGAGGACAAAGAGTTTTAATTTGCTCCAGGAAGAGAGTTCTTGAGTCTTCAATGGAGTAGAGGAATAAAAAGACTAAAGGAGGTCAAGAGAGAGGATAGGAACTTTCTCATGTGCCCTGATCAATGAGCCCTACATTCCCCAATATGCCAATGACCATCTCACCTCCCCTGCTGGCATCCAGTTCTCAGTCCAGAAACTCCATCTTTCCTACCACTGCAGAGCCCTTCTGGCCAAGTGAATGGGCAATGAGATTAGAGAGAATTCTCACTGGACATAGGTAATTTCTGGGATCCAAAATGTTGGTGTGTTTGATTAGGAATTTTAAGTGTGGTATTTTCATATATTTGAGGGATATGTTCTCAAAATAGTCTCTGTGTCTTTTGGCCAGGAAGCACAACCACAGTGAAGTTAATAATAGCATGTGAAGGGATTGGTTTACTTTATAAAAGAAGGCCAATTTAAATCCAACTCTGTTTTAGAGGCACATTAATCTATTTCTTAAACTTGAAGGAGTTTCCACATGATAATTTTAGAATGAAGAGAGAGAGTAAAAATGACTGTTTATAAAACCAAATCTATAATCTATTCTATAAAACCAGTGTATCAAACAGCTTTACAATTAAAAGCAGCAGGAGGCTGTAAATCAGCCACAATACTAGCATGTTCTGCCACCCAGATAAACAAGCTTCCAAAAATTAAGACTTCACCAAATTCAACCCTATAAATTTAATAGATTTACAAAAATTATCTTAATAATTCTTAGAAATAGCAGCTCACCATGCCCTTCTACAACCTCATAGAAAGATTTATTTTGATAATTTGAAGCTGATTACATTTCAAAATAAAGTTTTTTAAATCATTCTGACATTTAAAAGTGTAAAAATTGAAATAAAACTCTATTCTTATTGGTTATCTTTTTATTTAGAAAGATTAAAATGAAATTATAGTTATATGTTCGTATGTATATTTTTCCCCATTAGGCTGTAAGATATTTGAGGAGAAAAAATTATTATTTATTTATGTTTGCCTTATTCCAGGAATATTACTTAATATTCATTATTCTAGGAACCTTAATATAGTAATTTATACATTATAAATGTTAAAATATCTCAAAAATACTTATTGACTACATCAATGAAAATCTACCTAAATATATGGAAGAATTCAAATGTAAAAAGTTATTCTGAAATGTTTTCAAACGTATACTCTATGTTATAAAAGGAGATTGAATTTCATGAAAAAGTATTTATAAGTTAATTGGCAATATTCAAATGTCAGGTGAAAGTGTTGGCGAGTATATAAGTAGCAATGGCACACAATTTATGTGTGGATAGGTAACTAAGTACTTAACTGTTCAAGAATAAGCAAAATCCCTCTCTAACCTTCAATACAGACTAATGGAGTTGGCCATAATTCTAAGAATATGCAGACATCTGACTAGCAGGGAAAGAGAAAATTTTTAGTTTGACTCATGAAACAGATTGCTGAATTAAACCAGTTTATGCAATTTGGAGAATAGGGATTAGAAGAAAATTAGAACAAAAAAGGGAATAGATTCCTTTAGAAGACAAGGAGAAAGAGCATAGCAGGTAAAAATTACACTCAAACAGCTGGTCAGGCATCTAGACCCAAAGTCACAAAATATATATCACTATAAGCCTGATACTATACAGAGTTTTTCCTGAAGTTACATTTTAATCCTCAAAGTCTCATGAGTTAGACATTATTAATCTGTCCCTTTTGCAGATGATGAAGTTGAATAGCTTGCCCAAGCTCATGAATCTGAAACTAAATACACATCCATATAAAGTCTATCCTCTCCGATTCATTATCACCAAAAGAAAAGTTACAAAGAAGAGGATGTTCCAGAGTAGGATAATTACTGTATTCCTAAAAGGTGGCCTCAACAATCCTCAGTTTGTATTACAGAAACTTCATGGGGAGCCTGTACCTCTATCACCGAGTTTATAATTGTAGTGACATTAGAAATGAATATCGTCATTTATATTTAAATGTCTGTCAGGTGTGAAATTCAATACAAGTACTTAAAATTTGCAGATTTATAGTTATTCCCAATAGCTTTTAGTCCTTTTTAAATTTCAATTTTATTTTAGTGGATATTTTTATAACTTCATTAGCACAATTTGCCATCCAAAGTACAAAGAACTCTAAGTTCTAAGACCCAAAATGACCAAAGTGAATGAATCAATAAAAACAGTAACTTGAATATTATTGGCAGTGGATAAGGACAGTTTAGAATTTGGAAAACAGGGTCTTTATATCGGGGAAGACAAGCCCTCAGTAATGGAAGACAGAGAAAAGAAGAGAATTAATTTATGGTTACTTAGTAATTCATTTGATATATATTAAGTTAATTCCTCTTATGTACCAGGAACTATGTCAAGAACCATTCATACAAATATGGAAAAGATAAGGCTTCTGCCCTTACATAGCTCCTGATCTACAGGAGGAAATGGGTTTTCTTATAATTCAGTGGTGTTGTAGGGTCAGAGTAGGGAGAACCAAATCAGCAACTGGTGACGTTTGGGTGAAGGATGTCAAGAATGGCTGCCCAGAAAAGCAGATTCTAAACGTCAGTATTTAAAAATAAGTAGAAATTGTTATACCAAGTAATAATAGTAAAATCATAAATAATAGTGAAATTATGCCAAAAATGAGAAAATGTCATTGACCCAAAAACAAAAAGACATTCCTAATTGCTAGGGGTAAAAGTGTGATTGGAAAATCAGAGAAAAAGCAAAAACTGCGGAGTCAGAAAGGAGCAGATCATGACTAGCCTAATATCCTTCACTAAAGATTTTAGAACTTTATACTAAAGGGGATGAGTGATAGTGAAGAATTTTAGTGAAATTTATGATCATATAATGTTTTAGAAATGTCACACTAAAATAAAGTTTTCATAAGTTTATAAAACAAATAGAATGCTTTGACATCATGTTAAGTAAAATGGTAAAGTAAAATCTTGTGCATATCTAAATTATAAATATGTTTTCAATATTGTCAAAAACAAAAGTCAAGAAAAAAAGATTGAACAAAAAGAAAATATATCAAAATAATGATGAGTAATTTTAGGTGGTAGGATTAAATTAATTCAGTAAACACATATTATCTATATTTAAATTTTATTTCTAAAAGATTTAAAGTTGCATTGCTCTCTTTTTAAAGAGCTGAAAACTAGAGTGAGTGTTATGTCTCTTTTATAGTAAATATGTGTTAAAATTTAATATTGCTACTCCAGAATAATGTATCTTAAAATGTAGTCCTTATTCGCTACAGATTCACAGTGAATTTAGTGTTGTGTTTGAAACTTGAAGTGCCTATTCTCGATGTTGTTTTCCTTCAAAAGATATAGGAATTGGACTGGAACCATTATTTCTGGAGAAAGGCAAATATGATTTATAGAACTAAAAGGCCATGCTCAAGCTAACATAGTTTTATTTCCAGATGTCTGTTCTCTAACAAATTGCTTAATATTCCTGGAAAAGGCGGATTATAATGATGACTCACAGATGCGTGGAGGTTGTAGTGGGTGTGGTAATGGAAATGGGATCCATGACAAAACTTCAGCTCTACTGATTGTAGTTAATTATATACCATTAACACTCACATCTGAAAAATGGTTGAAAGCACAGAGGTCATTCTTGCATATTTGGAGAACTTGTGCCCCAGGTTCATCATCCTCTAAATGTGATTTAGATTAGTTTTCCCCAAGGATGTTTCCTAATATGTCAAGATGTAAGTGTCTATGCTTCTTTTCTGCACATTTATGTGGGCTTGTAGGATCTTTCAGGGACGATTCTACCATATTTCCATAACCTTGCCTAGAACTGGTGACTCATCTGAAATTTTGGAAATTGTATCCCAAAAATAACTCTCTGGGACAATTTATGGATTTAAGGAAGTTAGGAAATTCCTTGACTATATGGCTGCTTGTTCCATGTCCACATATGCATACTACACCAGAACTGGTCTTGACAAATATGTAGAGTGGTCGCAATTCTGATGTTTCATTTTTAAGCATGCATGACAAAGAAGAAAAAAAAGATATTTGCGTAGATGGATCATTCTTGTGTCCCAAACCTACCTATGGTGTCTGGTTTCATTCAGAATTAAAGGCAAAGCACATGTATCTACCACACAATGTAGTCTCTCACTGACTTCAGCTTCTGTGGCTCTCCTTAGCTTGGTTCCAGCTACACTAACCATCTTGCTATTTCTTGCACATGTCTAGGCTTAGCAGTAGCTATTTCCTTCTTTCTGCAGCACTCTTCCCTAGATCCTGAAATGGCTCACTCCCTTGTCTCCTTTAAGTTTATAGTTAAATGTTAACTTATGGGTGAGTTCTTTCATGCCTGTCTAATTTAAAACAGTAACCATCTCTACCATTTCTTTCCAGTATCCCCCTTCTCATCCTTTACTTTTCTTACTGAACTTGTAATATCTGAAATATTACATATTATATGTGTTTATTTTCTGTCTTCATTAACTAGAATATAAAATCCACAACAGAGGGATTTGTGTGGGTTTTTCTCATTGCTATATAGGTAGCATCTAGAACTATATCACCACATAGTATATGCTCAATAAATTTTTATGGCAAAAATACATTAATCAATTTAAGTTAGGGATGTTATTTCAAAAAACAGTACTTGTTAAACCACAAGATACTGGGTTTAGTTGGAAAAAAATAAATAGTATATTTATAGTAAAAATGATAGAGTAAATAAGGTATCTCAATTTTGAGAATAATTCATAAGGAGGAAAAAAGGTAGAATTAGAAACCAATACAAAAACACCTCAAAGTAACAAAACTGGTACTAGAAGTACCAGCTGAGACATGGGCAGTAGAAGTTGTTGTCAGCAAAAATTTGGTTTCAGGATTTTATTATTCAAGTATTCAGGAAGTAGGAGCAGGTAGTACTTTTTTCCTTCTAGTTAGAGAGCTGTAGGAAGTGACCATAAATATCACCATTCAGCTACCAATTTGGAACAGATGAACATAAATAGGATGTATTTGTCCCAGTTTGTCAAAAACTGCACTCTGTCTATATGAAGCAAATGAAAGAAAAGCATATTTTGTAGAGATCAATGCTATCAGAGTCTAAGCAATTCTAAATGTTGTCTAAGAATCGGAGTGTAATGCCATCATAGAGGCATTGCAAAGCTCAGGGTGGTAGGTATTTCCAGGGCCACGACCTATGACTCCATGAAACGGAAAAGCCACCCTTTAGCTAGGATTGTGAGAAGGGGCACTTTGTAAGCACTAAGCACACCAAAAAGCCATCCTCAATGATGTGGAAGGTAAGGCTTATCTGGAAGCATTCTGGCAACAAGTGAGATGGCAGAAAATTTCAAGAGGAATGGGGCTTTCTAGATCCTATGAGCAAATATGCTTATTTGACTATAGAGCTCTCTTCTCTCTTATTGAGGGACTTGGGAAACAGGTAAATTTCTTGGTGGAGGAGTGTCATGCCAGGCACAGGCAGTATATGGCTTTAAAGGGGAATGGATACAGGGTCAACGTACTAGTCTCTGGATCCCATCATAGGGAGCAGGAATGGGAGGAAATATTATTTTAATGGAAACAGGAGCATACTATTCTCAAAGGGACAAAACCTTGGCAACGAGTACTGTCTTTCAAGACTAAAAATCGGAGGCTGAAGCCTCAGGATAGTCATGTTGATGTTCTCACCACGCCCATTTCCTTATGCTTGAGAGGCAGCTGCTCATTCTCATTACCCAGTTACGTAAATTTGTAAGAGATTTCTTCCAGTTTTGGAGAGCTCTGTCTGAAACAGTTTCTCTAACACTAGCTCTGTGTGTCATAGGGATTCAGTAGTCTGAAAGAAGTGTCCATAAGATATTAGACAATACATTTTCCTTTTCCAGAACATGACCTATGGAAAGAGTTTACGGGCAGCCTTCTTTCCCAGCTACAGAACATATTTTGCTGGAAGAAAGATGTAACCTAATGAAATATTGATTCTGAAAATATGATATGGTTTGCAACTACCGAAGTCATCCTTGGTGTAAGCATTTACCAAGATAAATGGTTCTTTGTTTCTAGGAAATTATATTATTGGGCCACAAGGGACTTTTTATTGTACAAGATAATGAGGGCTCCCATGATAATCTAGATAGATAAAGCTTAGGGGGGGAAATTGAGTGAAATCTTTCTTGTGAAACAGAGTAACAGGAATTTTGTAATTATTTACTAATAACTACAAAATGGTAGTTGGCAAATGGGGTGAGAACCTTAGAAAAAGAAAGGAGTCAGTCTTCCAGAATTTTACTGTCCAAAATGATAGCTACTAGTCACGTGACTAAGTTTACATTTAAAATTTAGTTCCTCAGCCTCACCACATTTCAAGTGCTCAATAGCCACATGTGTCCAGTGGCTACTTTATTGGACAGTGCAGAAAGTTTTGTTAAAGAACTCTGGTCTAGACAGATAGGATTCTTAAGGACATGGTTTCAGGAAGGGCAGTCAATTACAGAATTGTTTTCTTGCTGTAAGGAAATTCTACTTTTTGCAAGTCTTCAACAGAAATCTGTTTTGCCCAGAATTTCAGTCATTAAGATTAATGGTACTTTGGGGAATAGAGAAACAGAATTGAAGTTCCAAAGCTGGGGGGACCAGACACAAAGTAAACAGAAGCCTGACGTTCAGCAGGAAACATGACAGTGAGTCCTGGAGATGACAGTAAGGAAGCAAACTTCAAGCAACCCCAATTTTTTTAAAATATTTTGGGGTAAAGCCCACAAAAGAATGAAGAAGTGGATTGAAACTAGGTAGTGCTATTTTATAAAAAGAAATTTGAGCCATTTTATTCAGATATTAGAATAAAAGATAGCTCCAAAAACTGGAGGACTTGATGAATTCCAGCAGGCGAACATATTGCTCACCCTCGTGTAAATATGTATCAAATACTTTTTGAAGTAAGGACTTAGACTGTTGACTCCCTGGTTATAGCCCCAGAGATGTAAGTGCTTTACTGCAGGGAAGTAAACCAAGGGTACTATTTAACTTCAGTTCATTATAGATGAGAGGAATTTTTTTCCAAGATTAACGTTTAGCCTTTCTTATGATAATTTCACATCAAAGATATACATAACCAAAGATTCTGACTTGGCTTGGAATGCCTGTCTCAGGCATATCAAAACTTTCGGCAAAAGACGGAAAGTGGTACTTATAATAACTGGGTGGACTTTTCATTGAATCTACTATTATTTTTCCAAATGAAAAAATCGTAATTATCCTATATTGCCTCCCTGTTTAGAGAAAGAAAAAATTGAAGGGACTTATTTATTTCTAAGAAGAATGACCCAAATTTGCATTTTCTAGAACCATATGGTTTAAGAAACAATATTATAATTATATTGGAGTCTACTCTTCGTTTCATTCATTGAATAGCAGATTTCTTGAAGAGAACAACTGCTATCCTTCACAATGCCTTGAAAAGAGCATTTGATAATGAATATTTCCTAGTTACATCCCAAGTTGGTCCAAAGATCAAGAACTACACTTAGTATATATTGAGCACTTAAAATATTGCTAATCCAAATCTTCATGTGTTTTGAGGTTAAAACATGCACCAAATTTAAATAAAATATCTCAATAATTTTTACATTGGTTAATGAAATAATAATTTTGATGTTGAGTTTTAAAAGATATATTAAAATTAATTTATCCTGTTTCTTTTCATGCTTTCTAATAAGGTCCTAGAACAGTTATTTATTATATATGTGGCTTATTTTTTATATCTCTTGAACAGTGCTAATTTAGAAAAGTCATGCAGGGGAAAGACTCTTGAAGGCAAAAGAGAAGTTAAATAATTAGACACAGAGCAGAAATGCAACATAAATGGAAAGAAATCGTTTTGAGACATTGATGGAAAGGCATTGAAAGTACAAAAAAATCCTCACTGTTAAAATTGTTTAAAACATTGCATGCATCTAAAAATCTGAACTTTAATTTACTACATGCAAAATGAAATAAGATAAAAGTAAGAAGATGCTTGAGAAAGAAAACTACATAAATCTGAAACTAGTCATAACAGATATATTTCTCTCGGCCACTCCAGGATAATGGTTTCACCAAATAATAAAGAAGAATAGGAAGTTAGTATCTGAAACCCATTTATATTACTTTCAGTTTGTTCTGTAATAGAAAATTTCATAACCAAGCTTCAGTCAACCAACTCACCAGATTAGCCTACACTCTCACTTCCTCTATAAAGCACAATGACTAATGCACAAAGTATGCTGAATGCTCCAGCAGCAAAGACAAGAGTAA
The DNA here is from genome assembly GCF_001604975.1 of Cebus imitator. NCBI lineage: Eukaryota > Metazoa > Chordata > Mammalia > Primates > Cebidae > Cebus > Cebus imitator. The sequence continues at coordinate 7,511,890 of NW_016107331.1, forward strand.
GTCTATCTATTGCCACCCCACCCAAGACTCTTCCTGCAGATGGTCCCAAATTTACCACCATTATGTTAAAGCAGGAAGGACAGACAGAGCACAGAGTCCGGTTAATAAAAATCTAGATTTTCCAAGCTTATTAACCATGTCAGATCTTTGGCTGTGGTTACCACTACATGGCAGTAGCCCAGAAGCAAATAGATCAGAGGCCACTAGAGTTTTTAGGAAATTGAGTGATGGCAAACTGACCTTGTAGTCTTTTCTGCAATGAAATTCCCATGACTTTTTGAACCTTAGAGCCATCCCTGAAACCCCAAATCCCTTGCCCCAGCAACAAGGAGACCACAAAGTCTGTGAGGCTTCCAACAAAATCACATGATTCGTCATCCACTCCCTAAAATAATAATAAGACATAGGGCTCAGGGCCATGGAGAACCAGAAACAGGGCTATTCTCCCAGGGAACAAAACCTGAATGTCCAACTTGATTGACCAAGAAATTTATTCAATTGCCCTGAGAGTTTACCTTCCCAACTTCCATGTGTTTTCCACTCTCCCTGTTCTGTATGGAAATTTCTATTATACTGCATAGTTTGTGAAACAATATTATAATGATAGAGTGTACCCTTTATTTCATTCCCTAAATAGCAGATTTCTTGAAGAGAAACAATTGCTATCCTTCACAATGCCTAGAAAAGTGAACATATTCTACCCCACCATTGTATAATACATGCAAGGGAAGAAGTATAACTGGCCTTTTAGTTTATAGGTCAACAGACCACAATGAATCATCACATTTGGATTAGTTGGAAAGGACTGAACATCACCCAGAGATCTTGGACTTGAATGAAGGAACTGGATGGGATTTGGTGGATGTCTTCACTAGGGATAGAGCGTTTTATGTATGGAAAAGGGAATTTATATGCAGGAATAAGTGGATATTTGGATGAAAAAAACAGATACATGCTTAATATTTGCAGGGACTGAGGCAAGACTGCAAATAGAGACAAGAAAACAAATGGAGACATATCAAGATTTTCTTTAAAAGCTATTAAATGGAAAATGTTTGTCATAGATTGTTTCTCAGATGACCATCCCTCCCCTCTTGCATGGCTTTTTGCAATGTAATTTTCCCACTCCTCCCATTAAGTTGTTAAATTTGTTTGCCCTCTTTTTTATCTGGGCTGATTCTATGACTTACTTTGGGCACTAGAATGTGGTAGAAGTGTGATTCTTGTGACTAGGCTTTAAGAAGGCCTTCAACTTCCTATTTTTACCAATCATGGAAGCCAACTGCCATGCAAAGAAGCTCATAATGAACTCCTTGGTAATAAGAAAACACCTGGAAAGAGAGCCAATGTAGAGATGAAAAGAGGCACTATAATTGGCAGATTGCATCAAGGTTCCAAACATATGAATGAAGCCACCTTGCGTCCTCCAGCCCCAGCCTACACCTTGAGGAACAGTTTCTACAGGAACAATGAAATGATTGTTGTCATAAACCACAAAGTTGTGGCGTAGTTTATTATATAGCCACAGATAGTGATACTATCTTCCTCCTTTGGTAAATATACCTACATAATGAGCTGAAACATGAAATTCAATGTTAGATATTTCAAGCTCTTCTGAATTCTGCATCAGAAGTTTCCAGTGCTGGAAAACATGACTCAAATATTCTTCTATTCTCTCCACCTTTGCCTCTGTGGATACTATAAGGGATCTCAAACACACATGTGAGAATTTCTATCCTGCTCACTCAATCTCTATTCATACTCTTGAAGTACATGTAGTTCACCATCCAGAGAACCCATCTGAGGCACTGGACACAGGACCAGAGCTGTTCAGATAGGGAGTTTTAAACTTTTGAATAGCCAGGTTAAAAGGAGGGCATGGATTTGGTTAGGCAAGACCCCTTGACCTTGTGGGCTTCCTACCCCATGTAGAGAGGCATAACCAGAGAAGTTCAGAGCAAAACCTGCTAAAGCTTTTGCCTAGTTTCAAAATAGATCTGAATAAATCAGAGACTGCTCAGTGTTCTTCAATATCTTTTCTCCCCTTCTTATACAGCAGTAAAAGTTTTAGTGACTATATGGTCATCTAGCTGCAGGCTACACTTTAAGCTTCCTTTGCAGATAGGTAGGACAATGTGACTAAGTGTGCTGAGGTGATGTGTGTAAATTATGGGTCATACCATTAAAGTAGAAGAGCATATTTTTCCTCCCTCTTTTCCTTTCTGCTGCTGGCTGGTAGATGAATGTAATGGCAGGAATGGCAGCAGTCATTTTGTAAAATTCGTTGGACCACTAGAGCAACTAATTAGATGTAAGTTCTATCCCTAATTATTGATGAGCTACCCTATCAACCTTAAAAATACCTAACCAGAGCTGGGTGCATTGGCTCACGCCTGTAATCCCAGCACTTTGGGAGAACAAGGCAGGTAGATCACCTGACTTCAGGAGTTTGAGACCAGCCTGACCAACATGATGAAACCCTGTCTCCACTAAAATACAAA
>NW_016107331.1:7514595-7659023 GCF_001604975.1 Cebus imitator
TATATATATATATATATACACACACACACACACACATACATATATATATGTACACACACACACACACACAAACACAGACATATACAGCTACTGCTCAACTTACGACCACGATTGGTTCCGACAGACCGGTCGTAACACGATTTGGTCATAAGTTGAGTAGACTATATGCACGCAGAGATGCTAGTGCTGCCAGAAGCTGGTCCGCACTGTCGTACACCAAGCTGGGCAATGTTTGCTCTGCCAGATGCGAAGCAGTTGTGGCTAGCGATTGTGGTCGTAAAGTCGAATGGTCGTAAGTTGCATAAGCCGTAAGTCGATCAATACCTGTATATATGTATAAAACCACATTGTTCTGTCAGAGAGAGAGAAAACTTTCTTCTCTAGGCCATGTTATTTTAGCTTAAATCTATATCCTACTGTGGAATTATCTTTGTAATATATAATTTGATAAATTTTTCATTAATTGAAAAATATGAGTATGAAAGGCCATTGTTATGTGCAAATTAAGGTGAATGCTTTGGAAAGGCTTCAGAAAGTCTGAGACAAAAAAGAAGCCATGGAATTGAGAGTAAAACTATTATAAAAGTAATGGGAGATGAGGGAATCGTGAAAATATATGATGATTCTGCATTCAGCTCCACAAGTACATGGAAGGTTTTTTTCTACACATTAAAGACACTGAAACTTGAAAATTTTAAAAGATGCATTACAGGTATGTTTATTCAAGAAAGAAGAGGCAGAACTCCAAGCAGTGGATATACACTCACAGAAAAGAGCCACAGTTTACAGCTAAGGATGAGCTAATGCATACATATGTGTATGCTTTAAGTTAAAACATGTTTAAGGTAATCGTGACTCAAAAAAAAAACATTTGATTAGCCAACTATCTATTGGGCCCAAACACATGGGAAGGCTTTATTGTACACAATTACACTTATGGAAATTATATAAAAAATACATTCATTCTTATTTCAGATGGCAGATTTAATCACTCTAAAGCAACTGTTTTAGGATCTTCATGCAATCTCAGATACTTCCAATTATAGTACCAGTTTCTGTTTGGGTGAGGTAGACTACCATTTCAGTCAACTTGGTCAAAATGGTGGTACTCGGAACGCTAAGTTTGTTTTTGTTTTTTTAAAATTCAGGCTGCTTTCTGTTTGTTAAATGCTCAGATGATAAATTCTAGTATTTTATTTACCTATTTTGTTAGATAGCCCTAGTTTGATATATTTATTACTCTATGCTATAACTTGAGCTTCCTCTCTGTTTAAAAGTTTGGGAGAAAAAAGTTCTAGAAAGAAAGAAAAACATTTTTGATTTGGGAAATAATTTCTTTCAAAAATGAAAGCTGCCTTTTTCTAAGGGCCAAAGAAGTCTTCCAAAGATGTGTTTTGAAATACTTTTCTGTTGTTTTCTTATAGTTATTTTTGCTATTAAAACAAAATCCCTTCCTATTTTCATATCTAACACCTACAATTTTCACTAGTTTCTTTTATAAATCTGACTTACCATATGGTAGATTTATTTAGTTTGATGGAATTAAGCGTGTTTTGAAGATTCGCCCACAAATATTCCCTGCATCTGTCCCGGATTCCTGGCCTTATGTAGAACTAAATCTGGTTTATTTTTTTTCTAGTGTTTTCTGAAACCCAGAGACAAGAATATTCCTTCTAACAGCTCTGGAATACTAAACCACATCCCCAAAACAATTTTTTAGTTTGAAGTGGGGTGGAGGGAGAATCACAGAGAGTAATCAGGTAAAAAAAATTAATTGACTTAAATCCCTGACATAAATTTTGCCTAACTGCATTTCTCCACATTATCCAGTCCTTATTACTTTAGCATTTATTTTTATTTGTGAGACATGACATAGCACATTGATTAAAGGCATAAGTTCTTAGGTTAAACTATCTGCTTACAAACCCTCAACCATCACTTGCTACCTATGTGATAGCAGATGAATTACTTATTTGTTGCAATCCTTAGTAAATGGCATAATAATTATCATCACTCACCTATGTTGTACAAATGAGAAAATATATATAATGAGGTTAGCCTAGGATTTTGAATTCAATAGTTGATCAGCTAGTGCCAGCTTTTTAGACTATGAAAAAATTGATAATGCAGAAAGTCTTAATTAATTTTAAATGTTATTCATCAAAAGATTGTAACAAAATGGCATATACAGGATAATGATAATAATGCCAATTCAGAGGAATATATGAATAATTTTTGAAGGGATTAAGCAAAAATAAATAGTTATTATGGTAAAGCTGTAAGTGCTTTTTTTAATGATAATGTTTTAAAGTTAGCTTTATCATTTAAAACAAGTGTTTGGAATTCCAATGGGTTAAGTCAATAAAATGCTTTCTTATTGAATTATCTGTCTCACTTTTTCCTGGTGCAACACAAATATATGAAAGAAGAGCTAAATGAGGACAATCTAATAAGAAATCTCCATCTAGGATACTGCCAGTTGGTTTGAACTTAATATACGTTTCCAGAAAATACCATATTATCCAGCAAAATGTATTACTAGTCAATAAATGAGTATACAGAAAGAAAAACATGTAGATAAATGTGTGATGACAGAGAGCAGAGTAGAAGAGAGGATAGAGAGCTCACATCCTGCTGTGCTTAACCTGTCTCCTGGAGGGACAGCCTTTACCTAGTTCTGAAAAGCATTGCTCTAGACCTTTGCAAATACAAGCTTATCAAACTCACTTTCAGTCTTCCTTCCCACCTCCACAGAAACCTACATGGATGTTAGCTAATAGAATTGTGCCTTTTAGGAGAATGCTGGAAATCTCTCATTTAAGGAGTAGAGACGCTGTATTTTAAAAGATGGCTTCTTTTTTTTTTTTGCCATCAGCATTCAGAATAAGTGGAATATTATGTGCATGATTCCATAAAATAGGTTACTAAGAACAGAATGGCAAAGCCTTGTTTTTAAAAAATATTGAAATGTATCATTTGTAATTATTTCTCAGAACTTAGAACTTAGTATAACTAGGCCTATAAGTAAGTTTTCCAGATTATTTTAAAGTTTTAAAGGTGGTTTTGCAATTTAAAGACACCACTTGAAAACAGTTCAGATAAAATTATAGAACACTGTATTCAAAGGAATACATACTTTCAAGAACATTTTATGTTTTAAAAAGCACCATTTTAATTACAAAACAATTGATAACATGCTTTCTAATCACTTTTATTTATTTATGAAAGTATCTGTAAGACTTAATTTAAAATTTTAATGATGATAATAGCAAGCCTTTTACTTTAAGAAAAAACAAACAGAGACAAATAACCTCATATTTTAGGATCATGAATTTCTAAAAATAGATGGAACACATCTGACAATTAGAATATATTTAGTCTAAATATCTATCCCTACTTCTACATCTAATATAGAGTGCTTACTAAAAATTGATAATGTATTTTACTTTTTATAGGAGTAGGAACCAGAAAGAGTTGGTGACACAAATTCAGAAAAATGTAATTAATCAGAATGCCTCAGTTGCCAGACTTCTTCTGATTGGCTCAATTTATTTAATATAATTACTATAGAAATCAATGAAAAGCCTTTCTATGTTATTTTGGAAGCATCCAAGAAAATTTAAGCCATTTACAGAGATGTAAGTTTCTCACAGTTCATAAATACTGAAGTGTCTATCTAGGAGAAATGAAACCCAAACCATCTGAGGGTTTACTAGCCAACAGAACCTAAAACAGTATCAGATAAACAAACATTTATTTATAAAGCTATTATGTTATTCGTTGCTTTTCTTCCAAAGTAACTATTTAAACCAGGTAAAATAATAAGAAAGGGCTAGTAAACAAAAGAGCAAAAAGAATGGGTAGAGGGATATTGCTTTTGTTTTTGAAAGTCATACATTTCCTTCCTCAAATTCAGTTTACAGCAAATTGTCGTTATTCTATTCCCTTTTAGAGATGAGGTCTCACTATGTTTCCCAGGCTGCCTCAAAGACCTGGGCTCAAGGGTTCCTCCAGCCTCAGCCTCTCGAATATCTGGAACCACAGGTATATGCCATGGTACTCATCATCCTCTTGCATCAAAACATTTTGACAAATATGATCTTTGTTTTACATTCCAATTAATTCAATAATTATGCCTGGAAAAGTTAGATTACTGAGAAACATACTCCCACAAAACAAAGATTCAGCAATATATCTTTTCCTATACATTAATAAGGTCACTCTTTTAAACAAATAATTTTTTTATTTTGTGCCTCATTATATCGATGTAATATTTGAGCATTGAAAAATTCAAACATTTATTAAGAAAAAAACAATTCTACATGCAAAACTCTTAAAATTTCCTTGGTGGAGCTTTGACTACTCATCATTAAAGATGAAGCTTAAATATTTATAGAAGTTGTAGAAATTCTAAAGAATAGACTAAAAGCGTAGATACTGTGTGTCTAGAACATAAATTGACAAAAGGAAGAATGATATCTTCCTGAACGGCTTGTAGCCCAAGCAGACAAATGCTTGCTGTGAATCAGATGAACAATTGCGTATATCTGCTGATTAATTGAAATTGATATTACGTAGCTTACATAAAAGAGAAGGACTGATTATCAGGATATAAAACAATCATAGGTGCACTTCACCTTCAATATCTATAGATGGTGCCAATATGACATTTAAAATTACCTAGAAATACACCAAAAGTAAACATACTTTTTAATCTTCACTAGTTTGAAAAACTCCTGCTCTGGTCACCTAAACATGATTTCAGTTCTCTACCACAGAGTCACACATATCTTATTAAATTTCATGAGCTTCTACTACTTTATGTATTAAGGACACAGAAATGAATCTTTGCAATCTTGGCAGAAGAATTCCCAAAACTAGCAAGCGTGAAAAGGTAATTAATCACATAATAACTTATTATCTCTTTCCTCACACAGAGACCAAAGTAAAAAATCTTACATCTTATTTTTATACAGCCTTACAAGAGTAGACTCTAAATGAGGAGGAAACTTTAAGATTAACCATCTCTTTTTCTTGATAAGGATGCTGAAACCCAGTGATAGGATGTTATCATTCTTCAGATGGATTACAGCAGAAACAGCATTTGAATTCACATTCGTTAGTCCCAAGCTTCTGTCCTGAATAGACTTCTTTGAGTGAATCTGTTTCCTTTCCCTCTCTCTCTTTTTCTCCCCCGACCACCCCCCGCAATCCTTCTCACCCTCTCCCACCCATAAACTCTTGAGAGGTTCCTTAGTTTTTTCTTCTTTAAAAACATTAAAGTTATAATTTCCTAACTTGGACAGTTCCTGACTTGCCAATTCCTGGAGAGTTCCTCGAGTTCATTTATTAAAAAGCAAAAAGGTAATCTGTTTCCAAATAGTTTCTACTTTCATAGAAGAATTACTTTTTAATACCATGGTGATACTGTACAGTATACTACCCTGTTATCTGTTAAATTAGATAAAACTAATGTAATAAAAAAAATGATCACACAGCAGCAAAATATATATTAGGATCTTGCTTGCCCAGCCTGGAGTGCAATAGTACGATTTCAGCTCACTGCAACCTCCACCTCCCAGGTTCAAGCGATACTCGTTCCTCAGCCTCCTGAGTATGCTGGGCCTACAGGCGTGCACCACCACGCCCAGGTAATTTTTTGTAGACTCGGGGATTCGCTGTGTTAGCCAGGATGGTCTCCACCTTCTGACCTTGTGATCTGCCCTCCTTGGCCTCCCAAAGTCCTGGGATTACAGGCATGAGGCACTGCACCTGGCCTAAATGTGTTAATATTTCTAAGCATACACAATAGCTCAAATGTTGTTAAACTGTCTGTATTAAACAATCTGTCAAAGGACACCTCCATCTCCATAATTAACATACATGGTTAAAAAAAAAAGAAAGAAAAATATCATGTATTATGTAGACAAATTTCCACTCTTTCATCTGCTATGACAAATGTAGTCTCACAAAGGGAAAAGACCCAAGTACTGATTCCTATAGAAAATTTACTTCATGCTATTATTTCTCAGTCTCTGCTGAAAATGGCTTAGAATTTGTTTCCTCTCTCATAAATTCAGTGGTTTTCAGCTATGGCCTGTTTCTTTGAGGACTTCATACTACATTATTTCATTCAGAAAATTTTTATTCCACATTTCCCCCCCAATATATATGGTTTATACAAATAAATGCATATTATATATACATTTCATTTATATGCAGACAGAGAAAAAGAATCATCTTCCATTAAAGGAATAAAATAAAATATAATCTATTATTATTATTATTATTTGAGACAGAATCTTGTTCTGTCACCCAGGCTGGAATGCAGTGGTGCGATCTTGGCTCACTGCCACCTCTGCTTCCTGGGTTCAAGCAATTCTCCTGCCTCAGCCTCCTGAGTAGCTGGGATTACAGGTGTGTACCACCAACCCTGGCTAACTTTTATAATTTTTTGTAGAGACAGGGTTTCACCATGTTGGCCAGGCTGGGCTCAAACTCCTGGGCTCAAGTGATCTACCTGCCTCAGCCTCCCAAAGTGTTGGGATTACAGGCTTGAGCCACTGTGCCCATCAAAATATCATCAATTATTAATGCTATATTAAAGGAATTTGATGTTAGTGGTTTTCCAATTACGCCCTAAATGATGTGGAATTCTGCTCCAAGTTGATCAACCTGACAGATTCTTAGACATTTTTAGGGATAGACATTTAGGTTTTGGGTTTTTAAAAAAATGTTAATTGTTATTTATATACTTATTTTTTTGTTTACTCCTGAGTGCCAAGAAAGAGATATACACTTATATCCCAAACACATCCCATGCAACCCTTATTTGTTATGGTTACTTATCTAAGTGAAGGTTATTATGATAAAAATAAAATGCACAGTTATCTTTAGACAGCATACCTTGTACATCTTGCCAAATAAAAAGAAAAAGAAAAAAACTTGCATAAGCCTGAAACTTGGATTGCTTTGAAGGTGATTCGTTTTATGAATTTAACAACTGGCATTAGATCAAAGTCATTAAAAGAATATTCAGCATAGCTTTTATCTGGGAAGCTGGATAGTTTCGCTTAAAATATTATTTGTCCACTTACCGAATAATTATTTTCACTCATCTTCTCATTAGAGGAGATGGCCGCAGCAGCTTTTTTTTTTTTTAAGCTTCCATCAGCTTCCTTTTTACTATATAAGAAAAATACGAGGGGAAAAAACCTTCAACAGTAAAGATAATGTCTTGCCATAAGCCCAGGAAAAAGAACAAAGCTTTGTTTTCTATGTTGCAAGCCCCCTTAAAGCAGTATGGCCATTTATCAGCTGTAATGTTTGGGTCCAGCAGAATGAGGCATGAAATTCTATCCTTGTAGCTTCAGAAGTGATTACAAGGCATTTCATTAATGAGTGTTATATGTAAGGCCATTTTTTTAAACTTTTACTATATACTACAAGGTGTCCCTAACTAAAATACAGATTCTTTATAAAATTCAAATTATTTGGTTCTAATTTAACTATGAATAAGTAGCAAATATTTTTAATGAAAATATGTAGTAGATAAGAGGGAGGGAAAGGCATTCTTTGTTTCTGTATTACGAATTGTCAGCCCATAAAAAAATGTTTAGAAAAGTAAATTGCCATTCAGTCATAGAGAGTAATTCAGCCTTGCTGACTATAGAACAGCACTGGGTGTGTGCTGCAGCCATTTTATATCTCTATTTTAAAATCATGTTACATTTTCTGGTAAAAGATACAAATGTTTTCTTGTTTGTTTTTGCTTATACTGAAAAGAGCTAGTCAAAAGTACATTGAGTAAATTATAAATTGTCAAGGAACTACTAGGTAACCATTTTACTAAAATTCCTAATAGTCTCAGTTATGCTTGCTAAATTGTAGCAACTTGATACATAACTTAGAAAAATGAGATTCTGAAAACTGGGAGAAAGTATTTTGAAACAAAAATTTGGAATTACTATGTGCTACAATAATTTATTTTTCCACTTTTACAAGGACAAAGTTTATAGGCGTTAAAAACAATGTTTCTCAAACTTTAGTGAATGTAAGAATCATCTGGGATGCTTTAAAAAATCTAGGTTTCTGACGGCCCACATACAATCAGATGTGATGAATCAGGGCATGGGGGGTGGCAGGAAGTAATTATAGTATAGACTGCCCAACTTTTAAAATTCCGATCTGTAACTTTCCTGCCATCAAGACTGCTATAGAGGTATGCTAATACTATCTTTGACAGTGTACTTCAGTAGTTCCATGACCAGATTCCTATCAGATGTACCAGGGACACTTGGAGACTTCAACCTACATCTACTAACTCAGACTGTCTGGAGGTGAATTTGAGGAATACCTAGGTCTCAGTATATCTGGTTTAGAATAGACTGCTAAGGACTGAGGAGACTAAGAAAGATTTTGAGGCCATGTTAACCTGAAATACTGTATGTAAAATCCCAGAAATATCTGTGATATGGTTAGGCTTTGTGTCACCACCCAAATCTCATTTGGGATTGTAATCCCCATAATCCCCACGTGTCAAGAGAGAGACCCAGTGGAGGTGATTGAATCATGGGGGCAGTTGCCCCCATTCTGTTCTCATGAATGGGTTCATATGGGATCTGATGGTTTTATAAGGGTCTCTTCCCCCTTTGCTCAGCACTTCTCTTTCCTGCCACCTTGTGAAGAAGGTGTGTTGTTTCCTCTTTGCTTTCTACCATGATTGTAAGTTTTCTGAGGCCTCCCTGGCCATGTTGAATTGTGAGTCAATAAAACCTCTTTCCATTACAAATTAGCTGGTCTCAGGTAGTTCTTTATAGTAGTATGAAAATGGACTAATATTTATACAATCTGACAGTAAAGTAAGAGCAAGAAGTGTTCTAAAGTATGAGGATAAGACTAAAAATAGGCAAAAGATAATTGATAACATCTAAGAATGTCACAGATATATATATATATATATATATATATATACACACACATATATATGTATATATATATACATGATTTTAAATTCAAAATCAAAAATGTCATTTTCTATTTGTACTGACATGTAATACATATAGAAAAATGTGGACTTAAGTATATTACTCATTACATTGGCATAAAGTGTGCAAACCTGTATCATCAACCTTCAGAACAAAAAACAGACAATCATCAGTCACCCTCATCATTTTCCTTTCCAGTCAGTATACCATCAGTGGAAATTACTATCTGGACTTTTATTTATTTTTTCTTTTTGTTATTATACATTAAGTTCTGGGATACATGTGCAGAATGTGAAGGTTTGTTACATAGGTATACACGTGCCATGGTGGTTTGCTGCACCCATCAACCTATCATCTACATTAGGTATTTCTCCTAATGCTATCCCTCACCTAGCCCCCAACAGGCCCTGGTGTGTGATGTTCCCCTCCCGATGTCCATGTATTCTCATAGTTCATCTCCCAATTATGAGTGAAAACATGTGGTGTTTATTTTACTGTTCCTGTGGTAATTTGCCAAGAATGATATTTTCCAGCTACATCCATGTCCTTGCAAAGGACATGAACTCATTCTTTTTTATGGTTGTATAGTATTCCATAGTGTATATGTGCCATATTTTCTTTATCCAGTTCATCATTGATGGGTATTTGGGTTGGTTCCAAGTCTTTGCTATTGTGAACAGTGTGCAATAAACGTATGTGTGCATGTGTCTTTATAGTAGAATGATTTACAGTCCTTTGCATATATACCCAGTAATGGTATTTCTAGCTCTAGATCATTGAGGAATCACCAAACTGTCTTCCACAATGGATGAACTAATTTACACTCCCACCAACCAGTATAAAAGCATTCCTATTTCTACACATCCTCTCCAGCATCTGTTGTCTCCTGACTTTTTAATTATCACCATTCTAACTGGCATGAGATAGTATCTCATTATAGTTTTGATTTACATTTCTCTAATGACCAGTGATGATGAGCTTTTTTCCATATATTTGTTGGCCACACCAATGTCTTCTTTTGAGAAGTATCTGTTCATATCCTATACCCTCTTTTTGATCGGGTTGTTTGTTTTTTTCTTCTAAATTTGTTTCTTTGTAGATTCTGGATAGTAGCCTTTTGTCAGAGGACTCGATTGCAAAAATTTTCTCCCATTCCATAGGTTGCCTGTTCACTCTGATGATAGTTTCTTTTGCTGTGCGGAAGCTCTTAGTTTAATTAGATACCATTTATCTATTTTGGCTTTTGTTGCCATTGCTTTTGGTGTTTTAGTCATGAAGTCATTGCCCAGGCCTACGTCCTGAATAGTATTGCTTTGGTTTTCTCCTAGGGTTTTTATAGTTTTGGGTCTTAGGTTTAAGTCTTTAATCTATCTGGAGTTAATTTTTGAATAAGGTGTAAGGAAGGGATCCAGTTTCAGCTTTCTGCATATGGCTAGCCTGTTTTCTCAACACCATTTATTAAATAGGGAATCCTTTCCCCATTGCTTGGTTTTGTCAGCTTTGTCAAAGATCAGATGGTTGTAGATGTGTGATATTGTTTCTGAGGCCTCTGTTCTGAACCAATACCATGCCGTGTTGGTTACTGTAGCTTTGTAGTATAGTTTGAAATTAGGTAGTGTGATGACTCCAGCTTTGTTCTTTTTGCTTAGGATTGTCTTGGCTATTCAGTCTATTTTGGTTTTGTATGAAATTTAAACTAGTTTTTTTTTTCTTCCAGTTCTGTGAAGAAAATCAATTGTAGCTTGATAGGGATAGCATTGAATCTATAAATTACTTTGGGCAGTATGGCCATTTTCATAATATTGACTCTTCCTATTCATGAGCATGGAATGTTTTGCCATTTGTTTGTGTCCTCTTATTTCCTTGAGCAGTGGTTTGTAGTTGTCCTTGAATAGGTCCTTCATAACCCTTGTGAGTTGTATTCCTAGCTATTTTGTTCTCTTTGTAGCAGTTGTGAATGGGAGTTCACTCAGGATTTGGCTCTCTGTCTGTTATTGGTGTATAGGAATGCTTGTGATTTTTGCACATTTATTTTGTATCCTGAAACTTTGCTGAAGTTGCTTCTCAGCTTAAGGAGATTTGGGGCTGAGACAATGGGGTTTTCCAAATATATAATCATGTCATCTACAAACAGAGACAACCTGATTTCCTCTTTTCCTAATTGAATGCCCTTTATTTCTTTCTCTTGCCTAATTGTCCTGGCCAGGACTTCCAATACTATGCTGAATAGGAGTGGTGAGAGAGGGCATTCTTGCATCAGTTTTCAAAGGGAACGCTTCCAGTTTTTGTCTATTCAGTATGATATTGGCTCTGGGTTTGTCATAAATAGCTCTTATTATTTTGAGATATGTTCCATCAATACCTAGTTTATCAAAGTTTTTAGCATGAAGGCCTGTTGAATTTTGTCAAAGGTCTTTTCTGTGTTCATTGACATAGTCATGTGGTTTTTGTCATTGGTTCTTTTTATGTGATGGATTACATTTGATTGTGTATGTTGAACCAGCCTTGCATCCCAGGGATGAAGCTGTTTTGATAGTGATGGATAAGCTTTTTGATGTGCTGCTGGATTCTGTTTGCCAGTATTTTATTGAGGATTTTTGCATTAATGTTCTTCATGAATACTGGCCTGAAATTTTTTTTCTGTATTGCGTCTCTGCCAGGTTTTGGTGTCAGGATGATGCTGAACTCATAAAATGAGTTAGGGAGGAGTTCCTCTTTTTCTATTGTTTGGATTAGTTTCAGAAGGAATAGTACCAGCTCCTTTTAGTACCTCTGGTAGAATTCGGCTGTGAATCTGTCTTCCTGGACTTTTTTTACTTGGTGGTATGCTATTAATTACTGCCTCAATTTCAGAACCTGTTATTCATCTATTCAAGGATTTGACTTCTTCCTGGTTTAGCCTTGTGAGGGTGTATTGTCCAGAAATGTATCTATTTCTTCAAGATTTTCTAGTTTATTTGTGTAGAGGTGTTTCTGGTACTCTCTCATGGTAGTCTGTATTTCTGTGGGATCAGTGATGATATCCCCTTTATCATTTTTTTTAGATGAAGGATCACTCTTGTCTCCCAGGCTGGAATGCAATGGCGTGACCTCGGCTCACTGCAACCTCCGCCTCCCGGGTTCAAGCAATTCTCCTGTCCCAGCCTCCCATGTAGCTGGAATTACAGACACTTGCCACCACGCCTGGCTAATTTTTGCATTTTTAGTAGAGACAGAATTTCACCATGTTAGCCAGGCTGGTCTCGAACTCCTGAACTCAGGTGATCTGCCCGCTTTGTCCTCCTAAAATGCTGGGATTACAGGCATGAGCCACTGGGCCCGACCCCTTTTATCATTTTTTTGTTGAACCTATATGATTCTTCTCTTTCTTTTTCTTTATTAGTCTGGCTAGCAGTCTTTCTATTTTGTTGATCTTATTTAAAAACCAGCTCCTGGATTCATTGATTTTTTAAAACGTTTTTTGTGTCACTATCTCCTTCAGTTCTGCTCTGATCTTAGTTATTTCTTGTCTTCTGCCAGCTTTTGAATTTGTTTGCTCTTGCTTCTCTAGTTTTTTTAATTGTGAAGTTAGGGTGGCAATTTTAGATTTTTCCTGCTTTCTCTTGTGGGCATTTAGTGCTATATATTTCCCTTTACATATTGCTTTAAATGTGTCCCAAAGATTCTGATACATTGTGTCTTTGTTCCCATTGGCTTCAAAGAACATCTTTATTTCTGCCCTAATTTTGTTATTTACTCAGTAGTCATGCAGCAACAGGTTATTCAATTTCCATGTAGTTATGTAGTTTTGAATGAGTTTCTTAATCCTGAATTCTAATTTAATTGCACTGCGGTTTGAGAGACTGTTTGTTATGATTTCCATTCTTTTGCATTTGCTGAGGAGTGTTTTACTTCCAATTATGTGACCAATTTTAGATTACATGTGATTTGATGCTGAGAAGAATATATATTCCGTTGATCTGAGATGGAGAATTCTGTAGATGTCTATTAGGTTGGCTTGGTCCAGAGCTGAGTTCACATCCTGGATATCCTTGTTAATTTTCTGTCTTGTTGATCTAATATTGACAGTCAGGTGTTAATAACTCTCACTATTATTGTGTGGGAGTCTAAGTCTCTTTCTAGGTCTCTGAGAACTTGCTTTATAAATCTGGGTTTACCTGTATTGGGTGTGTATATATTGACAATAGTTAGCTCTTCTTGTTGCATTGATCCATTTACCATTACATAATGCCCTTCTTTGTCTGTTTTGATTTTTGTTGGTTTAAAATCTGCTTTATCAAAGACTAGGATTGGAACCCCTGCTTTTTTTTGCTTTCCATTTGCTTGCTAAATATTCCTCCATCCCGTTATTTTAAGCCTATATGTGTCTTTGCATGTAAGATGGGTCTCCTGAATACTGCACACCAATGGGTCTTGACTCTATCCAATTTGCCAGTCTGTGTCTTTTAATTGGCGAACTTAGCCCATTTACATTTAAGGTTAATATTGTTATGTTTGAATTTGATCCTGTCATTATGATGCTAGCTGGATATCTTGCCCATTAGTTGATGCAGTTTCTTCATAGTGTCGATGCTCTTTACAATTTGTATGTTTTTGCAGTGGTTGGTACTGGTTGTTCCTTTCCATGTTTATTGCTTCCTTCAGCAGCTCTTGTAAGGCAGGCCCAGTGGTGACAAAAACCTCTCAGCAGTTGTTTGTATGTAAAGGATTTTATTTCTCCTTCACTTATAAAGCTTAGATTGGCTGTATATGAAATTCTGGATTGAAAATGCTTTTTTTTTTAAGAATGTTGAATATTGGCCCCCACTCTCTTCTGGCTTGTAGAGTTTCTGACTAGAGATCTGCTGTTAGTCTGCTAAGCTTCCCTTTGTGGGAAACCCAACCTTTCTCTCTGGCTGCCCTTAACATTGTTTCCTTCATTTCAATCTTGGTGAATCTGATGATTATGTGTCTTGGGGTTGCTTTTCTCAAGGAATATCTTTGTGGTGTTCTATTTCCTGAATTTCAATGTTGGCCTGCCTTGTTAGGTTGGAGAAGTTCTCCTGGATAATATCCTGAAGAATGTTTTCCAACTTGGTTCCATTCTCCCCATCACTTTCGGGTACACCAATCACACGTAGATTTGGTCTTTTCACATAGTCCCATATTTCTTGGAGTCTTTGCTCATCTCTTTTTACTCATTTTTCTCTAATCTTGTATTCTCACTTTATTTCATTGAGTTGATCTTCAATCTCTGATATCCTTTCTTCCACTTTATCGATTCAGCTGTTGATGCTTGTGTATGCTTCATCAAGTTCTTGTGCTGTGTTTTTCAGCTCCGTCAGGCCTTTTATGTTCTTCTGTAAACTGATTATTCTAGTTAGCAATTTGTCTAACCATTTATCAAGGTTTTTAGCTTCCTGGCACTGGGTTAGAATGTGCTCCTTTAGCTCTGGGGAGTTTGTTATTGCCCACCTTCTGAAGCCTACTCTTGTCAATTTGTCAAACTCATTCTCTATCCAGTTTTGTTCCCTTGCTGGTGAGGAGTTGTGATCCTTTGGAAGAGAAGATGCATTCTGGTTTTGGGAATTTTCAGCCATTTTGCACTGGTTTCTCCCCATCTTCATGGATTTATCTACCTTTGGTCCTTGATATTGGTGACCTTCAGATGGGGTCTCTGGGTGAACATACATTTTGTTGATGTTGATACTATTCTCTTTATTAGTTTTTCCTCTAATAGTCAGGGACCTCTGCTGCAGGTTTGGTGGAGGTCCACTCCAGACCCTGTTTGCCTGGGTATCACCAGCAGAGGCTGCAGAACAACAAAGATTGTTGCCTGTTCCTTCCTCTGAAAGCTTCGACCCAGAGGGGCACCCACCAGGTGCCAGCTGGAGCTCTCCTGTATGAGGTGTCTGTTGGTCCCTACTTGGATGTGTCTCCCAGTCAAGACACACGGGGTCAGGGACTCACTTGAGGAGACAGTCTGTCTCTTACCAGAGCTCTAATTCTGTGCTGGGAGAACCACTGCTCTTTTCAGAGCTGTTAGGAAGGGACATTTAAGTCTGCTGAAGCTGTACCCACAGCTGTCCCTTCCCCCAGGTGCTCTGTCCCTGGGAGATAGGAGTTTTTCTATAAGTCCCTGACTGGGGCTGTTCCTTTTTTTCAGAGATATCCTTCCCAGAGAGGAGGAATCTAGACAGGCAGCCGGCCTTGTTGAGCTGTGGTGGGCACTGCCCAGTTCAAAATTCCTAGTGACTTTGTTTACACTGTGAGGGTAAAACCACCTACTCAAGCCTCAGCAATTGTGGACACCCCTCTCCCAAACAAGCTTAAGCATCCCAGGTCAACCTCATACTCCTGTGCTAGTGGGGAGAATTTCATGCCAGTGCATCTTAGCTTGCTGGGCTCCATGAGGGTGGGATCCACAAAGCCAGGCACTGGAGGGAATCTCCTCATCTGTGAAGACCATTGGAAAAGCGTAGTATCTGGGCCAGTTTGCACTGCTCCTCTCTGTATAGTCTCTCACAACTTCCCTTGGGTAGGAAAGAAAAATCCCCTGACCCCTCGCATTTCCTTAATGAGGTGATGTGTCACCCTGCTTCAGCTCGCCCTCCATGGGCCACACCCACTGTCCAACCAGTCCCAATGAAATGAACCAGGTACCTCAGTTGGAAATCTAGAAATCACCCATCTTCTGCATCAATCTCGCTGGGAGCTGCAGACCAGAGCTGTTCCTATTTGGCCATCTCGCTCCAGCCTTTTTTTGTGTGTTTTTATTAATAGCCATTCTAAAAGGAATAATACCCTAATATGGTTTGATTTGCATTTTTCTGATTTGTGGCATTAAGCATTTTGTTGATATAACTGTTAGCCATATGTCAACCCTCTTTTGAGAATCTTCTGTTTATATCCTTTGCACACTTTCTATTGGAATTATGAGTTTTGTTTGTTTGTTCATTTAGTTGTTTGAGTTCCTTGTATAATCTGGATATTCACCCCTTTTCAGATGAATAATTTGCAGATATTTTCTCTGATCCAACAGATTGTGTGTCCACTCTCTTGATTGTTTCCTGTGCTTTGCGGAGGCTTCTTAATTTATTATGGTCCCATTTTCCTATTTTTGTTTTTGTTGCCTGTGCTTTTGAAGTCTTAGCCATAAAATATTTGCCTAGATGAATGTTCTGGATTATTTCCCCTATGTTTTCTTCTAGAAGTTTTAGGGTTTTGGGTCCTATGTTTAACTCTTTAATCTATCTCAAGTTGACTTTTGTATATGGTGAGAGAGAAAGTTCTAGGTTCATTCTTCTGCATCTAGAAATCCAGTTTTACCAGCACCATTTATTGACAAGGGTGTCCATTTCCCCAAGGTATGTTCTTGCCACCTTTGTTGAAAAGTAATTGGCTGTAAATACATAGGTTTCTTGGTCCTCTATTTTGTTCCATTGAGTATCTATTTTTAACCCAAACCATGCTGTTTTGGTTATTTTAAACTTGTAATGTACTTTAAAGTCAGTTAGTGTAAAGTTCTAGCTTTGTTCTTTTTGCTCAGGATGACTTTGGCTGTTGAGCCCCTCAGTAGATGTGAGGGATGTCAGTGGGGTTTCAGGATTGTGGAGGTGTGGGGAATATTGGGGCCCAGAAAAATATGCAGTCTGGTGGGGCTGGGCTCTCAGAATGGCACCATCCAATAGCTGCCTAGGACTTAGTGTGTGAGGGACCTGGTGTGAGTGCCTTCTCTGGAGGAAGGCCATCCTGTGGTCTCCAGACAGATCCTTACGCTATTCTCAGGGGCCATGTGGGTTCTCCCATGGCTAGGTTTGCAGGAATTTGCTGAGGGAATGTGAGCTAGTGGAGATCTGTCACTTACCCTTTCCCCACACTTGGAAGTCTCTCTGGATTCCTAGATAATTCTGGCTGAGTTGGCTGCCTAACTTCCCTCTCCTTCTGTGTCTCATGTGTTTCCTGTCACTTCTGCCAGTTTTCTGTCTTAGATGCTCTATTCAATATGTGATTATTTACTTGCTATTTTGATTCCTCTTTCTGGAGGAGACATCCACTAAATGCCTCTGGTCTGCCTCTTGAAGCCCTTCTCTTTATATATTCTTGACAGATGTCTTTTGTTATACATGTGGCGTGTGAATATTTTCTTCCACTCCACCTTTCCCCTTAATCCACTTATGGTGTCTTTTGACAAACAGAAATTCTTAATATAATCCAGGTTTTCAGTTCTTTCTTTCATGAGTAATAGTTTTTAATGTTCTACTCAATATTTCTTTACCTATTCCAAGGCCACAAAAAATGTACACTATGTTTTGCTCTAAAATTTCCTTTGTTTTGCTTTACACATTTAGCTTAGTAATCAATCTAGAATCGATTCCTGCACATGGGGTGAGATAGGAGTCAAGGTCCTTATTTTTATAGATATCTATTAAACCCAGCATCATTTAATGAAAAGATAAAGCATTCTTTCCCCTACATGCAGTGTTCTTTTTCATAAATCAGTTGAACGTACACACAGTGGTCTGTTTCTGAATTTTATCCTGTTCCATTTGTAGTTTATTCCTGTACCAAAATCACACTGTCTTGGTTATGTTTTATAGGTATACTGATAAGCACTTTGTTTGTAGTTATGATGTTAGCATGTTTAAATAAGGAATTCTGTGGTGAATGTCAGCATGTGGGGTTTGGATGTGTGTGTGTGTGTGTGTGTGCATGTGCATATGTGTGTTTCACAAAACTACATGAGCTTTATTTTTTAAATTATGGACTACTAACTTAATTATGCACTACTAACTTAATTATGCACTAATTAAGGTACCAGATAACAGGGTTTTAACATAAATTTGAAGATACATATTTAAAAAGAAAGTACCTTTTGAGTGCTGGACTTCCACATGTAAATGTATAACGTAATAGATTCATAATAGTAAGGCTAGCTATTGTAAACTTTTCTGAACACAATGCTAACAACATTATTTGTAAGGCAGACTTCTTCTTATCCAGTTAGCTTATGACATTTGTCACTTACAACAAATCTAGCCTTATCTCTACTGAACAAAAGTGTCTGCCCACATAACTGATTATACTGTTGACCTTGATGGAAAAGATTTTAACTTGCAACAGTGTATGAAATATTGCAGTCCACTAATGACCGCATGTTCTACATAGTGGTGTGTCAATTCTAATAATAAGATAAGTGGGATTCTTAGGTAAAATACATCCAGTCTGAAAAGCACTCTTTTATAGGCTAGGATTTAGAAAACTGAGTCCCTTTTTTTAATAAATCAAGAAAGGAGGTTGGGCCAGTGGCTCACACTTGTAATCCCAGTACTTTGGGAAGTGAGGTAGGTGGATCACATGAGGTCAGGAGTTTGAGACCAGCCTGGCCAACATAGTAAAATTTTTTCTCTACTAAAAATACAAAAATTAGCCTGGTGTAGTGATGCATGACTGTAGTCCAGCTACTTGGGAGGCTGAGGCAGGAGAATCACTTGAACCTGGAAAGTGGAGGTTGCAGTGAGCCAAGATCACACCACTGCACTCCAGCCTGGGCAACAGAGCAACACTCCATCTCAAAAAAAAAAAAAAAATGCAGTTACAGCTAAAGAGGAGAAATAACTTCTAGTGTTCTGTAGTAGTGTAAGATAAGCATAGTTCACAAGAATATATTACATAGTTTCAAATAGCTAAAAGGAGGATATTGAATGTTCCCAACACAAAGAAATGATAAATTTTTGAGATGATGGATAGCTGATTATCCTGATCTGATCCCTATACATTGCATATATCATAACAACACCATGTACCCCATAAATGTATACAACTACTATGCGTCAATTTTTACAAAATATTTTCAAAAAAAATCTTGCTTAGGTTAAAAAAAAAAAAGTGGGAAAGAACACAAGATGGCTGAATAGGAACAGCTCTGGAGTGCAGATCCCAGTGAGAATGCAGAGGGTGAGTAGTCACTACATTTCCAAATGAGTTCTTACTGCCCACAGACCAAAAGATTTCAGAGCAGAAAAGTGCCATGAGTCTCCAGCATGGCTGTTTCAGCCAGCGCAGCAGGTCTTCGCACAAAGACTCACACAAACCTGGGTGGCTGTTTCAACTGGTGCCTGGAACGCCTGAGAGAGAGAGTCGCCCATTCAACTGAAAAGAAAGGGGGCTGAAATAGGGAGCCACATGATCTGGCTTGGTGGGTCTCACCCCCAATAAAACCAGCAATCTGAAATGCTCTGGATTGAGAGTTTCACAGCAAGCACAGCTGGACCCTGGATGGTCCAGTTTTGTGATGAGAAGGGCGTCTGCCATTACTGAGGCAGTCCACCACTACTGAGGCTGTCTGCCATTATTGAGGCAATCCACCATTATCAAGGCAGTCCACCATTATAGAGACAATCCGCCATTATCAAGGCAGTCTGCCATTACTAAGGCAGACTGCCATTACCGAGGCAGTTCTAACTATACCTCTATAAACAAAACCACAAGGAAGTTCACACAGCAGCTGGGCAGAGCCCACGGCAGCTCAGCAATGCCTCTACTGACCGACTGTGGCTAGGCTGCCTCCTAGCTGGGCAGGGCATCTCTGAAGAAAGACAGCAGCACATCAGGAACTTATAAATAAAGCTCAGGACAGAGCACTTGGGGAAAAAAAGGTGGTTATGTGTTCCGCTGCAGCAGACAAACGTACCTGCCCAGCAGCTCTGAATGGAACAACGGAGCTCACAGTTCAGCACTTGAACTGCTATGAGGGACATAATGTCTCCTCAAGCAGTTCCCTGACCCCCGTATATTGAAAGAGATACCTCATAAAGGAGAGCTCAGGCTGACATCTGGCAGGCATCCTTCTGGGACAAAGATAACAGAAAAAGAAACTGGAAGCAGCCCTTACTGTTCTGCTGCTGCTGCAGGTGATCCCCAAGCAAGCAGGGTCTGGAGTGGACCTCCAGCACTCCTATAGCAGAGGGGACTGACTGTTAGAGGAAAACTAAAAAACAGAAAGAAATAACTTCATCATCAACAAAAAGGACATCTACTCAAAGACCCAATCCAAAAGTCACCAACTACAAAGACCACAGGTAGGTAAATCCACAAAGATGGGAAGAAACCAGCATAAAAAGGATGAAAACACACAAAACCAGAACACCTTTCCTCCTCCAAGGGATCACAACTCCTCACCAGCAAGGGAACAAGGCTGGATGGAGAATAAGTCTGATGAATTGACAGAAACAGGCTTCAGAAAGTGGGTAATAACAAATTTCTCTGAGCTAAAACATGTTCTACCCCATGCAAAGAAAGTAAGAACCTTGAAAAAATGTTTGACAAAATGCTAACAAGAATAAACAGCTTAGAGAAGAATATAAATGAATTGATGGAGCTGAAAAATGCAAGAACTTAACGAAGCATACACAAGTTTCAATAGCTGAATCAACTAAGCAGATAAAAGGATATCAGAGATTGAAGATCAACTCAATGAAATAAAATGAGAAGGCATGATTAGAGGAAAAAGTAAAAAGAAATGAACAAAGCTTCCAAGAAATATGAGATTATGTGAAAAGACCTAATCTACATTTGATAGGTGTACCTGAATGAGATGGAGAGAATGAATCCAAGCCAGGAAACACTCTTCAGGATACTATCAAGAACTTCCCCAACATAGCAAGGCAGACCAATATTCAAGGCCAGGAAATACAGAGAACACCACAAAGATATTCTTCAAGAGGAGCAACCCCAAGGCACACAATCATCAGATTCACCAGGGTTGAAATGAAGAAAAAAATGCTAAGTGCAGCCAGAAAGAAAGGTCAGGTCACCCACAAAGAGAAGCCCATCAGACTCACAGCAGATCTCTCAGCAGAAACCCTACAAGCTAGAAGAGACTGGGGGCCAATAATCAACATCCTTAAAGAAAAGAATTTTCAACCTAGAATTTTCATATTCAGCCAAACTATGCTTCGTAAGTGAAGGAGAAATAAAATCCTTTATGAAAAAGCAATTGCTCAGAGATTTCATCACCACCAGGCCTGCCTTACAAGAGCTCCTGAAAGAAGAACTAAACATAGAAAGGAACAACCAGTACCATCCACTCCAAAAATGTACCAAATGGTAAAGAGCATCAACACAATGAAGAAACTGCATCAACTAACAGGCAAAACAACCAGCTAGCATCAAAATGGCAGGATCAAATTCACACATAAAATATTAACCTTAAACATAAATGGGCTAAATGCCCCAATTAAAAAACACAGACTGGCAAATTGGATAAAAGGTCAAAACCCATCAGTGTGCTCTATCCAGGAAACCCCTCTCACATGCAAGGATATACATAGGCTCAAAATAAAGGAATGGAGGAATATTTACCAAGCAAATGAAAAAAAAAAAAAAAAAAAAAAAAAAAAAAAAAAAAAAAAAAAAAAAAAAAAAAAAAAAAAAAAAAAAAAAAAAAAGCAGGAATTGCCATCCTAGACTGTGATAAAATAAACTTTAAACCAACAAAGATCAAAAGAGACAAAGAAGGGCATTTATGATGGTAAAAGGATCAAGGCAACAAGAAGAGCTAACAATCCTAAATATATATGCACCCAATACAGGAGCACCCAGATACATAAAGCAAGTTCTTAATGACCTAAAAAGAGACTTAGACTCCCACACGATAATAATGGGAGACTTTAACACTCCACTCAATATTAGATCAATGAGACAGAAAATGAACAAGGATACCCAGGTCTTGAACTCAGATCTGGACCAAGCAAACTGAATAGACATTTACAGAACTCTCCACCCCAAATCCACAGAATATGCATTCTTCTCAGCACCACATCACACCTACTCTAAAACTGACCACAAAATTGGAAGTAAATTATGCCTCAGCAAATGCAAAAGAATGGAAATCATAACAGTCTCAGACCACAGTGCAATCAAATTAGAGCTCAGGATTAAGAAACTAACTCAGAATTGCACAACTTCATGGAAACTGAACAACTGGCTCTTGAATGTTCACTGGATAAACAATGAAATGAAGGCAGAAATAAAGATGTTCTTTGAAACCAGCAAGAATGAAGACACAATGTACCAGAATCTCTGGGACACCTTTAAAGCAATGTCTACAGGAAAATTTATAGTAATAGATGCCCACATGAGAAGCAAGGAAAGATCTAAAATCAGTACCCTATCATCAAAATGGAAATAGCTAGAAGAGTAAGATAAAAAAAAAAAATCAGAAGACAAGAAATAACAAAGATCAGAGCAGAACTGAAGAAGATAGAGACACAAAAAAACCCTTCAAAAAATTGATAAATCCAGGAGCTGGCTTTTCGAAAAGATCAACAAAATAGACCACTAGCCAGATTAATAAAAAAGAAAAGAGAGAATAATCAAATAGATGCAATAAAAAATGATAAAGGGGATACCTCCACAGATTCCACAGAAATACAAACTACCATCAGAGATTACTACAAACAACTCTATGCACATAAACCAGTACACCTGGAAGAAATGGATAAATTCCTGGACACTTGCACCCTCCGAAGCCTAATCCAGGAAGAGTTAAAAACCCTGAATAGACCAATAACAAGGTCTGAAGTTGAGGCAGCAATTAATAGCCTACCAACCAAGAAAAGCCCAGGTCCAGATGTGTTCACAGCAGAATCCTATCAGACACACAAAGAGGAGCTGGTACCACTCCTTCTGAAACTATTCCAAACAATAGAAAAAGAGGGAAATCCTTCCCAAATTATTTTATGAGACCAGCATCATCCTGATACCAAAACCCAGCAGAGACTCAGCAAGAAAAGAAAACTTCAAGCCAATATCCATGATGAACATAGATGCAAAAATCTTCAATAAAATACTGGCAAACCAATTCCAATAGCACATCAAAAAGCTTATCCATCGTGATCAAGTAGGCTTCATCCCAGGGATGCAAGGCTGGTTCAACATACGCAAGTCTATAAATATAATTCACCACATAAACAGAACCAAAAACAAAAACCATATGATTATCTAATAGATGCAGAGACGGCCTTCAACAACATTCAACAGTCCTTTAGGCTAAAAAATTCTCAATAAACTAGGTATTGATGGAACATATCTCAAAATAATAAAAGCTATTTATGACAAACCAATAGCAAATATCATTCTGAATGGGCAAAACTGGAAGCATTCCCCCTGAAATCTGGCACTAGACAAGGATGCCCTCTCTCACCACTCCTATTCAATATAGTATTGGAAGTTCTAACCAGAGCAATCAGGCAAGAAAAAGAAATAAAGAGTATTCATTTAGGAAAGGAGGAAGTCAAATTGTCTCTGTTTGCAGATGACATGATTGTGTATTTAGAAGGCCCTATTGTCTCAGCCCAGAATCTCCCAAAACTGATAATCAACTTCAACAAAGTCTCAGGATACAAAATCTATGTGCAGAAATCACAAGCATTCCTATACACCAATAACAGGCTTAAAGAGAGCCAAATCAAGAATAAATTGCCATTCACAATTGCTACAAGGAGAATAAAATACCTAGGAATACAACTAACAAAGTATGTAAAGGACCTCTTCAAGAAGAACTATAAACCACTGCTCAAGGAAATAAGAGAGGACAAAAACAGATGGAAAATCATTCCATGCTCATGGTTAGGAAGAATTAATATTGTGCAAATGGCCATACTATCCAAAGTAATTTATAGAGTCAATGCTATCCCCATCAAGCTACCTGTCACCATCTTCACAGAACTGGAAAAAAACACCTTAAACTTCTTATGGAACCAGAAGGGAGCCCACATAGCCAAGTCAATTCTAAGCAAAAAGAACAAAGCTGGAGACATCACATTACCTAACTTCAAACTATACTACAAGGCTGCAGCATCCAAAACAGCATGGTACTGGTACCCAAACAGAGATAAAGACCAAAGGAACAGAACAGAGGCCTCGGAGGCAACGCCACACATCTACAACCATCTGATCTTTGACAAACCTGACAAAAACAAGCAATGGGGAAAGGATCCCCTGTTTAATAAATGGTGTTGGGAAAACTGGCTAGCCATGGGCAGAAAGCAGGAACTGGACCCTTCCAAACACCTTACACTAAAATTAACAGCAGATGGATTAAAGACTTAAACATAAGGCCTAATACGATAAAAACCCTAAAAGAAAACCTAGGCAAAACCATTCAGGACATAGGCATAGGCAAGGACTTCATGACTAAAACACCAAAAGCATTGGCAACAAAAGTCAAAATAGACAAATGCCCATTGATGATAGACTGAACAAGGAAAATGCAGCACATATAAACCATGGAATCCATGGAATATTATACAGAGTTCATGTTCTTTGCAGGGACATGGATAAAACTGGAAACCATCATTCTCAGCAAAGTGACACAAAAACAGAAAATCAATCACTGCATGTTCTCACTCATAGATGGGTGTTGACCAATGAGAACACTTGGACATGTGGAGGTGAGCATCACACACTGGGGTCTGTTTGGGGGATCTAGGGAAGGGACAGCAGGGGGTAAGGAGTTGGGGAGGATAACATGGGGAGAAATGCCAGATATAGGTGATGGCGATGGAAGCAGCAAGCCACATTGCTGTGTATGTACCTATGCAACAATCCTGCATGTTCTGCACATGTATCCCTGAACCTAAAGTGCAATAAAATATATTTAAAAAAAAAAAAAGTAGGGAAGACTAGAGGGACTAAATAAACTCTTTCAACTGCTTACTATAATTACATTTACTAATCAATTACTCACTTCAGTTTTTTAGATAGAATTAGTTTTAACATACCCTGTTATTTTAAGTCAAATTAATGTATTTTACATTGTCAGGATCTGTAGAAAATCGACTCTGAATCAGAGAACTGAGTGCAAATGCTTTTATGGAATGCTCTTGGGAGCAACACTTCCAATGAAGTGAGGGAAGCAGGATTAGACAAAGTGAGCACCTATCCTGTGTTATGAGGTCTCAGTCACTCCCGTGGAGAGTTCTGAAGCTGAGATAGTGCTTCAGAAATACCCTGAATTAGTAGAGGTGACTGGATCTTTGCACCTATACATAGACCACTAATTGAATAGGAAATTCCCTGCCAGAAAAGGGGTGTAACCATGGTCGAGGCAGTTCCCTTTTGAAGGCAATTGCAGGGGAGTGATTCAACATGAGCCATCAGCAGGCAGCATTCCCAGCAGCTGGGGACCACTGTCCCAAAAGGTGGACTCTGGGTAGTGAGCTACAGCATCCACTGCAGTTCACCATTGCCCTTTTTGGTTCACTGATTCATGTAAGTTTACTCCAGATACAGGTACTTCAGGATTTTGATTTGTCGTATTTCCTGAAAAAATTATAATAAAAGTGATAGTGGGACAAACTCTCGTCTCCACAGCTTCAGCTACTTTCAAGGTTAACTAGGAAACATCATTCTACCTGCAGTATTCATTCCATGTTGATCACATCCTCAGCAAGAGCCTCTGCTGTTCTCGGTGGCTTACCTAGGGGAATGACCGAGACTTTCATCTCTGAGAGGACTGAAATCCTGGGGATTATGCCTTTCTCATGTCATGGCTGCTGCACATGTCCACTTACTGACAAAATTTGACAGGGGACTACCAATAGGCACCCCAGAGGATCACTTAGATCTAAATCATATTCTCTACTGATCCCATTGTATTATAACAGTCCTACTTCCTGATTTTCAAGTAAATTTTCCCTACCAGTTTAGTGAAAAAAAAAGGCATCTAAAATAACAAATAACAGGCATATCTCAAAGTTTAATGAGAATTGTGATGTATTTCCTGGTGAAAACATTCCATTTCTTGGAACCAAAATCTATAGAAGCACACAATCTAGTGTTGCAGTGACAGAAAGCACACATTTCCCAGGTAGATTACTGAGATGATTGCCATAAGATCCAGTCCTACTTCCACCCATTGGTTCCAAGATCTATGTATTATACCCACTGAGAACACGTGGCCATTGATTTAAAGTGTATTCTTCATCCAACATAATGGCATCTTATCGTTGCAAGAGCAAGGTATTATCTCTAATCTGATCCATCAACAATTCTTCCAGAAAGCATTTCCAGGTGACAGAATGGGTGGTGACTATAAGTGAACATGAGGTTTCTTGTTAGAGTTGGAGTGATAAAAATATTCTAAATTAGATTGTGGTCATAGTTATAAAACCTATAAATATGCTAACATTCATTGACTTGTATATTTAAAATGAGTGAATTTAATGATATGTGAATTATTTCTTGATAAAACTTTTTGAAGGGCAATTCTATCACTCTATCTGGCCATCAGCTTCTCTATGGAATAGTATGTGACAGGGTTAGCAGACTCCATATTTGTATTGCCACTGTCACACTTCCTTCTGTAAAGTGCATCCTTGGATATTATGCTAAATTCTGAGCTGTGGAATAAACACTCTTCTCATTCTCAGATACTGACTTTGGTTGAAGCCCTGCAGACTGGAAAGAAAAATCGTAATACGTGTCTATTTCTGTCAAGATGATTCATTCTTCTTCCAGAATACAAGGGATCTAATATATTAAGTCACCAGCAATGACTGGTAGCTCCCCTAGAAAGATGGTGCCATAGCAGGGACTCACCTTTGGTCTCTGTTGCCAGCATCTTGAATCTTTGGCAATAGAAAGACCTAGATCGGTCTTGGTAAGAGGGAGGCCACATTGTTGAGCCCATGCATAGCTTCCATCCCTGCTGCCATGGTCATGCTGTTCATTGTTCATGCTGTTCACTGTGCCAGCACATAGTTGGTAGATGAAGAAGAAAGCCGGTTCATCTGCTTGATTGCTTAGTGCTTATTCCATGATGTATCATTACAACCATTCGATACAACGATGTTCACAATTTACACTCAAGATCTCTAAGCTTTCTTAGATCTAGCCACATGCTTCCATCTTAATCCTTATCCAGTCTTTCATTTTCTATGCCCCCAACCAGATGTCCAAACTATTCACCACTATCTGTGAATATATATATATATATATATATGAACCAATGGGTGGAAGTAGGATTGCATCCTATATGTATATTTTGCTCAAGCCTACAGCTTTGTCCATTGGGAGAATTTCCCATGCCCCCACTGTATTTCAGGGACATTCCCTGATATGTTTGTAATGCAATGGTAACACGTTTCTAGCTTGCACCATATAATGAGTAAATCCACCTACGAACAAAGCTTCACCGTTTCCCTTCTCTGTAAGCAGTCATAGACTTCTTTAATTGGTACAGTAGTTACAAATTAATTGAGGGAGAGGCATCAGTGGAACAGCAATGGATTTTATGGACGACTAGGCCACTTATTCAACATCTTATGACCTATGGCCCTGCTTATGACTGATTCCAGACATACCACTTCCTTCTTAGGATAAACTGCTGACAGTTCATTATAAAGAGTGTCTAACAGAAACCAGCTCGTAATGAGAAGTTCTGGTCATAGGGTCACTTGGTGTCCCATTGTCAGGAATGCTGTTTCTACTAGGGTCCAGCAAAACAACAGAAACTACATTTCTGGATGGTGTATAACTCTCTACTGCAGGCAGCATGGACTTACTCCTGAACCCTGGAGGGTCTATTGCAGTAATCCTACCAGAGCTAGTCAGCAATCTTATAAAGTGTCTTTTCCTTCCATAGATTCCTCTAATAGCACTGGATCTGTCAGGGCATATGGCTCACACATCAAGGCTGCTTGCACCTGACCCTGGACCTGCTACAGAGTGCTTCTTTGCTCTGAGTCCCACTCAAAGCTGGCAGTATTTATGTCACTTAGTAAAAGCAAATAGCATTGTCCCTAAGCGTGAAACATCCTGCAACTCCCGATAAACACAGACCTGTGAAAAAGAGGTCATGTGTTTATCTGGAGGTGCAGGATGTCTGACACTTGGGAACACTGCTAGATGTATTGTATAGTTATATATAGCAGGAATAAGTTGAGCCAGAAGGGTGCCTCCTTTTTATCACTTTCAGTCCAGAAACTAAGTCACCCCTAACAGAGAGGCTGAGTTGCAGAGGAGAGAAAGATGTGTGCATGCATCCCCTTATGTGTGTGTCTGAGTATATGACCTATCAAGAATTGTCATTGAAATTTAGACTTAGCTAGAATTTCAAAGGCTAATATAATTCAATATCTTGTTCTGGAGATGGAGCATTAAATCCAAAAAACTTCAGATATCTACTCCCAAGTCACCCAGTTCACTTGTGGCTGAGCTGGAACAGACTTTAGGCTTTTAGGTATCAGGTAACCATCAGAGCTTCTGCAGGTGTCTCTCTACTGATTGATGGAGTTCCCCAAATTGTATGATAAAAACAATCTTCCTTCTTTTCTTGCTTGCCATTGGCTTTACAACCATATGTTACCTTTTTCCTTGCTTTAACATATCCCTCATATTTGGGATATCCCAAGCCTATTTATTCATTAAAATTTGTGAAAAAAAAAAAAAAAACAGTGCCCATATTAATACTCCTATCCTATTCCTTTCCCAGATGATCCCTGTTAAACAACTACCTTCTGAGACACCTTCACCAGGTTTCTAATCCTCTCTTGCAGCAGCTGTCCCTGCCAACTCTTCTTTCATTTCCATACAACCCCAATCTTGGACCCTGATATAGTTTGTATTCACAACTGGCTACCTTGACAGGGCAGTAAGATATACAAAGTGTTCATTGATATGCTTCTTTTTTTTTTTCCTTTCTGTTTCTCTGGTGGCCCTCCACCAGCCTGGGACAAGAGGGCACCTATTGTTTGAGTGTTACCAGTAGGTAAACTAGAGAACAAAAAATTCTAATATCTTGGCATTTAAAATCAATACCTGAGTACAGAAGGAAACCCTGGAAAGATGACGACCTGAAAAAGCCTCTAGAAACCTCTAGCACTAGCTCTGAATTATGTCTTTGACCAATTACAAAAAAAAAAAAAAGGTTAGGTTTCTTAAGAGCTGAGATGAAACAAGGTTATAGGCTATGAGTGAGGAACTCTCTGTATGAGGAAGAAAATTGGCAGTATTCCTTACTGCCCCCATGCCCTGGTGACTCAAGAACACCTAAAGAACAGTCTTGAAACCTGAGAGTGAGAATCACAAAGCAACAGACCCTTGAAATAGTTTAACCTACAGAGATTTATGGATGGGTTGACTAAGCAATGAGTGGGCTGAGTCTTTGCTTCCCTAGGCTGAGCCGGTATGAAGAGATCAGGAAATAGAGGGAGGCATGCCTCTGTGGACTCCCTGCTGCCATCTCCTGGCAGAAAATCACTTCACCTCTCACCTCACCACTTGTAGGACACCCAGTGCCTAAAGTTTGTTAACCAAAAAGTCAGCAAAGAAAAAGTAGCAATCAAACCAGTGAGCTGGAGTGTGCTAGAGAGTCAGAGTAAACAGAATATATGGCCAGCCCATAGACCTGCCAAAGGAGAGATGGCAACTGTAATAGAAAAATCATAAGACCACTCAAGGAGATTCAAGTAAGGCATCCCTAGAGAGGCCGACAATTGCAGGTTGGACCAGCTAGAACATGGCTCAAGACTCCACTGAATGGACAGGACATAGCAATCCCTTTGTCCTCTTTTTAGATCTTTTTCTAAGGACAATTTTTCTAAAAAAGAGGGAAAATATATAAATTAGGATAGAAGGAATAAAATCAAGTATATCAGTTATAATACTAAACATTAACATATTTATCTGACATAAAAGCAAAGACCATCAGAAACTACAAAACCTAATGCCAGCTATAAAAGCTGTAAACTGGCTGGGCACGGTGGCTTATGCCTATAATCCCAGCACTCTAGAAGGCTAAGGCGGGTAGATCATGATGAGGTCAAGAGGTTGAGACCATCCTAGCCAACATGATGAAACCCCGTCTCTACTAAAAAATACAAAACGTAGTTGGGCATGGTAGCATGCACCTGTAGTCCCAGCTACTATGGAGGCTGAGACAGGAGAATTGCTTAAATCTAGGAGGTTGCAGTGAGCTGAGATCACGCCACTGCAACAGAGTGAGCAGAGCCAGGCAACAGAGTGAGACTCCATCTCAAAAAAATTTTTTAAAAGCTGTGTACCAAAATAAGGCACTTAAATTTATTTTTTTTAATGGTTGGAAACAAAACATTGAGAAAAATAATTACAATCCAAATTAAAAAAAAAATAGTGTCGCCTAAGAGTGGCCACAGTGAAATGAAATCCTTCTCAAAAGATGCCAGCACAGAACCAAGACAGATCAAGGCTGATAAATGGGTATTCCCTTTTCCTTGATGCCTTATGAATATTTGTGTCACAATTGTCCTACCACAAACACTGCCAAAGGAGGTAATATCAACCCTAGAGGAAAAGGGACAGATGAAGAAGAAATAATCCTGTTTTACTGTGTTGCCAAAATGACAAAATGGAGATATCACTGAATTTACCAATGTCTATTTCTATTATTTTTTTACATCAGGTAGAATGCTGTCACAGAACCAGAAATAAACTAGAAATTTTTAAAGTTACATGTTACATATCTGTACTTACAAGACTCTACCTGCCACACCATATTTTTAGAACATTTTCCATCCTGTACCCAGATGTTCATGGGGCTTGTGTCCTGTAATTTGCATGTATTCTAAAGAGAGAGGTTTAAATCCAATTTTATGCATGTGGAGAGTTTGAAAAAAGAAGACATGTTCTTTAGTGTGAAAAAATTTCAATATTCAGCTAAAATAAATAGTAAGTACTGAAGAGAGATATATTCCTTTCAAATTTCTGCTCCGGCATCCTTAAGCAATGATCCTCATCCTCCTGCCCTCAAGAGGGTTTCCAAACTTTAAGCCAGGGTGAAAAGAGCCATGTGTCATGTTGGTTAAGCACTTTTGAAGAGATCAGTGGCTTCCTCTTAACGTTGCTTTGACCAAAACTCTTTCACAAGACTACAACTAATTGCAAGGGACAGAGGGAATTATCGCACAATACATTGCTACCTTGGATAAAATTAGGAATCTGTTAGTAAGAACAGAAACGAAGCATTTTAGATGGCCAGTCCGCAGCCTCTACTATGAGTTCCTTCAGTGGGATAAACTTCAAAGCACCATGAGCCAAAAATTAACGTTATATTTAGATTTTTCCTTTGCCAATTTTTTTGTCTAGGGCCAAAGGCTTTCCTTAGAGGATGTGTCCACTGATTATAATTATGTAATGCTTTTCTTGTATTTTCCCACAGACATAACACTATATCTTTGTTTTCCAATTTTACCTTCTTTAAAATGAAAGGAGAACTTTGGAGGGGAAAACCCACATAATTAGAGCTTCAAATTCTACATTTCCAGATTTTCCCCCACCCCTTAACAGTTGTTTTCCCATGTGTAAATCAATAGCATTTTTTTCATCTAATTTGTATTCCTCGTTTTCCAAAAGCATTCAAATTATTTTAATAAAAATAATAGCTTTCCTTTTTTGTGTGCATGTTTTTTGGTTCACAAATTAACAAGTGACTTCAGATTTGGCTCATAGCACAGCTGGAGCTAGCAGAAACTATAAACTTACAAAGGAGTAGCTACTAGCTACTCGCATTTTGCTTGCCCTGAGTATTAGTCAGTTTGTTTTATAGGAGATCTGAGGAGTGTTAGTTAACCCATAATCTATAAATTGGCAGTTGGAATAGAGACTTTTATGTAGTTGTTTTATTTACTTCTGTGCTAGTTTGCAAGTCTTCATTTTGAAAATTGTGGGGTTAAGAAAAGTGAATCTTCTCCTATAAATAAGTTTTAATTACTCTATGAAAAGTGTTAAATACCCAAAGATATAAACTATCAATTTCTAGAAAAAAAAAAGTGGACATGATTAAATAAGTCTGCTGAGGTATTTACAGGTGAAAAATAATAAATAGGAACCAATGTAAGATTCAAAGATTTCCCTAATATTCAAATGCTTTTCATGCTTCATGTTAACCTTTTTTACAAATTTAGAAATTATATTATGATAATTTAAGAAGGTGACATGAACAGTGAGTAATACATTCTGATTACAGTCACAAAAACTTTCTTTCTACCAGCCTAAATTCTTACAAGGTTGACTTCTCAGGTCATTTTGTGTTAAGAATGGAACTCAATTGTGTGTAGTGGGTTTTTTGTTTGTTTGTTTGTTTGTTTGAGAGAGAGTCTTTCTGTCGCCCAGGCTGGAGTACAGTGGCATGATCTTGGCTCACTGCAACGTCTGCCTCCCGGATTCAAGTGATTCTCCTGCCTTAGCCTACTGAGTAGCTGGGATTATAGGTGCCCACTACCACATCCAGCTAATTTTTTTGTATTTTTAGTAGAGGCAGGGTTTCACCATGTTGGCCAAGCCAGTCTCAAACTCCTGACCTCAAATGATCCACCTTGGCCCCCCAAGGTGCTGAGATTACAGGTGTGAGCCACCACGCCCAGCCTCAGTTGTGTTTTAAGCCCTGTGATGGATATAGTGAAATTCATACGCAAAATTATTTAATTTAGAATCTGATAGATTTAAGGTAGAAAAGGGAACATTACTATAGGTATGGGAATATATAGCAGGAAAGAGGAAGATTTTGCTGGTTAACTCTTAAAATGTGAACCAAAACCTCAGAAATTCTCATCTATCATCAGATTTAACAAATATTTATTAAGTGGTTACTGTGAACCAGATACATTGTGGCAGTACTTTCAAATTTCAACTCTGTGTTTTTCTTGTCTTACATTGAACTAAACATTAACCAGTTTCCAAAATTAGTATTTTTTATTAACTCATTTTCTACATTTTAGCCTAATAACTTCACAGTTGTTTTAATTTGTGTCATATACCTCATTCTCCCTGCCCTAAATCAAAACACACTTTACCTGTGGTACCAATTAAAAAAATGCTGGCTTTAATTTTCCAATTTCTAATAATGGCACAAAGGTTATAATTTAATTAATAGAAGCTGTTGTGTGG
This sequence comes from Cebus imitator, assembly GCF_001604975.1. Lineage (NCBI taxonomy): Eukaryota > Metazoa > Chordata > Mammalia > Primates > Cebidae > Cebus > Cebus imitator. The sequence goes on from NW_016107331.1 coordinate 7,547,490, forward strand.
ATTACTAGTTAGAAAGTTTCTGTTGGTTCTGCGTTAAATGATTAAGAACAAGTATTGTAACACATTCAGAGTAGAGAGGGTAGATTTGGACATGATCATAGACATTTATTGTTTATTTGTTAATCATTCTCTAAACTGACTAAAATATATATATACACATATACACACATATATACACATATATATATCTATACACACACATACGTAACACACACACATATACATGTGTGTATATATATGTGTATATATTTATATATACACATATATATACACATATATAAAAAAAAATATATATATATATATTTGTCCCCCTAGGGATTTATATTTACTGAACTCTAATCTTTCAAATTTTATGCCATTCCTATATGATTTAGTGACTCACATCAGTTCTGGACTAAGTTATTACACTGGCCACCTGGATGCCTTAATGTATATCCACAGGAGTCCACCTGGAGATGACTTGGTATTGGCATAGAACTAGTCCATCCGATGTGTCCAGAACACATGCTGCCTAAGTTGGGATATCTAACCTCTATCTAAGATGATTATATATAGGCCATAATTATAATGTATAGGTTTAAATTCACAACCTCTAATTTATAAATGAGCATACTATTAAGTTGCACTTTAACTTTTGCATAATACAAAAAAGATTACATTTTCTCATTTTGCATGTAAAATTACCTAAGCAAGATGAGAAAAAACTGAAATGAGAAGCTATAGAACCAAGGTTTTTATTTATACCAATAATGCTGAAAATACAACACAGCATTTCTTGTCTTTAACATATTTCAGTCCCAGTAACATTCAGCCTACATTAATGAAATGATTCCAAAGTTCATGAGCTCAATATGTTACCAAAAAAACCTGGATATGGGTATGGCATACTCCCTATTTGGCAAAGAAGGAAGAAAATGTGTTTCCTGTGGGGAAAAATAGCACTGAAAGAATTCCAAAATAGATAGCACTTTGAGTTTTATATATGCTTCTCCATGTATGGCTGACAGCCTGGTCTATGGCAATAAAGAGCACAGATAAACCTGTTAGCAATCAAAACAGGTCACCTTGTGATTTGGAGTATTAGCCATACTGCTTATGTTTTCATGAAAGTGTAAGTAGTCTACCACATTTTACTGATTCACAGAAGTGAATGATTTAGCTAACAAAATAATAAACTCCTAGTTTTTCAAAGCCCTTTTGAATGGCAAACACTTAATATTTGGAGTATTGTCAAAATCTGCTAAAATATAAATAGATACCATCTATTTGGTATTAAGAACATACTTTAAAACCACAAAGGAAGTAATCACAGATTAGGCTCTCAGTGTCTACCAAGAACTCAGCAGTTGGACATCATACAATAGATATTTCGTTTAAAGGAACCCCATTTATTTTTGAAGGTATTTGTTCTCCTTTGAGAGGAAGGAGTAAGGAAGAGCAATTCAAAGCCTGCCACACTTTCTGGGCACAATATAAGGACCAGGGCCATCTTTGTTGATGTTTGTTCTGTGCTGAGCTTAGTGCTCTGATATTGCTATCTTGAAACTCTTAGTTATTCTGTAAGAAGGAGCCCCACATTTTTATTTTGAACTGGGCACCAGAAATCATGTAACTAGTCCTGGAAAGAAGATTGACAACGACTTAGGGCACAGTCTCCATGCTTGAGTTTGTCGCCAGGATACAGACAAGCGTAAGTCCTTATGCTCTGTTTTTCTACGTTTCATATTCTCCATGAATATTACTGCTCTAATTTCACCCAGATCCTGCATCCTGATCCTCTTTCTTTGGGAAAAAACAAAAACAAAAACTAGATTTAGCAACTATAAGTATTAGCAAATTGATGTAAAATTATCTTAATGAGGCAGAACTTATTTTGCAGAAAGGCCAGGTTAATGTCAGCTGAAAATAGTTAAATTTTCTTAACAGAGAAAAGATGCACATAAGAATAATAAGATTAGGCATCAATTTTTCTCCTGAAAGAAAAATTCACAGTTGGAGCACCAATATGTTCTAGAGAAGTTGTACCATTATGCTTAAATATCAGAAACGTATGTGAATATACCCTTATCTATCTGTAGAAAATTTTGCTTATTAAAAAAATATTTTGGGGAGTAATATATAATTAATTTCTTAATACTAGAAAATGCTTCAGTATAATAAAGTTTTAAACACTTTTAGAGCATTCTTTTCTGTGAAGTAAAGGAAGTTTTTTGGCCAAAACCTGTTGCCTCTTAAACTATTTCAAAGCCAGAAAGAGCAGGTAATAATAACCCAATCCCAGTCACAGTTGCATAGTTAACCCCTAAGTATTATCCCAGAATTTATTACTGGCATCATTCCAATGATACCTGAGTAAGAGCATCAAAATCCTCTGGCTCCAAAAGCCAGAAGGCACAATTCGGGTTACCTTAATATGTGTGTTCAAAATTCATTGATTCTTTATTCCTACCATGACTTTATACTGTTTCTCATTTCTTTGTGAAAAACAAATCTTTCAAATACTTGTGTACTCCTACGGCCATATTCTCAGACAAAGCAGGGACCTTATTAGTGATATAAAGTCACGAATGTTAGGAAGCTACTACGGTCCTTACAACCTCTCCCACACAGTGGTGCTAAAAGTCCTGCCCCAAACAAAGCCAATGGTCAAAGAGTGCTATGTGCCAGGCTCTATTCTAAAAGCTTTACCTATACAATTTATTCAGTTCTGTCATCATTCAGTTAGCTACTGTTTTACGTATGAGAAAACCGAGGCACAAAGAGGTTAAGTAATTTGCCGAAAATTACACAGCTGGCAGTGGTCGAGTTGGATTTCCAGTCCAGAAAGTCAGCTCAGGTCTGTGCTCTTAAGCACTATGTCTCACAAGAAGTTCATTCCTTTTGTTTTTGGAATTCCTACCATTAAGATGGAAAGCCTATTGTTTGAATGAGGCTGCCCTGGAATCAGTCATTTCTAAGGAAGAAGGGAGAAGAATATGAGAGCCAACTTACAGAGGTGGATGAGAACAAGAGGTCAACAGAGACCAAATGGACAAAGGAAGAAACGTGGATGGGAAAGCAAGCAGGAAGAAGCGTGTGCCTGCTCCCCACCTATAACTGTCATGCCAGAGACAGGAAAACTAATTTTTTGTCACCACCCACTTGCAAAAAGCTTCTGTCTAACCAAGTGAGATGGATTCATTATTGAGAGGATTTTGTCGTCAAAGAGAAAAATAATAAAAATAAGCACAAAGCTGCCTCACCAAACAGCAACCAAAATATAATAAACAATAAAAGATAAATAATTGACTTAACTAAGTCAATAGGTTTTCATTAGCTAACCTCTAAGTATTACGCTAGCATTTATCACTGGCATCATTCTAACAACACTGAAGTCAGGGCATTAAAATCCTTAAGCCCTAACAGCCGGAAGGCACAATTGAGGTCATATTAATATTAATGTTCAAAATTCACTGACTCTTCATTCCTGCACATAGCCTTGTACTTTTCTTTATTTCTTTGTGAAAAAAAAAATCTTACAAATAATTGTATCCTTCCTACAAAGTCACTTCATAGAGGTTATATTCAATATCTCTATTTTACATATGATCATTATTAAATTACAATTCCAATGAACTCTTCTAAGTGGCTTTAAAATTTTATAACAAATTTTTATTTTCTGTTTACCAAAGACTCAGAAATTTGAATTATACTTTTGAAATGAAATGAATTATTTATTCATTCTTCTAGGCCTTATTTCAATGTCATGCCATCTTCCATTATAGTCCTCATCCAAAACAACGCTTTTTGATTTGGTTACTTTGCTAGAAGTTCACAGATTTATTTGTTTCATTTACTCATAGTATTTGTTGAGCACCTGCTTCACATCAAACACCTTATTGTGCTCAGGTACATTGGTGAACCCAACAAACGAAGATCCCTGACCTGTTGGAGTTTGTGCGCTAGCCACCAGGGTACTCACCTTTAATTCCTTCATACAGGAATCATTTTATGTTACTTGTAAAAACTGCCCTTCTTTTAAAATCTAGCTGTTCATATTGGCTTTATGGGTTAATTAAATGCACAAATGACATAAATGCAGAAAGACATCATTTGCATTATTATTTTAAAAGTTGTAAGAGCATAAAACCTAGCAGCAACTTAGTCACAACTTTATGCAGGTTAGGTATATAAGCTATCCTACACAGAGCAAAGTGAAAAATAAAGAAAATGTTTCTAAATATATGTGCATTTTAAGGTTTTGAGAGTTGAACTCATTATTAAACAGGAAAGGAAATATTCAATGATGGATGTTTGGCAAAGATGGCGTGTGGTGCTAAAGAAAGGAGGGGAGAGGTTCTGTGTCAGCATTTCCTCAGTCTTGTCCTTCAGCGTTCGATGGCTTGCCGAGATTAGTCCACTATATTCATGCTTACATGCTTTGGCTTCCTGTTTTAAAACACTCATTAGCTGTTCTTTATCCTCACACTCTTCACCTAACCACTGTTCTGAATATTTAAAATACATCTTTGTGGCAAATTTTAACCTCGAGCTAATACTAATTCTTCACTTTCTCCTGGCGTTTTTTATCTGTAAACACATGTACGAAATACAAATCAGCAAACCAAATCCAAGATTGTGTTTTTTCAATGTTATGAAAGGTACCACAGTAGACTTTGAATACATGAAAGAGTTTATAAATAAAAAGTATCTACCATTTCCACCCTTATGATTCATTAAAAATGAATCCGGTATTCGTTTTTAACATTTGAAATAGATGGCCAACTTTACAGGCACAAAAGGGTATAGCAGCATAAAGGACACATTCCTGTGAGGACCCCGTACTTTAGCAATTTCTTAGTAAACATTGCCACCGTGTGGCGAATCATTCTACAATGAATTTCAGGATTCATTACACAATCGAACATTGAATTTTACATCAAACACCTTGTAGACTATTTATACAGAATAAAAAAAATTATTTTTCCTACAGTGTAACATTACCCAAAAAAGTATGGACAGTATTTATTACAATGAATAAATATTAACTAAATAGCTTTTATATAAATATTTTATTTTGCTCTCTAGTTTTTTCATATAGAAACATTTTATAATAAATAGTTTTACTTATCTTCATGTAAAAGAATTTTCCTTTAAAGCTAAAAATATGTTACTAAAAATATAAGAAAAATTTAAAACACAACTGTCAAAAGCTAGTTTTTTAAAGTATATGTTTCAATTTGGTGTATAAAAAGTATTTAAAACTTTTATCTGAGCTTTAAAATATAATGATATCTTTGCTCTACAGTTGTGCTTTAAAATATAATTAATGTTAATTAGATTTATGTTTTTCCTTCTTTGTATTTCCGATTTCACTATTATCTTAAATTACAAGGAAATTAATAGGCAAACTAGATAGAAACCTAGAGACGTGGCTGGGCGCCGTGGCTCACGCCTGTAATTCCAGCACTTTGGGAGGCCAACGTGGGTGGATCATGAGGTCAGGAGATTGAGACAATCCTGCCCAACATGGCGAAATCCGGTCTCTACTAAAAATACAAAAAAAAAAATTAGCTGGGCGTGGTGGCACGTGCCTGTAGTCCCAGCTACTCGGGAGGCTGAGGCAGGAAAATTGCTTGAACCCGCGAGGAAGAGGTTGCAGTGAGTGGAGATCAAGTCACTGCATTCCAGCCTGGGCCACAGAGCGAGACTCGAAAGAAAGAGAGAAAGAGAGGGAGGGAGGGAGGACAGAAGGAAGGAGGGAAGGAGAAAAGGAAGAAAGAAAGTGAAGGAAGGAGAGAGAGAAAGAGGGGAGAGAAAAGAGTAGAGGGGGGGGGGAGGGGAGGAAAAGAAACCTCCTGGAAAGATAAAGCAAAATTTTGAAAATTCCTATTGATAAACATTCTTTTTTATACTCTATCCAATTCTGTCATTCAACCATTTAAGGAGATTTTGTCCGAATTGGTCCTCATTGGTAATCGAAAAGTGGTTCCCTAACTTTTATAAATTCTTCTTCAGTTTATTCTTCCCCACTCAATGAAATTAACTGTATCTCATCTAAATACAAAGAAAATGAACAATATCTATTTATAAACATGACACAACTTTCTGAATAATGTGAAAAAATACGGTAAGAAGTTGGAAATAACAAAACTAATATTTTAGTTTCATTTAAATAAATGTTTTATACAGTATGTAAAAATATGGAATAGTAAATTTTATTTAAATTTAAAATATCAACTTTATCTTGATAAAATATGACAATCTCCTCAACTCTTCAATGAAAGGATTCCTGGAGGTTACCATGCTTAATTAAATATGTAGTCTTCACACTGAGACACATCTAACAACGTTTTAGTTATTGTTGTTGAGATGGAGTCTTGCCCTGTCACCCCGGCTGCAGTGCAGTGGCGCAATCTTGGCTCACTGCAGCTTCCGCCTCTCGAGCTCAAGTGATTCCTCTGCCTCAGCCTTTTTAGTACCTGGGACTACAGGTATGTGCCACCATACCCTGCTAATTTTTTGTATTTTAGTAGAGACGGGTTTTCCCCATGTTGGGCAGGATGGTCTTGATTTCCTGATCTTGTGATCCACCTGCCTCGGCCTCCCAAAGTGCTGTGATTACAGGCATGAGCCACCGCGCCCAGCCAAAAGTCGTCTTTAAATAAAACTCAACATCATAAAAGATAAACTAAAACTGATTTCAAATAGTTTTTTAACCTAAAGAGAATTTTTTTCTCTGTGAGAAAATTACCCCCCAAAAGTGGATAAACATTGAAATCCTATCAATTACTGTGTAGTATTTTCCCTCAGCAAGTTTTGCTATTGTTTTCTTTATTTTCAGACCTCTCGTGTAATATCAGCTAGTGCTTCTGTCTCAAACAGTTTCACTTTTACATAATAAGTCAACTCAGCTGTTACTGATATCCTGTGGGCAGGGAGAAAGATGTCCTAACAACTACTGCCCAAGAGTTAGAAATGGGTATTGTGACTGCATTTAGCATTATTTTTCCTGCCTATTCAATAGTCTTTAATATTCAATCTTATTGCTTTACTAATTATAAGCACACACACACACTGTCTCTCTCTCTCTGTGTATACACACACACACACACACACACACACACACACACACATATATTTTAAAGACACGGTCTCACTCTGTCACCCAGGTTGGAATGCAGTAGCATGATCACGGATCACTGCAGCCTTGAACTTCTGGGCTCAAGTAACCCTCTTGTCTTAGTCTCCAAAGTGCTACTATGACAGGCATGAGCCACCGTGCCTGATATGTGGCACAATATTATACAAGGCAACATAACAATGAGTGTTGTAAAATGAGCTAATATAGTTTTGTTTGTGCATTAAAATACTTTATTAGACTGATTTTAGATGAAAATGTCATTAGAGTTATAAGAACAAAAGCTTTATTTCTCTTCTTGAAACTTACTATGACAAAATCTCTGCCCCATGGATACAGATAAATCCATGAAAAAAGTTCTTCAGAAAAATTTCCCTGCTAAGTGCAGGTGGTGCAAAGGCGAGAATCTCTCCTGGATAGTGGTTGAGTTAAACATCAGAAAACATTACAAAAGTAAGATTGTGCTGAATGAAGCAGAGGAAGAAATCCACACTCCACCCACAACTTTTCAGAGAATAGAACAGAAGGGGGAAGGTCATCCCATGGAATTAAAGGAAGTTTTTAATAATGTAAGTTACTAAATTAGAAGTTTCTTTCTCAAATTTGTATAGTAAATGACAGCTAAACTCCATAATGGAGGAAATTTCTCAAAATTTCTAGTTAGGTTTACATATAATAGAACATAATATTAGTCAATATTGTATGGATGATTGTTTGAAAAATGCTACTAAGATAAATTCAGAGACAAGTGTAAAGCTATATCTTGTGGGAAAAGCTACATTTCCTAAAATTTTTTTCACATTTCTGAAACTATTTCACTTCTTTACTAAAGGTATTTGTGAGGCATCATTAAATATACAATAGTATATTAGGTTTTGAAAACTAGTTTCTCAGAAAAAAATGAAAAATGAAATAAGTATCATCATTAGAATGAGTTACTCATACTCAAAACTAAAGGTCATTTTTAAAACTAATTTATTCTCCAGAGGTAGCCAAGGTTTTAGTGATCTGCGGCTTTCAGTATTGTTTATTAACACTATTTGTTCCATTTAGTTCTCTTTGTTTTTGTTACAATTCGGATAATTTTAATATGAAAACCTGAATCTTAAACATTTAACCACACTGACATCAGAATCTGCCAAAGACAAAAACTGACCTTTTCCTACTGTTTCAAAAAAAGTTCAACTTCCTAAATTTAAAGTATCAGCAATGAGTCAGATTCAAACCAGTATAGTCAGTATTTTTAAAGCAGAAGTTGGAAGTTTTTGTTTTGTTGAAGCAGTGTGTGTGTGTGTGTCTGTGCGTGTCTGTGTGTGTCTGTGTGTGTGTGTGTTCCATTTTGCTTCATTTTTTAAAAAACAGTATAGAAAAACTTGGAGAATGCTGAAGTTATGGATTTTAGATCCTGAAAATAATGTTTATCTTTTATAAACAGTTGCTGAGGCAGTTTTGATTTTGGTTTTGTTGTTCTTATATAATTCTGCTTTGGTTCGTGTCCTCACAGATTGTCAAAATAATATAAAGGAGGGAGAAGTAGAACATATTAGAAGGTTTGTACATGAGACACGGTCGCAGTTACTGAAGTGCAATTATTTGATAACAACAACAACAACAAAACCTAGAGAGAATAAGATACAAACTATGTTTTTCTTAAATTCTTGCTACATACTACATCCTACTAAAGGTCATCATCCTAATTCTGCTTTTTCACTGTAAAAAGAGAAAGAAAATGGAAAAGTTAAAAAATATTAAGGATGTATTAAAGGTGTGATTGCATTAAATTTGAACTTTTCCCTTGGCATATTTTCAGGGAATTAGAAGACAATTGACCAAGGGAATGACTTCCTTGGTTTGAAAATTATTTGTGTAACAACTAAAATCATCCAGGCGAGCTAGGCATGGTAGCTCATGCCTGTAATCCCATCAGTTTTGGAGACCATGGTGGGATAATCACTTGAGGCCAAGAGTTTGAGACCAGCATTGAGCAACATATTGAGACGCCCTTCCCTCCCTGTAAAAAATTTAAAATTAGCAGGGCATGGTTATTCATGCCTGTCATCCCAGCTCCTCGGGAGGCTGAGGCAAGAGGATCGCTTTAGCCCTGGAGTCCCACTCTGCAGTGAGCTATGATCATGCCACTACACTCTAGCCTGGGTGGCAGAGCAAGGCTGTGTTTCTTAAAAAAATTTATATAAATAAAGTCATCCAGAGAACTAGCAATGTGCATGTCTCACACTCTGGGAAACAGTCATTTAGTGATCTTCCTTCTCCTGAACTTCTACAACTCTTGTCATACATCCCATGCATTCTGTACACAAAATATATCTTTGGTATTATTTTTTTAATCTGGTGTTTTTAACTAACTTTAAACACTGCTTAAGAGCAAAGTCCACATAATTTTTTACTTTTCCAAACTACTGATGAGGGCATGTTACACATGAAAATGTCCCTCAGTGTTTGTTCATCAAATGATTGTACACCTAGCTTTTCATCATGCATGGATGGCACATAAACATATTATTAGTCATGCTTGAAGCAGCCTCATGTTATATTATGTTTCATAAGCAGATTTATTTTTCAAAAAGTCATATGTTCCAAAAGCCTCTAAAATATACATATTTGTTCACATAAAGCTGACAGATAATTTGATAGATTTAAGACACGAATTTTAAGTCTGTAGTCCACAGAATTATGACATATGCTCAGTCCAAATCCCTAATTTGTTTGAGATTGTGTGTGATTTACTCTACATCTTATATCTATTGGATGCCTTTCATGGCATTTGAGTTATATGAGTTTTTGCAACCTTTCTGTGAACACATCTTCCATAGTAATTATATTTTTTTAATTTTCCATAATCAATACCATTGAAATCTAATTTATAAAATGGAAAAAGTACCACACAACTAATATGTAGAACATTTTCATTGCCCAGTAAAGTTTTCTTCTCGATCTCTTGCTGTCAGTTATCCCACCCTACAAAACCATTGATAATGGGATTGCTGGGTCGAATGGTATTTCTGTCTTTAGGCCTTGAGGAATCGACACAGGGTCTTCCACAGTGGTTGAAATAATTTACACTCCCAGCAACAGTGTGTAAGTGTTCCTTTCTCTCCACAGCCTCACCAGCATCTGTTATTTTTTGACTTTTTAGTAATAGCCATTCTGACTGGTGTGAGATGGTATCTCACTGTGATTTTGATTTGCATTTCCCTAATGATCAATGATGCCGAGCTTTTTTTTCATATGATTATTGGCAGCATGTACATCTTCTTTTGAGAAACGTCTGTTCATGTCCTTTGCCTACTTTTTAATGGGATTGCTTTTCTCTTGTAAATTTGTTTAAGTTATTTATAGATGTTGGATATTAGGCCTTTGTTGGATGTATAATTTGCAAAAATTTTCTCCCATTCTGTAGGTTGTCTGTTTACTCTGCCGATAGTTGTTTTGCGGAGCAGGAGCTCTTTAGTTTAATTAGATCCCATTTGTCAATTTTTGCTTTTGTTGCAATTGCTTTGGGCGTCTTTGTCATGAAATCATTGTTCATTCCTACGTCCTGAATGGTATTGCCTACGTGACCATCCAGGGTTTTCATAGATTTTTGGTTTTACATTTAAGTCTTTAAACCATCTTGAGTTAATTTTTGTATATGATATAAGGATGGGATCCAGTTTCAATCTTCTGTGTATGGCTAGCCAGTTAACCCAGCTGCAGCAGAAGCTGATGGATATGTGCTTGATCATTCTTTACTGGAAGAGGCTCTCTGTTGTCTCAGGCAGTGGTTTGGTCTGTGAAATGCCCAGTTCCCTGAGTTCCATCCAGGCCCTGGAATGGGGGACAAAGATAAGTAGATCTAGCTCCACAGTATGTGTGGCGGGGGTGTGGGATGAGGAGCACGTTACTGTACCAGCTCCACCTCTATCCTGGGGCTTGTGACTTTCAGTTCAGATAGACACTGTCATTTATCTCCAGGCTGCTGTGCAGCTGAGGGTCACAGAAAATACCTGTACTGTGGCTCTTCACCAGATTGGCCTCAGGGAAGACCTTTTCCCTAAGGCCAAAATAGACAGCTTTGTAGCTCATCTGATCAGCTTTCCTGCAGCCACTCCATGTAAAGAGGGAGAAGGGCCTGGCCAGTTGTGTAAGCCCAGCCCAGTGGGCACACTACCCATGGGGTTCCAATGCCTGTAATAGCCTTGGAATGGCCATCCACAGGTGCAACTGTACCAAACTCCCATAAGAATAGCCAAGGCTATGCGTGCAGCAGTGAGCAGGAGGAACTGGGAAGAGAAGTCCCCTTCTTCATATCTGTTCCTGAGCACTGGTGCCACCTGACTGGTGAGATAGAACCAAGCTCCTCTCATACAGAGCCCACTACTGCACCTGCTTCTCCTAGGAGCTATGAAATCACTTTCAGCTCCCAAGCAAGTAGCTTGGGAGCACACAAGAGTGCAACTCTGATCTTTGTCCCAAGGGGTGCTTTGTTGCGCTGTACTCCTCCTTTCCCTAGGGGCAATCTGCCCTAATTGTTAGACTTCCAGGAATTCTGCAGCTCCCCTGAATCCTGTCAGCCTTTTGTGGTTGTCAGAACTGAGTGCAGTCTGAGCACATTCTGGTGAATGTCTGTGGGGAATTGAGTGATGCAAAAATGCAAGGGCTAAGACTCCCTGGACAGGACAGTGTCCCACAATGGGTATACAACCAGTATGGTGCCCACCACCTCAGCTCGTCTGGAGAGAGGGCAAGTGACCCTGCAGGCATGGGGGCAGGTATGCCAAATGCCTAGAGGCTACAATGCCTGGAGATATGACCAAGCAAGGAGTAGAGAAGCCACCTCTGCATTACATTCTTTGCAAAGAAAGGGACGGGTGGCCACGTTCCCAATCCAGTCAGTGGAACAGGAATTACCTCCCTTCCTCTCCTCAGAACCAGGAGGGCTCACTCCCTCAACTGCCCAAGGCAGCAGACTGGGGCACCCAGAAATGTCACATGCAGACCAGTTCCAGGTCACAAAGCTGTTCCTGGCTGCAAATCTGACTGCGTGGGAGAAACTGCATCTTCAGCAAATCTCCTCCCACTTCAGTCCTGTGATATGAAAGAGCCCAGTTCCAGCGCCAATGGCTAGAGCATACTCCATACTCACTCTGGCCTCCTGCTGCAGACCAAGTACTGGCCAGAGACTAAAGTGCCTGCAGCAGCCACCGCTGCCTGGTTATCAAATAATGCCTGACTTATTTTGAGCCCAGATTGAAAACAGAATCTTCCTCTCAGTCCTAGGTCTAGGAAAACGCCTGCAGCTTTTTCTGGTGTCCTTTTTCTCTCACAGTCTCTCAGACTCTCCCCAAGTTAGCTTCAGGGTTTAGGAGAAACAAGGCTCTCTCCCATAGCCTGGGTCACATAAATAGCCAGTGGAAAGGTGCGTCACAGAGGGAAACTCTGCTCCTCTCGTAGCTCAGGGCTTCGCGCACTTTCCTCAGCCAAACTCTGCCACACAGGCTTCTTGCCTACCATCTCTTTCCCAAGTGTCTGAAGTATTCTTCACTTTTTTGGTGAATTCTCAGTATGTCTTCTTGAATAAATCCTCACAGTGTTAATTTATATGCACTATTTTGCTATTTCCAAGTGGACAAGGGAAAAGCCTTTAATCCACCATGTTGGGGAAAAATTCCTGATATTGGCAATTTAGTTCCTTTCAGGTTTTTTCCTTGATCAATATATGTAAAGATGTACCAATTTCACTTATTATTTTTCCAGAAACCAGGTTTGGGTTCACTAATTTTCTCTACTATTTTGCTGCTGTTAATTTCATTGATTTATTCCTTTATTTTTATTATTTCTTCTTACTTTAGATTTAATTTTATTTTCTTCTTGTGTTTTCTTTTTAACTTTTTTAAGACAACAGAAATTTGTGGTCTCACAGTTTTGGAGGATACCCAAAATAAAGGTGTCAGCAGGGCTGCACTCCCTCTGAAGGTTCTAAAGAAGCATTTCTCTTTGACGTCTAATTTCTGATGGCTCCTACAATCACTCTAATATCTGCCTTGGTGGTCACATAGCCCTCTTCCTTCTGTATGTCTCTGTGTCTCTGTTTCCAAATATGCTTCTCCTTTCTCTGATAAAGATACCAGTCTTTAGGTGACATCCCAATCCAGATAACCTCATCTTGATTTGATAACATCTGTAAAGACCCCATTTGCAGACCCAGTGCATCTTTCTTGGACACAATTCAGCCCACCACACTATTAAATAGAGGGGATTTGACTCAGATGTAACAGAAATGTTATATATTCACAGGAATCTAGCAGTGGAGTCAAGGGGGCAGACCTCAACATTTTTTTTTTCATTATATATTTTTTTGAAAACAGGTGGTTTTTGGTTACATAGATAAGTTCTTTAATGGTAATTTCTGATATTTTGGTACACCTGTCACCTGAGCAGTGTAAGCTGTACACAGTGTATTGTCTTTTATCCCTCACCCTCCTCCCAACCTTCCCTTTGAGTTCCCAAAGTCCATTTTGTATCATTATTATGCCTTTGCATTCATATAGCTTAGCTCCCACTTATAATGAGCACGTATGATATTTGGCTTTCCATTCCTGAGTTACTTCACTTAGAATAATAGTCTCCAACTCCATCAAGCTTGCTGCAAATGACATTATTTTGTTCCTTTTCATGGCTGAGTAGTATTCTACATTATATACATACAACACATTTTCTTTATCTACTCATTGGTTGATGGGCATTTAGGTTGGTTCCATATTTGTAAAATTGTAAATTGTGCTGCTAAAAACATGCATCTGCAAGCATCATTTTCATATAATAACTTCTTTTCCTCTAGGTAGATACCCAGTAGTGGTGTTACAGTAGGTAGCTAGACAGGCACAAGCAGGACAGGAGAGGGCTCCCCCAACCTCACCAGGAATGTTGTGTGACAATCAGGTGATGATCAGGCAGTTGTTAACCATCTCTCTAAAATAATAATAACACCCAGCACCAGGGAAAGGCAGCCTCCCTATAAGTGGAAAAAACCTGAAACTCGTGATCAGCTGCTCTCCAATAAGATTTTAGGAGTTGGGTGAGTAGGCTTGAGCATGTGTACTAAGAGGCAAAATGGTGGAGTCTAACTGTATGTGACCCAGGGACATTCTACCAGTAAGGGAAGAACACCTCAAGTGAGCATGCATTCAACTCCAGTAAACATACTCTGCATGCTCACCTCTCAAGTGCTAGCTGGCCACTGAACAGGCAGGCAGCATGTGATTCTTCAAGGGGAGAATCACAGAATAAGAAACAGAAGACCCTGGAAGTGTGACAACATAAAAAACCCGAAGTCAAAAAGTCAAACTGCACTTGTCTTTCTAGTTGCCTGCTCTGCTTTCTTTCAAATGTACTTTCTTTCCTTTTGTTCCTGTTCTAAAGCTTTTTAATAAACTTTTGCTCCTGTTCTAAAACTTGCATCAATCTCTCCTGCCTTATGCCATTCAGACAAATTCTTTCTTCTGAGGAGGCAAGAACTGAGGTTGCTGCAGACCCATATATATTTGACACCATTAATGCTAGGATTGATGAGTCCAGTGGTAGTTCTACTTTTAGTTCTTTAAGGAATCAACATCCTGTTTTCCATAGTGGTTGTACTAGTTTACATTCCCACCAGCAGTGTAAAAGTTATTTTCACAACATTGATTCTACCCATCCATGAGCATGGGATGTGTTCCCTTTTCACCACATCCATGCCAACATCTATTTTTTCTTTAATCATGGCCATTCTTGCAGGAGTAAAGTGGTATCTCATTGGGGTTTTAGTTTGTATTTCCCTGAGAATTAGTGATATTGAGAATTTTTTCTTGTTTCTTAGCCACTTGCATATATTTTTTGAGAATTGTCTATTCACGTCTTTATACCACTTTTTGATGGGATTATTTATTTTTTTTTCTTGCTAATTTGAGTTCCTTGTAGATTATGGATTTTAGCCCTTTGTCAAATACATAATTTGCTAATATTTTCTCCCATTCAGTGGGTTGTTCATTGACTCTGTGGATTGTTTCTTTTGCTGTGCAGGAGCATTTTAGTTTAATTAGGTCCTATCTATTTATTTTTGTTTTTCTCGCATTTGCTTTTCCATTCTTGGTCATAAACTCTTTGCCTAAGCCAATGTCTAGAAGAGTTTTTCTGATGTTATCTTCCAGAATTGTTATGGATTTAGGTCTTAAAGTGTTTGATTCATCTTGAGTTTATTTTTATATCAGGTGAGAGAGAGGATCCAGTTCATTCTTCTACATGTGGCTTGCTGATTAACCCAAAACCAAAACCACCACCGTTTGTTGAATAGAGTATCCTTTCCTTACTTTATGTTTTTGTTTGCTTTTTTGAGGATCATGACTGTAAACACTAGTCTTTATTTCTTGGTTCTCTATTCTGTTCCATTGGTCTACATGGCTATTTTTATACCAGTACCATGCTGTTTTGGTGACTATACCCTTGTAGTATAGTTTAAAGTTGGGTAATGTGATGCCTTCAGATTTGTTCTTTTTGCTTAGTCTTGCTTTTGCTACACAGGGTCATTTTTGGTTCCGTGTGAATTTTAGGATTTTTTTGTAGTGATATGAAAAATGATAATGGTACTTTGATGGGAATTGCATTGAATCTGTAGATTACTTTTGGCAGCATATTTTCGCAATGTTGATTCTACCCACCCACAAGCGTTTGTTTGTGTTGTCAATGATTTCTTTCAGCAGTGCTTTGTAGTTTTCCTTCTAGAGATCTTTCACCTCCTTGGCTAGGAATATTCCTAAGGTTTTGGGTTTTTTTTTTTTAATTTTTAAGTTCCAGGGTACATGTGCAGGATGTGCAGGTTTGTTACATAGGTAAACTTGTCTCATGGTGGTTTGCTGTACCTATCAACCCATCACCTAGGTATTAAGCCTGGCATGTATTAGCTATTTTTCTTGATGCTCTCCCTACCCTCTGTCTTCTACCAACAGGCCCCAACATGTGTTGTTTTTCTCCCTATGTCCATGTGTTCTCATTGTTCAGCTCCCACTTATAGGTGAATCTATGCAGTGTTTGGTACTCTGTTCCTGTGTTAGTTTGCTGAGGATAATGGCTTCCAGCTTCATCCATGTCCCTGAAAAAGACATGATTTCATTTCCTTTTATGGTTGCATAGTATTTCATGGTGTGTATGTACCAAATTTTCCTTACCCAGTCTATCATTGATGAGCATTTAGGTTGATTCCATGTCTTTTCTATTGTGAATAGTGCTGCAATAAACATAATGCATGCAATGTTAATTTATAATAGAATGATTTGGCTGGGCGCGGTGGCTCACGCCTGTAATCCCAGCACTTTGGGAGGCTGAGGCGGCTGGATCATGAGGTCAAGAGATCGAGACCATCCGGGTCAACATGGTGAAACCCCGTCTCTACTAAAACTACAAAAAATTAGCTGGGCATGGTGGCGCGTGCCTGTAATCCCAGCTACTCAGGAGGCTGAGGCAGGAGAATTGCCTGAACCTAGGAGGCAGAGGTTGCGGTGAGCTGAGATCGCGCCATTGCACTCCAGCCTGGGTAACAAGAGTGAAACTCTGTCTCAAAAAAAAAAAAAAAAAAAGAATGATTTTATTCCTTTGGATGCATTCACCATAATGGAATTACTGGGTCAAATCATATCTCTGACTCTAGATGTTTGAGGAATCACCACACTGTCTTCCACAATGGTGGAACTAATTTACACTCCCACCAACACTATAAGGCATTCTTATTTCTCCAGAGCCTTGACAGCATCTTTTGTTTCTTGACTTTTTAATTATCACTCTTCTGACTGGCATGAGATTTTGATTTGCATTTCCCTGATGATCAGTGATGTTGAGCATTTTTTCATGTTTGTTGACTGCATGTGTGTCTTCTTTTGAGAAGCACCTGTTCATGTCCTTTGCACATTTTTTAATGGTTTTTTTTTTCTTGTAAATTTGCTTAAGTTCCGTGTAGATTCTGGATATTAGACATTTGTCAGTAGGATACATTGAAAAAAATTCTCCCATTCTGTAGATTGTCTCTTCACTCTAATAATAGTTTCTTTTGCTGTGCATAAGCTCTTTAGTTTAATTAGATGCCATTTGTCAATTTTTGCTTTTGTTGCAATTGCTTTCAGTGAGTTCATTATAAAATCTTTGCCCATGCCTATGTCCTGAATGGTATTGCCTAGGTTTTCTTCTAGGGTTTTTATAGTTTTGGGCTTTAAGTCTTTAATTCATCTTGAGTTAATTTTTGTATAAGGTGTAAGGAAAAGGTCCAGTTTCAATTTTCGACATATGGCTAGCCAGTTTTCCCAGAACCATTTATTAAATAGGGAATCCTTTCCCTGTTCCTTGTTTTTTTGTTATTGTTGTTATTGTTGGTTTTTTTGAGACAGAGTAACCCTGGCACCCAGGCTGGAGTGCAGTGGCATGAACTCAGCTCATTGCAACCTCCATCTCTTGGGTTCAAGTGATTCTTGTACCTCAGCCTCCCAAGTAGCTGGAATTATAGGCATGCACCACCATGCCTGTCTAATTTTGTATTTTTAGTAGAGACAGTGTTTTGCCATGTTGGCCAGGCTGGTCTCAAACTCCTAAGCTCAAGTGATCTGTCAGTCTTGGCCTCCCAAAGTGCTTGGATTATAGGCATGAGGCACCATGCCAGGCCTGTTGCAAATGCTTTTGGCAATATCATCATAAAATCTTTGCTCATGCCTATGTCCTGAGTGGTATTGCCTAGATTTTCTCCTAGGGTTATTATGGTTTTATAATTAAGTCGTTAATACACCTTGGGTTAATTTTTGTATAAAGTGTAAGGAAGGGGTCCAGTTTCAGTTTTCTGCATATGGCTAGCCAGCTCTCCCAGCACAATTTATTTAATAGGGAATCCTTTTCCCATTGCTTGTTTTTGTCAGGCTTGTCAAACATCAGATGGTTGTAGATGTGCAGTTTTATTTCTGAGTTCTTCATTCTGTTCCATTGGTCTATATGCCTGTTTTTGTACCAGTACCATGCGGTATTGGTTACTGTAGCCTTTTGGTATAGTTTGAAGTTGGGTAGTGTGATGCCTCCAGCTTTGATCTTTTTGCTTAGAGTTGTCCTGGCTATATGAGCTCTTGTATTGGTTCCATATGAATTTAAAATAGTTTATTCTGATTCTGTGAAGAATATCAGTGGTAGTTTAATGAGAATATCATTGAATCTATAAATTGCTTTGGGTAGTATGTCCATTTTTATGACATTGCTTTTCATATGTATGACTATGGAATGTTTTTTCATCTGTTTGTATCCAGTCTGGTTTCCTTGATCAGTGATTTGTAGTTCTTCTTGAAGATGTCCTTCACTTCCCTTGTTAGCTGTATTCCTAGGTATGTTATTCCCTTTGTGGCAATTGTGAATGAGAGTTCATTCACAATTTGGCTCTCTGCTTGCCTGTTTTGGTGTATAGGAATGCTTGTGATGTCTGTACATTGATTTTGTATCCTGAGACTTTGCTGAAGTTGCTTATCAGCTTAAGAAGCTTTTTGGCTGAGTCAATGCAGTTTTCTAGATATAAGATCATGTCATCTGCAAGCAAAGACAGTTTGACTTCCTCTCTTCCTATTTAAATACCCTTTATTTCTTTTCTCTTGCCTGATTTCCCTGGTCAGAACTTACAATAAAATTTTGAATAGAAATAGTAAGAGAGAGCATCCTTGTCTTGTGCTCGCTTTCAAAGGGAATGCTTCAAGCTTTTGCCCATTCAGTATGATACTGGCTGTAGGTTTGTCATAAATGGATCTTATTGAGTATTGTGAGTATTTTATTGATGACCTATGCATCAATATTCATCAGGGATATTGGCCTGAATTTTTTCTTGTTGTTGTTGTATCTCTGCCAGGTTTTGGTATCAGGATAATGCTGGCCTCATAAAGTGACTTAGGAAGGAGTCCCTCCTTTTCATTTGCTTGAAATAGTTTCAGAATAAATGGTACCAGCTCCCCTTTGTACCACCGGTAGAATTCAGCTGTAAATCCATCTGGTCCTGAACACTTTTTGGTTGGTAGGCTATTTATTACTGCCTTAATTTCAGAATTTGTTATTGGTCTATTCAGGGATTCAACTTCTTCCTGGTTCAGTCTTAAGAGGGTACATGTCTTCAGGAATTTACCCATTTCTTCTAGATTTTCTAGTTTATTTGCGTAGAGGTGTTTATAGTATTTTCTGAATGGTTGTTTGTATTTCTATGGGGTCAATGGTGGTATCCATCCTTATCATTTCTGACTGTGTTTACTTGAATCTTCTTTTTTCTTCTTTATTAGTCTAGCTAGTGGTTGATCTATTTTATTGATTTTTTAAAACCAGCTTTTGGATTCACTGATTTTTTTGAAAGGTTTTTCATATCTCTATCTCCTTCAGTTCCACCCTGAGCTTGGTTATTTCTTGTCTTCCACTAGCTCTGGGGTTTGTTTGCTCTTGTTTCTCTTGTTCTTTTAGTTGTAATGTTAGGATGTCGATATGAGATCTTTCTAGCATTTTGATGTTGACATTTAGTGCTATGAATTTCCCTTTGAACATTGTTTTAGTTGCTTCCCAGAGATTCTGGTTTATTGTCTCTTTGTTCTTGTTAGTTTTGAAGAACTTCTTTATTTCAGCCTTAATTTCACTATTTACCTGTAGTCATTCAGGAATAGGTTGTTCAATTTCCATGTACTTGCATGGTTTTAAGTGAGTTTCTTAATCTTGAGTTCTAATTTGATTGCGCTGTGATCTGAGAGACTGTTATATTTCAGTTCTTTTGCATTTGCTGAAGAGTGTTTTAATTCCAATTATGTGATTGATTTTAGAGTAAGCTTCTTGTGGCACTGAGAAAAATGCATATTCTGTTGTTTTGGGTTGGAGAGATCTCTAGATATCTCTCAGGTCCACTTGACCCAGGGTTGAGTTCAAGTCCTGAATATCTTTGTTAATTTTCTGTCTCTTTGATCTTCTTATTATTGACAGTGGGGTGTTAAAGTCTCCCACTATAATTGTGTGGGAGTCTAACTCTCTTTGTAGGTCTTAAAGAATTTGTTTTATGAATCTGGGTGCTCATGTAAATATATATTTAGGATAATTAGTTCTTCTTGTTGAATTCAGTCTTTTACCATTATGTAATGCCTTTCTTTGCCTTTTTTGACTTTTGTTGACTTAAAGTCTATTTTGCCAGAAACCAGAATTGCAATCTTTGCATTCCTTTGACTTGGTAATTTTTCCTCCATCCCTTTATGTTAAGCCTATGTGTGTCTTTGCATGTCAAATGTGTCTCTTGAATACAGCACACTGATGGGTATTGTCTTTTATATCCAGCTTTCCTTTCTGTGTCTTTTGATTGGGGAGTTTAGCACATGTAAATTTATAGTTAATATTGTTATGTGTAAATTTGTTTGTCATGATCCTGGCTGGTTTATTTTGCACCCTTGTTAATGTAGTTGCTTTATGGTGTCGTTAATCAATGTACTTTAGTGTGTTTTTCTAGTGGCTTTTTTCTTTCCATGTTTAGTGATTCCTCAGGAGCTCTGGCAAGGTTGGCTTGATGGTGATGAAATGCCTCAGTATTTGCTGATCTGAAAAGGATTTTATTTTTCCTTCTCTAATGAAGCTTAGTTCAGGTGGATATAAAATTCTGGGTTGGAAAGTCTTTTCTTTAAGACTGTTGAACATTGGCCCTCAATCTCTTCAGGCTTATAGAGTTTCTGCTGAGAGGTCTGCTGTTAGTCTGATGGACTTCCCTTTGTAGGTAAACTTGTCTTTCTCTCTGGCTGCCCATAACATTTTTTCCTTCATTTCAACCTTAGAGAATCTGACAATTATGTGTCTTGGTGCTGTTCTTCTCATGGAATATCTTATTGGGGTTTCCTCGGTTTCCTGGATTTGAATGTTGGCCTGTCTTGCTGGGTCGGAAAAGTTCTCCTTGATGATTTCTGAAGTGTGTTCTCCAACTTGGTTCATTCTTCCTGTCTCTTTCAGGTACTCCAGTCAGTCATAGGTTTGGTCTTTTTACATAGTCCCCTAGTTCTCGTAGGTTTTGTTCATTCCTTTTCATTCTTTTTTCTCTAATCTTTTCTGTTTGCCTCATTTCAGCAAGATAGTCTTCAAGCTCTGAAATTCTCTCTTCCACTTGTTTGATTCAGCTATTGATACTTGTATTTGCATCATGAAGTTCTCATGCTGTGCTTTTCAGCTCCATCAGGTCATTTATGTTCCTCTCTAAATTGGTTATTCTAGTTAACAGCTCCTGTAATCTTAGCTTCTTTGCATTGGATTAGAACATAATCCCCATCTCAGCGTCAGCCCTGTTCTTTGCCCTTGCTGGAGAGGTGTTGGGTTCATTTGGAGAAGAGGCATTCTGGCTTTTGTATTTTCAGTGTTTTTGCATTGCTTTTTCCTCATCTTTGTGCATTTATCTACCTTTGATCTTTGAGGCTGTTGACCTTTGGATGTGGTTTCTGTGGGGTAGTTTTTCTTGGTGGTGGTGTTGTGGTTGCTTTCTGTTTGTTTTTCTTTTAACAGCCCCCTCTTCTGCAGGCCTACTGCAGTTTGCTGAAGGTCCACTCCAGACCCTATTTGCCTGGGTATCACCCGTGGAGTCTGCAGAACAGCAAAGATTGCTACCTGTTCCTTCCTGTAGAAACTTAATCCCAAAGGGGCACTGACTTTTTGGATGCCAGCCAGAACTCTCCTATATGAAGTGTCTGGTAACCTCTTTTAAAAAATCTCAGCCAGTCAGAAGGCACAGTTTCAGGGATCCACTTAAGGAGGCAGTCTGTCTTAAGTGTGGGTTCACTGCCTCAGGAGGAATCCTCCTTGTCCAGATTGCTTGGACTCTTCAGAGCCAGCAGTCAGGAAAAACATTTTGTTCTGTTTGTAAACCTCTAACTGGAGTTGCTGGAAATCCTGCAGAGAGGCCCTGCCCAGTGAGAAGAGATGGATCTTGTTCCCACTTCAGCAGTCTGGGCATGATTTACCATAGCTGCAGCACTGCACTATGGGAAATTCTGCCCAGTCCAAATCTCATAGTCTCCCTAGCACTGGAAGGGGAAAGCCACTGACCAGATCCACAGTAATGACAGTCACCCCTCCCTCTGGAAACTTGGTCATTTTAGGCAGACTCCAGGCTGCTGTGCTGGCCAGCAGAAATTCCAAGCCAGTGGGTATTAGCTTTCAGGGTTCTGTGGGAGTAGGACCAGCTAAATGAGGCTACTTGGCTCCCTGGCTTCAGCCTTCTTTCTACAGGAATAGATAGATCTCCTGCCTCACTGGAGTTTCAGGAGCTGCTGAGTATGCAAAAACTGTAGCTCCATGCCTGCCCCAGTGGCTGCCTACCCTAGAAGCTGCCATAGGTCTGCACAGCTTTGCGCTTGGGGCCGAGGGCCCTGGCGGTATGGGAACATGAGGAAATCTCCTAATCCATGGATTGCAAAACTCCATGGGAAAAGCATGGTTCTCCGGGTGGGTAGCACAATCCCTCACTACTTCCCTTGGCTGGGGGAGGGAAGTCCCGTTGCCCTGTGAAGCTCCTAGTAAACCATCACCCTATGCTGATTTTCCTTGTACTCTGAGGGTTGCACCAACCACTTAGTCCCAATGAGAGAATCTCAGTAACTCAGTTAGAAATGCAGAATTCCCTCGCTGTTTACATTCCTCTCCATGGGAGCTGCAGACTAGAGCTGTTTCTACTCTGCCATATCGGCCCCTCCCCCTCCCAGTTGGCTTCTTCTAAGTTTTTGTTTTCTTGTTTGTTTGTTTTGCAGCTGTGGTAAAAGAGGATTGAGTTCTTGATTTTTTTCTCAGCTTGGTTGTTGGTGCACAGCAGTGATACTAATTTGTTTACATTAATTTTGTATCCTGATACTTCGCTGAATTCATTTATCAGACGTAGGAGCTATTTCTTTGAGTTTGTAGGGATTTCTAGGTATACGATCATATCTTCATTAAAAAGCAACAGCTTGACTTCCTCTTTACTGACTTGGAGGCACTTTGTCTTTCTTGTTAGGTGCTCTGTCTAGGACTTCCAGTACTGTGTCGAATACAAGTGGTGAAAGTGGGCATCCTTGTCTTGTTCCAGTTCTCAAGGCAAATGTTTTCAACATTTCCCCATTCCATATAATATTGACCATGGGTTTGTCATAGTGGCTTTTATGACTTTGAGGTGTGTCCGTTCTATGCCAATTTTGCTGAGGGTTTCAATAATAAAGGATGCTAGATTTTGTTAAATGCTTCTTGTGCATCTATTGAGATGATTATTTGATTTTTGTTACTGATTATATTTATGTGATGTATCACATTTATTGTTAAACCATCCCTTTATACCAGGTTGGTTTAACATTTATTGTTAAATATTGATAAAGGTTAAATGCTAAATGATGGTAAAACCCACTTGATCATGGTGTATTATCTGTTTAATATGCTGTTGGATTAAGTTAGCTAGTATGTTTTTGAGCATTTTTGGATCTGTGTTCATCAGGGTATTTGTCTGCAGTTTTTTTGTTATGTCCTTTCTGGTTTTAGCATTAATGTGATACTGGCTTCATAGAATTACTTAGGGGGGATTGCCTCGTTCTCTATCTTCTGGAATAGTTTCAGTAAGATTGGTACGATTTCTCCTTTGAATGTTGGATAGAACTCAGCCATGAATCCACCTCGTTCTGGACATTTTTTGTTGGAAATTTTTAAATTATTGTTTCAATCTTGCTGCTTGTTATTGGTCTATTCGGAGCTTCTAATTCTTCCTAATTTAATTTACGAATGTCATATATTTCCAGGAATTTATTCATCTCCTCTAGATTCTCTAGTTTCAGTGTGTAAAGGTATTTTTAGTAGCTTTGAACAATCTTTTGTATTTCTGTGGTATGAGTTGTAATATCTCCCATTTCATTAATAACTGAGATTTCTTGGATCTTCTCTCTTCTTTTCTTTGTTAATCTCAATTTTGCTTATCTTTTCAAACAAACAGATTTTTGTTTCATTTGTCTTTTGTATTTGCCTTTTGTTTTTGTATTTGTTTGTTTCAATTTCATTTAGTTCTTCTCTGACCTTTGTTATTTCTTCTATTCTGCTGTTTTGGGTTTAGGTTTGGTTTGTTCTTGTTTCTCTAGTTCCTTAAGGTGTGAGCTTGAGGTTGAGATGGTCTGTTTGCACTGTTTCAGACTTTTTGATGTGGGAATTTAATGCTGTAAACTTTCCTTTTAGCACAGCTTTTGCTGTATTAGAGAGGTTTTGATATATTCTGTCACTATTATTGTTCAACACAAAGAATGTTTAATTCCCATATTGAATTCATTGTTGACCCAAAGATTGTTCAAGAGCAAATTATTTAATTTCCATATATTTGTATAGTTTTGAGGGTTCCTTTTGGAGTTAATTTCCAGTTTTATTCCACTATGGTCTAAGAGGTTATTTGATATCATTTTGATTTTCTTAAATTTATTGAGACTTGTTTAGTGACCTATCATATAATCTATCTTGGAGAATGTTTTGTGTGCTGAAGAAAAGAATGTGTATGCTGCAGTTGTTGAGTAGAATGTTCTGTAAATATCTGTTAAGTCCATATTTTCTAGGGCATAGTTTATGTCCTTTGTTTCTTTGTTGAATTTCTGTTTTTATGATTGATCTAGTGCTGTCAGTGGAGTATTGAAGTTCCTCACTATTACTGTGCTGTCATCTATTATTTCTTAGGTCTAGTAGTAATTGTTTTATAAATTTGGGAGCACCAGTGTTAGGTGTATTATACATTTAGGACTGAGATATTTTCCTGTTAGACTAATCCTTTTCTCATTATATAATGTACCTCTGTCTTTTTTTTTTTCTTTTTTTACTGTTGTTGCTTTGAAATCTGTTTTTTGTTTGTTTGTTTGTTTGTTTTTTGTTTTTTGATATAAGAATAGAAGAATAGCTATTCCTGCTTGTATCTGGTTTCCATTTGCATGGAATATCTTTCTCCACCCCTTTACCTTAAGTTTATGTGAGTACTTATGTTTTAGGTGAGTCTCTTGACAACACCAGATACTTGGTTGGTTGATTTTTATCCATTCTGTATCTTTTAAGTGGAGCATTTAGGCCATTTACATTTAATATTAGTATTGAGATGTGAGATATTGTTCTATTCATTATTCAAGTTGTTGCATTAATGCCTTTTTTTCAATGTGTTATTGTTTTATAGGTTCTGTGAGATTTATGCTTTAAAGAGGTTCTATTTTGGTATATTTCCAGGTTTTGTTTCAAGAGTTAGAAGTTGGCCGGTACAGTGGCTCACATCTGTAA
Source organism: Cebus imitator (assembly GCF_001604975.1). NCBI lineage: Eukaryota > Metazoa > Chordata > Mammalia > Primates > Cebidae > Cebus > Cebus imitator. Next base: position 7,572,904 of record NW_016107331.1, read on the forward strand.
TCCAAGTGCTTTGGGAGGCCAAGGCAGGTGGATCACCTGAAGTCAGGAATTTGAGACCAGCCTGGCCAACATGGTGAAACCCTGTCTCTACTAAAAATACAAAATCTAGCTGGGCGTGGTGGTGCGCACCATAGTTCCAGCTACTCAGGAGACTGAAGCAGGAGAATCACTTAAACCTGGGAAGGCAGAGGTTACAGTGAGCCAAGATTGCTCCGCTGCACTCCAGCCAGAACAACAAAGTGAGACTCTGTTTTAAAAAAAAAGATTTAGAACTCCTTTCAACATTTCCCCATTCCATATAATATTGGCCATGGGTTTATCATAGGTGGCTTTTATGAACATAGTGCTGGCTTGATAGTGGCAAATTCTCTCAGCATTTGTTTGTCTGAAAAAGACTTTATCTCTCCTTCATTTGTGAAGCTTAGTTTTGCCAGATACAAAGTTCCTGGCTGATAATTTTTTTGTTTCAGGAGAGTAAAGATGGGACCCCAATTCCTTCTGGCTTATAAGGTTTCTGCTGAGAAATCTGCTGTTTATCTGATAGGTTTTTCTTTTATAGGTTATCAGATGCTTTTTGTATTACAGCTCTTAAGATTCTTTGCTTTGTTCATCTTGACTTTAGATAACCTGATGACTATGTGCCTATGTGATTGTCTTTTTGTGATGAATTTCCTGGGTGTTCTTTGAGCTTCTTTTATTTGGATGTCTAGATCTCTAGCAAGGCCGGGGAGGTTTTCCTTAATTATTCCGTCAAATAAGTTTTCCAAACTTTTAAATTTCTCTTTTTTCTCAGGAACATCAATTATTCTCATGTTTGGCTGTTTAACATAATCTCAAATTTCTTGGAGGTTGTGTTCATTTTTAAAATATTCTTTTATCTTTGTCTTTGTCAGACTGAGCTAAATTGAAAGCCCTTTCTTCAAGCTCTGACGTACTTTCTTCTACTTGTTCTATTCTACTGTTGAAACTTTTCAGTGTGTTTTGCATTTCTCTAATTGTATCTTTCATGTCCAGAAATTGTGATTATTTTTTCTTTATGATATTTATTTCTCTGGAGAATTTTTCTTCCTAACCTCTATTTTTTAAAAATTCCCTTAAGTTGATTTCACCTTTCTCTGATATTTCCTTGAGTATCTTGATAATCAACCTGAATTCTTTATCTGGTGATTCTGAGATTTCTTCTTGGTTCACATTCATTGCTGGGGAGGTGGCGTAATCTTTTGAGGGTATTATACTAATAGAACCCTCTTTTATCATATTACCACAATTATATTTCTGTTTCCTTCTGATTTGGGTACACTATTTCTGTGGAGAGGCCTCAAACTTAATGCTTGATGTTCAGATTCTCTTGTCACATGGAGTGATCCTTTGATGTGCTATTCTCCCCCTTCCTCTACCGATGGGGCTTCCTGAGAGCTGGACTGCAGAGAATGTTATTCTTCTGGGTCTAGCCACCCAGAGGGGCTGCTAGCCTCCAGGCTATTGCTGGGGAATGTCTGCAAACAGTCCTATGACATGATCCATCTTCATGTCTCCCAGCCATAGATACCAGTACCTGCTCTGGTAGAGGTGGCAGGGACATGAAGTAGATTGTGAGAGTCCTTGGTTGTAGATACATTTTCTATTCTGGCTTAAATGTGTGTTATGTTAACAGTGACGTTTTCATATAGACACACTCAGGACCTCTGGTTAGCTAGCAAGTGGCAGGCAGTGGAATTAGGTGTTGTCTCCTCCTTACTAGGATCAGGGTTATTCTGTCATGAGTTGCTGTAATGGCTTGAGTTGGTTGGCCTCCAGCTAGGAGGTGGTGCTTTCAAGAGAGAACAAGCTGCATTAGTAGTAGAGGGATCTAAGCTTGCCTGAAGTTGTCCAGGGGAGGTATATTGGTTGCTAATGTGATGGGTGGGATCATAAAACTCCCAAGAGTTTATGTGTTTTGTGTTTGGCTACCAGGGTAAGAAATACTATCAGATAGAGACAGAGTTAAGCAAGTCTGCGCTCAGACTCTTCTTGGGCAGGGCTTGCCATGGCCACTGTAGGGAATGGAAGGTAGTTCTCAGGCCAACGAGATTATGTTTCAGAGGGGAGCTCGGCCACCTCTGCTGTATCATATAGTTTGCCAGGGAAGTGGGGGATAGCCAATAGCAAGAGGCCTCACACAGCTCCCACACTGTTGGTGGGCCAGTCTCACTCCTGCTCAGAACTTGCCCCAGGCTTGAAGCTTCCCCACTGAGAAAGTAAGCATGGCTTTCAGGCCTTACCCCTCGCTATCTGCCCACTCCATCAGTGGCAGCTCCTGCACTTGTAAGTGCAGCAGCTCCTGCTCATCCCGACTCAATCCCACTCAAGAAAATTGTGCCCAGTTGAAAATACTAACAATTTCAGTTGGAAGCTTCCTTTGCCCTGTGATCCCTCCCCTGTTCTACTGGCTGCCTTCCTGAAGGTCCTCTGTGAAATATAGTCAGGGATGGCTTCCCTGTACTTGAGCTGAAGACTGGGAGTGATTGTCAGGCACTTCCCATTACTATTTTTACTTTTATATTTTGCACTACTCCCTAAATCTGTTTCAGTTCTAGGTAAAGTTAAATCCTTCTCCCATGATCTGAATTTTCAGATTCCCAAGGGGAGCTGTGTGTTCAGAGGTGGGTTTTCCCCTCTCACACTTTGGAAACTCAGTTTTTTTTTTACCTGTTTTGCAGAATTTGCAGTGGTGTGCCAATTCTTTCAAAGAATCTGTGAATTATTTTGGTTTTCCTGGTACATTGCTGCAATGTTTCTTGGAATAAAAGATCATAGTGTGATTCTCCATATGCTGTTCTGTCTGTCCAAGTGGGAGCTGCACGTTAACCCTGTTTCCTATCTGTCACCTTGTCTGCTATACCCTCTTCTTTTTGTGATTCCTTAATACAAATTTAAATCTGTCATTTTTGACATTTCCTTTTATTAATACAATCATTTAAATTCATACATTTTTATCAAATTAACATTTTAGAAATGCTCCATTTTTATATGCTGAAATTTCATTTTCATTCTCAAAACTTTTCCTATTTACCCTTGTGAGATGTTCTTTGTCTCATGAAGTATTTAGACATTTATATTTAATGCAATTCTCAATATGGTTTAAATCTACCATCTTCCTTTTTATTTTTCATTTGTCCAATTTGTTCTTATTCCTTTTTACCTGTTTGAAGGGGATGGAGTATTTTACTATAATTCCATTTTATTTTTATAGTTAACTACCTCTATGATTTCTTAGAATTTATTCTGTTATCAATATGCATCTTTAATTTATCACAGTGTATCTTCAGATAATATTATACTGCTTCCCATACAAGAAACTTACAGTATACTTTCATTTCTCCCTTTTGTACTTTGTGTTATTGTCATTTTGCCTTTTAGCTTTATGTCCATTTTACTTCTGCCAATGTTACAAAACCTACTATTATGTTTCAGACATACTTTAGACCTGTTTTCCATTCCAATTACTCTCGAGTTTTGTGTAGATCCAGGATTCCATATCATGTCAGTTTCTGACTGAAAAACTTGCTAGAATATATCCTATGAAGAAGATCTTCTGGCAATGAAAATTCTAAGCTTTATTTTTGTCTAAAAATTATTTATTTCACCTTCCTTTATAAAACAAAATCTTTTTACTAGGTATAAAATTCTATATCCTGATTCCCCACCCTTAACACTTATATGTCATTTCAGTGTAACTTGGCTTGATCAGTTTCTAGTGAGAATCAAACAGTCATTCTTTTCTTAGTTTCTCTGTGAATAAATGTGTTTTTATTTTTTCTTCTAGTCTTTAATATTTTCTCTTTATTACTGGTTTTGGACAATTTATAATATGTTTTGGTGTGAGCATCTTTGAGTTTATCCTCCTTGAGTTTCTTCAAGATTCTTATATCTGTGGGCATTTAGTTTCCACCATTTTTGGAAACATTTTGGCCACTATGTATTTACATATTTTTTTCTCTTTTTCTGGGACTCCAAGTGTGTGTGTGTGTGCGTGTGTGTGTGCGTGTGTGTGTGTGTGTGCATTTGCATGCATGTGGCTGCTTTCCCATAGTTCACTGAGACACTGTTCATTTCTCTTTTCACTCATTTTTGTTTCATTTTTAATATTTATATTACTGTTTTCAAAATGATTAAACTTTGCTTCTTCAGTGTCTAATCTGCAGGTTATTCCATCCTTTAAAAGTTTCATCTCTAGAAGTTCTGTTTGGTTCTTTCTCTCATTATGTTTATATTTTTCTTAAAATCATCAAGAATATTAAATATCTACATATACATATTCTGTATGTGTTTATGTATAAAATAGTTTTAAAGCCTTGGCAGCTAATTCCATGATTGTTCTCATTTATGTGTCTGTTTTTATTGACAGATTTTACTCCTGATTAAGAATCACATTTTCCTGCTTTCTTCAAATGTCTAGTAATTCTTCTTTGAATGTCAGACATGAACTTCATGTTGGTAAGTGCTGAATTTCATTTAAGTAATGTTGGACTTTGTTCTGGAAGGCATATAAATTACTTGCAGATCAGAATATTTTTCAGGCATGTTTTAAAGCTTTTTTTAGAGTGGGTCCATAATTACCTTTACACTGAGCTAACTTAGCACCCACTACTAAGGCATGACCTTTCTGGGATTTCTACTGACTGCACCATGTACTCAATGAGATCTCTCCACTCTGGCTGGTAGGAACTCAAATAATTCCTAGTCCTGTGTAAGTTCTGGGAGCTATACAGCTTCTGGTTCTCCATTAATTTTTCTTTCCCAGCTAGTTTTACTTTACCTGACTTAATAGGGTTCTAATTTTATGTTCACAAATTGTATTCAGCCAAAGACTCAAGGGGACCTTACACAGATTTCTGGAGCACATTTTATGCATAGCAACCTCTTCCCTGGAAATCTGCATTGCAAACTCTATTTCAGCTTCTTGATCTCTAGTCTTGGTTTTTTTTAACCCATTAAGACCATAGAGCTTTGTTTGTATTTCTCCTCCCTTCACTGCAGTCTAGAAATTCTTCTAGGCAGAAAGCTAAGGGCAACCATAGATTTCATTTTACATGCTCCCCTTCTGTTAGGAATCCTAGTCCTGTGATTCCTGTTAAACAAATTCTGAAAATAGTTTCTTCAGCTATGTTTCCTGTTTCCTAGTTGGTTTGTCAAGAGGCCAAGACCCGTAGTAGTTTCTCATTCATGAGTGAAAGAGCAAGTCCCTGTGGTAATCTGTCTTTTGTAGAGATACTGCATTTTCTTTGGGACAGTTTTAATGTTTGCTTTGTTGGGAGATATAGTATTCATAGTTACAAAGCGTATTTTACCTAGTTTTTTGGCTGAGGGGTTCCACAAAGGTCATAAATGTTGAAGGCTTCTTGATAGCAGTATTTCCATGCATGGTCCAGGATGAGTGACATAATTTATAACCTTTCCTGAGATATAAAGGATGAGTGTTTCCAATGGGATGTATGTTTGCAGTTCCTGGTTTTGTGCAAAGGGCTAAGGAATAGCCCCTCTAGTACATGGTCTGTAACTTTAAATCCTGTTTTAGTGTTTCCATCAAAGTCCTAGCCTCTAAAGCATTTACCATAATGGACCACACAACTTCATTTCCCACTTGCCATTGCTTGTACCCATTTTATTTCCGGCTCCTGGAGATGTGACTTTCTTGTTCTGAAACTCAGCTATGTGATTTTATACAGCTATAAAATTGTAATAAGTTTTCTGTAATTCCATATATTTATAAAGAAAGAATGCTTTCCAACGTCAGCTTGGCCTATCGTTTGATTTTAAGGGTTCTAAAATTTTTACATAATGCAACTGCAGGTCAAAAACAGTATGTGATTTTTAACAAGGTAGAAATTGATTAGTAAGGTATTAGTAGACGGGCAGAACAGTCATACCTTTTAAATTAAAAAAAAAACTCAACAAGTATTTTGGTGAGCTTCAATTAATATTGAATTGAAATTTTTTATTTACTGCCCTCTAGCAAAACGTAAATCTAGCTTGACTGCTGCAAGTATACAGCATATAGGAGTTAGCACATAATACATATTTATAATTGTTTGTTGGATGATTAAAAACAGCAGAAGTATGTTGATAAATCAGTTTTCAAATAAGTATTAGAAGCAAGTAGCAGAAGATAAAGCTATTGCTAAGAAGTTTAGTATTATTGTTTTCAAGTATGTAGAGGATTAAGTCTGAGGCTTATGGAAATTCATATATAAGGCTATTAATGACTAAATTTTAAAAATTTATTATTGGTATATTGAGTTTTTTTAATTTTGCAACTGATTTTGCTAGCATGTTTTCTCAATATGTCTATATGCTCTCACCCTACTCTTTGTTAAGTTTAAGAGAGTTCATTTAGTCCAGAAAAATGTTCTAGTATATGTCCAAATTTGGTGGCTATAGTTTTCCTCTGGTGAAATTGCCATATTTTATTATGCTTGTTTTCCATTTTTTAAAAGAACATTTATTTTTAAAGTTTAAAATAATAAAATTGGATGTCTTTGACAAAATATGGGATTTAAACAGTATTCCTTTTGTGATTGCTGTTAAGTAGATTGGCTGGTTATTTTCAAAGTTGGGATTGTGTCAATCAATGTCAATAGCATTGTCTTCTCCATGTTTGTCAGACACTGTTCCAATAAAATCCAACTTTTTAAAACATTTGGGATAATTACTCCTACATCTGTTTCCACATTCTAGGCCAGATACAGAAATAAATCAATGTTAGAAGTATAGCTAGCCAATTTCCACATATAAATGTCTAGTCCATTTATATCAGTCCAAATATGTCTCCCTTAATTTAAGCCTAAGTGCCTTAAATTCATATGATTTTTAAAAGGAAAAGATAAAATAGCATTGTTTATAGTCACTAAAATAATCCGTGAAAGATCAGGAATAACAGCTTAAATTTTGATTAAATGGCCAATTAAAACAAAGAATAGCTATAGACAGAGCCTCAATCATAGAGAAGCCATGACACTTAGGAAGAGAAGCATGAGCTAATTCATACAAATAATAAAAAGTTACTAATATGATGAATTCTGCTGAATTCTAAATTGCTACTGGGTAATTTTTCAGTTAAGTATAAATGTAGCATCTGCCATATTCATCCAACTTGAATATATGTCATGTGGTGAAATAAAATATGAAGAGCTATTTAAAATTTGAAAGTTGCAGACTAAATGCTACTAAACTGCTTAGCATTCCACATTTTCATTCCTGAAAATCTAACTTCTCTTCAGGTTTTTCTTTCTTCTCTAATAGTGGCCTTAACATAATTTCTAACTTCAGAAAAATGGTGGAATAAATCATGAAAAATAAAAATATGAATTCCAAATAGATGCATTTATAAAACACTAAGCCATGCTCGACATAATTTTTTTAGGAACTCAATCTTGGAAGTGTTTCAAAACATTATTCTTTCATAAATAATGGTTAATAAGGAATTAGCATCTTGCATTTATAATTTCAGAAGAACTTATAATAAAATTTAAACAAACATACTCATTAACAGAGAGAAATAAATGTTTGAAGAACAGTCCCACAGGAAAAATTATCCTTTTTACATAAATTTTATCTTTTTATGGTACTCAGCCATTTTTAGTACTATATATCTTAAAACTTAAAATAATTACTCTGAAAATGCCCTACTGCATGTTAGTTGTAATGTCAATACTTGAGAGCCAGTAGGAAAACCATCAGTAGAAGGCTTATGCTTCCATAATATGATATATCATTCAGGTTATTAAAAGAATAAGACAGATGTGCTTATAGCATCCTCGTGAAATGCCTATGACCCCCATTTTTATTTTAAAAAAATCAAAAGAGGAAATATATATCTGAGTTAGGGTTTTCTAGTGGGACAGGACTAATAGTGTGTGTACATACGCATCCAGCACCAGAGAAAGATGGAGGCTGGGAGTCCCGGCCAGTCTTGCTTTTTCATGTTTTTCTGCCTGCTTTATATTCACTGGCAGTTGATTAGATTGTGCCCATCCCCATCGGATTGAGGGTGGTTCTGCCTTCCTCAGCCCACTGACTCAAATGTTAATTTCCTTTGGCAACATCCTCACAGACACACCCAGGATCAATACTTTGCATCCTTCAATCCAATCAAGTTGATGCTCAGTATTAACCATCACAAGCTTTCCTTTGTCAGAGTGAACCCATACACATCTCCTGAGAGCATATACAATCTTCAAATATAGACAATAATAAGGTCCTAATTATGCCTAACATAATACAACTACCTTTCGTACAACTGGAAATGCACCAATCCCCAACTCAAATACTACTACATAAAGTTAACAATAGTGATATGAAGTCAATAAATCGTATGTCACATGATAAAGGAAAAGGAAATAAAATGAAGATATTTTCTTAGTGCAAGTGTGTACATGCACAAACATAATTTTAACAAAAGAAGGAAATACTCATGACAGTTACAGTCCTCATTTCTGCAGCTGTTCACGTGGCTGTAGCTAGTATTGATGACTACCTTCTTCTACTACTCATTCTGTATTCCCTTTGCCTTCAGCAAGCACTGCAGCAGGTCATGTTTTTTTCTGGGTAGAGTGACCCAAACCTTCATTCCTGAGGGGTCTGGACCATTTGTAGTCCTGCCTGGATTGAGCTGTTCTAATTCCCTATTCACCTCAATTACAGGATATGTTAATACTAAGAGATGCCCTAATGGATCTCCTGTATTCCATGCATACTCTTCCGTACCTCTGTTATGGAGCAGTAGACTGATTTCATCTTGGTAGTTCCAGTCAGTCACCCCAGCCACCACTGTAACTCCCTTTTTAGCCTGTTAACTTAAAGGTAGGAGGAGCCCAAAGTGTCCAGGTTGCAATCTTAACTCCCAGTTTAAGGGAATTGTTGTATCTCCTGGTGGTGGCTTTCCTCCTCTGGAACTAAGACCTCTATGCCAGCATAATGTAATATCACAGGAATAGGAAGCAAAAGTTTTGCTAGTGGATCACTAGGGGTAATGGTGAGTGGTGCCACTTTCACTTCCACCACTTGATTCCTAGACCCATGAATCCTGGCTATGGAAGAAACAATACCATAAATTGGACACTGATTCAGAGCATACATGGCCTTCTGGAGAACTTTGCACTAGCCCTGCAAAATATTGTCATCTAGTTGGCATTGTGAGTTCAAAAGGCCATTCCACTGTTCTATCAATACAGCTGCTTCAGGGTGATGGGGAGCATGGTAAGACCAGTGAATTCCATTAGCCTGAGCCTACTACACTGCTTTGTCCATAAAGTGAGTGCCTTGGTCAGAGGCAATGCTGTGTGGAATACCATGACAGTGGATAAGGCATTCCATGAGTCCATGGATGGTAGTCTTGGCAGAAGCATTGTGTGCAGGATAGGCAAATTTATATCTGGAGTAAGTGTCTGTTGCAGTGAGGACAAACCTCTGACCTTTCCATGATGGAAGAGGTCCAATATAATCAACCTGCCACCAAGTAGCTGGCTGATCACTCCAAGGAATTTTGCCATATCGAGGACTCAGTGTTGGTCTCTGCTGCTGGCAAACTGGGCACTCAGCAGTGGCTGTAGTCAGGTCCATCTTGGTGAGTGGAACTCCATGTTGCTGAGCCCATGTGTAACCTCCATTCCTGCTACGATGGCCACTTAGTTTGTGGGTCCATTGGGCAATGGGAGGGGTGGCTAAGGAAAGGGGCGAGTGGTATCCATAGGATGCGTCATCTTATCCACTTGATTATTAAAATCCTCCTCCATTGAGGTCACTGTTGATGAGCACTCACATGGAATACAAATATCTTTACAGATTTTGATCACTCAGTTAGGTCCATCCACATTTTTCTTCCCTAAATTTCTTTGTCACCAATTTTCCAATCATGCTTCTTCCATACCCCTGACCATCCAGCCTAACCATTGGTTACAGCCCATGAATCAGTATATAATTTCACATCTGCACATTGCTTCTTCCAGGCAAAGTGCACAACCAGGTGGACTGCTCGAAATTCTGCCCACTGGGAAGATTTTCCTTCACTGCTGTCCTTCAGGGATATCCTAGAAAAGGGCTGTAATGTTGCAGCAGTCCACTTTCAGGTTGTGCCTGCATATCGTGCAGAATCACCTGTGAATCTGGCCCTAGTCTTTTCTTCCTCTGTCAACTAATCATAGGGAACTCCCCATGAGGCCACTGCTGCAGGCTGGGAGAGAGGAGGCAGGGTGGCAGGAGTGGAGACCAGGGACATTTGAGCCACTTCTTCATGTAACTTACTTGTGCCTTCAGGACCTACTTGAGCCGGATCATATATATACCACTTTCATCTGATGATGGAATGCTGCTGAGCATGACTCACTTTATGGCTCGATAGGTCAGAAAGCACCCAGTTCATGTTAGGCAGTTCGGGTTGCATGGTAACTTGATGATCCATAGTCAAACGTTCAGTTTCCACCAAAGCCCAGTAACAGACCAAGAGCTGTCTCTCAAAAGGAGAGTAGTTATCTGCAGAAGATGGCAGGGCCTTGTTCCAAAATCCTAGAGGCCTCCCCCATGATTCACCAATGGGGCCCTGCCAAAGGCTCCAAACAACATCCCTATCTGCCACTAACATCTCAAGCACCATTGGGTCTGCTGGATCAAATGGGCCAAGTGGCAGAGCAGCCTGGATCTATTGCAGAACCTTCTCCTATTCTGGACCCCACTCAAAACTGGCAGTCATTCAGGTCACTAGATAAATAGGACAGAATAACACACCCAGATGAAGAATGTGTTGCCTCCAAAATCCAAATAGGCCCACTAGGCATTGTACTTCTTTCTTGGTTGTAGGAGGGGCCAAGTGCAGCAACTTATCTTTATTGTAGAAGAAATATCTTGACAGGCCCCACATGACTAGACCCCTAGAAATTTTACTGAGGTAGAAGCTCCCTGATTTTTAATCGGATTTATTTCTCATCCTCTGGCATGCAAATGTCTCATCAATAAGTCAAGTATATTTGCTACTTCTTGCTCACTGAATCCAATCAGCATAATGTCATCAATGTAATGAACAAAGCAATCAACGTCTCTCCAAATAAGATTATGGCGCAAAACCAGAGAGTTCACATACCCCTGAAATAGGATAGTAAAGGTATATTGCTGGCTTTGCCAACTGAAGGCAAATTGCTTCTGGTGGGTCCTATGGATAGGAATGGAGAAAAAGTCATTTTCTAAGTCAATGGCTGCATACCAGGTACCAGAAGATGTGTTAATTTGCTCAAGCAATGAAACCACATCTGGGACAACAACATATTATTCAATGACAAAAAGCTAAAAGCTTTTTCCTAAGAAATGGGAGTAGACAAGGATGCCTACTCTTATCACTCTCAGTCAGCATATAGTGGAAGTCCTAGCCAGAGCAATTAGGCAAGAGAGGGAAATAAAGAGCATCCAAATTGGAAAGGAGGAAGTCAAATTGTTCCTGTTTGCAGGCAACATGATCATATATATAGCAAAACCTAAATACTCTACCAAAAAATAACCCTCTTAAAACTGAAAAGCAAATTCAATAAAGTTGCAGGATACAAAATTGACATTCAAAAATCAAAAATCAAAATTAATATTCAAAAAAGCATTTCCATACATAAATAATGAACTAGCTGTAATAGAAATCAAGAAGGCAGTCCCATTTACAATAGCTACCAAAAAATAAAATAAATTACCTAGGAATAAATTTAACCAAGGAGGTGAAAGACCTCTATGAGGAAAACTGAAAAACACTGATAAAAGAAATTGAAGAGGATACAAACAAATAGAAAGGCATCTCATGCTCATGTATCAGAAGGAATAATATTGTTAAATGACAACACTAACCAAAACAATCTACAGATTCAATTCAATTCCTATCAAAATATCAATGACATTCTTCATAGAAACAGAAAAAAATCTAAAACTTGTATAGAAGCACAAAAGACTGAATAGCCAAAGCAACCCTAAGCAAACAGAACAAAGAAGAAGGTATCCCACTATGCTGTTGTAACACAAACAGAATGGCATTGGCATAAAAACACATAGACCAGTGGAACAGAATAGAGAACCCCAAAATTAAACCATAAATCTACAGCCAACTGATTTTTGACCGAGGTGCCAAGAATACTCACTGACGGAAGGACTTTCTCTTCAATAAATGGTGCTGGGAAAACTATATACAGAGAAATGAAACTAGACCCCTATCTCTCTCACCATATACAAAAATAAACTCAAAATGGACCAAAGACCTACATGTAATACTTAAAACAGTAAAACTACTAGCAGAAAATATGAAGGAAATTCTTCAAGACATGAGTCTGAAAAACGATTTTATTAGAGCACAGGCAACAAAAGCAAGAAATAAGCAAATGGGATTATATTAAGCTAAGAGGCTTCTGCACGGAAGAAAAATTCAATAGAGTGAAAAGACAACCTATGGAACAGGAGAAAATATTTGCGAACTACTCATCCAACAGGGGATTAATACCCAAAATATACGAGAAACTCAAACATGTCAGTGACAAAAAAAGACAAAAAAAAAAAAAAGAGCAAATTATCTGAACAGACATTACCCAATAAAAGGCATACAATGGGCAGCAAATGTGTGAAGCAATGCTTTTAACATCACTAATCAACAGGAAAATGCAAATCAAGACCACAACAATGTTTCGGGGTATCATTTCACTGCAGTTAAAATGATTATTATCAGAAACAAAAAATAACAAATGCTGGTGAGGATGTGAAGAAAAGGGAACTCGTACACACTGCTGGTGGGAAGTAAACTAGTCCAGCTACTATGGAGAATAGTAAGGAGGTTCCTCAAAAAACTACAAATAGAATTACCATATGATCCAGCAATCCCACTACTGGGCATTTATCCAAAGGAGAGAAAATCATTGTATCAAAGAGACATCTGCACCCCTGTGTTTATTACAGCACTATTTACGACAGCCAAGATAAGATATCATCATAGGTGTCAAGCAGCAGATGAAAGGATTTTAAAACAATCCAACACATGTATACACAATAGAATACTATTCGGCCATTAAAAAAAAAAAAAAAAAAAAANAAAAAAAAAAAAAAAGAATGAAATCCTGTCATTATGGCAACATGGATGGAACTAGAGGGCATTATATTAAATGAAATAAGCCAAGAACAGAAAGTTAAATACTGCATGCTCTCACTCATAAGTAGAAGCTAAAAAAAGTTGATCTCATAAAAAGTCAAAGTAGAACAAAGATAAATAGAGGCTAGAAAGGGTAGGGGGAAGGGAGAGATAGGGAGACATTTGTTAAAGAATACAAAATTACAGTTAGGAGGAATAAGTTTTAAAATTCTAGACCACTGTAGAATGACTGTAGTTAATCATAATACATTATATAATTTCAAGTAGAAAAAGGATATTGAACATTCCCTACACAAAGAAATGATGCCTGTTTCAGATTATGGATATGCAAATTACTCTGTTCTGATCACTATACATTATATATGTAGAAGCATCACTTTGTACTCCATGAATATGTACAATTATTATATGCCAATTTTTTAGATTTAAATGAAAAAAATTTTTCCATTGACAAAAAAAGTGCCATTCTATAGAACTACTGGGAGTCTACTGGGCTCTTTCTTTCAGCCAGTGCCTCAGATCTCTCTAATGTGTTTACTACAGTTTAGTTCACATATTTTATAAAATAAAAATTATGATTAATTTAGGTTCCACAAAATATATATGTATGAGCCCAAGTCTATCTCCATTTGCAGTTTCGCTTTCTGTGGTTTCAGTTACCCTTGGTCAACCACAGTCTGAATATATTAAGTGAAAAATTTCAGAAATAAACAATTCATAACTTTTAAATTGCACACCACTCTTGAGAGGCATGATGAAATCTCACACTGTCCCACTCCAACCCACTCAGGACATGAATAATCTCTTTGTCCAGCTTATTCGTACTTTATACAAGAACTGCCTTTTCATCGTGGAGTAACCCCTCAATTATCAGATTAAACATTGTCTATATAGGGTTCAGTATTGCCTAGGGGTTCAGGCATCCACAGGGTGTCTTGAAAGATACTCCTGGCACATCAGCATAGACTGCTATACTTATCTGAAAACTTTTAGGATCAGGGATAAGAATGCTGACTTAAAATTCAGCCTGTTTTGTGTTTGAATCCTGGACTTATCACTGTCCATATAACTTTAAGTAAATTATTTCTCTAGATTTCAGTTCTCCTCAAATGGGAAAATGGTATTAGTATATATAGATGCTTTATAGAATTTTAGTGATGTTTAAATGAGATGGCCTATGTAAGCTCTAAATTAGCATAGTTTTACCAATAGTAAGTTCTCAAAAATGCTGTTATTGTTACTAGAAATGATAAATGTATTTACTAAATTAATTATAAATGATAAATTTAATTATCATTTAGTAAAAATTTATAGTTTATTTTATTTTTTTTAAATGGAGTCTTGCTCTGTTGCCCAACCTGGAGTACAGTGATGCAACCTTGGCTCACTGCAACCTCCAACCCCCAGGCTCAAGCGATTCTCCCACCTTAGCCTCCTGAGTAGCTGGGATTACAGGTTAATTTTGTATTTTTTTGTAGAAACAGGGTTTCACCATGTTGGACAGGCTGGCCTTGAACTCCTAATCTCAGGTGATCCACCGCCTTGGCCTTCCAAAGTGCTGGGATTACAGGCATAAGCCACCATGCCTGGCCAAAATTTATAGTTTAAAATAAAAATTTTTTAAATAATTCAGAAGCATATCATTATTATTATGATTAACTTTGAATGATGGCATATTTGTATATTCAGCTGACCAGATATCACTGATGTATTTTATATAACAAAAGGAAATTCACTAGGATTTTGCTAATTGCTTACATGATTGTTAAGGCTAAAATGCGACCTGTTATTAAAATGACATCATGTCAGTTCTGTTTCTGAAAACTAAATTTAAAGAAGTTGCCCTTTAGGCATATTCTGATTGACATGTGGTTAAATTATTTCTAAAGAACATTCATTCAAATGCAAAAAAATTTTATTCAGATCCTGAAACTTAAAATTTCGGCATGACCTTTTAATGGAGAATCTTCCTTTTAAATGGCTGCTAAATATTATAAGAAAACACAGTCCTGGCTGGGCATAGTGGCGCATGCCTGTAATTCTAGCACTTTGGGAGGCCCAGGCAGGTAGATCACGAGGTCAAGAGATGAGACCATTCTGGCCAATATGGTGAAACTGTGTCTCTATTAGAAATACAAAAATTAGCTGGTTGTGGTGGTGCATGCCTGTAGTCCCAGCTACTTGAGAGGCTGAGGCAGATGAATTGCTTGAATCTGGGAGGCAGAGGTTGCAGTGAGTCAAGATCATGCCACTGCACACTCTAGCCTGGTGACGGAGCAAGACTCCATCTCAAATTAAAAAAAGAAAAGAAAACACAGTCCTGACCAGTGAACATGAAGCCTTAGACTATTTGGAGAAATATGCCTGAACACCCTAAAGCTGAATGATTGTGACAACCCATCAGAACAGTTAAATAGCACATAGGCAGCAAATGTGGGAGGCAAAAATGATCCAGCTCAACTTTTAGGAGGTTTTCATAACATTTCAACTGTAAATGAACTGAGTGGACCACCTAACTGATACATCCAGGTTGTCATCTTCATTTTAGGTTACATAGATCATGATTTTTTTTATTAGTAGGCAAAGATCAAGCATCTCCATGTAAGTAACAGGCTTCTGTGTCCTGATCTCCTTCCTGCCTTTCTACCACTTCCAACCCCTACTGAGTACTAAATTTTGCTGATAATTTCAGAAGGATCACAACTTTTATGCATGTTTCTTTCTTATTTGGTGGAATCACTTCCTATTTTGACAATTCAAGAAGTAAATGATAATGTAACCTATTTCCCTGAAATCAACGCCTCCGTTTTGCATAACACAATGAAACTTTTAAACAGGAAAAGGAAAGAGAAGAATTTAATTAGTAGAGAAGTTTGAAAATATACTTTAAAGAATATACAGGAAAGGAATAAGGGCATTTGACATCCTCTAGAGATCTTTTCCATATAACCAATGCATATGAGAAAAGCAGATGTTACCAATGGAAAATGCACAGCTGTAACACCCCATACTTGCCCACCAAAATCACAGAGAATGCTTCCTAGGATCCAGGATATTTCTCTGTCAGGAGAGGTCTCTAGAAATCCAAAGAATTATGGATGATCCTTCAGTAAAAGACAATGATTGTGGGTCTAGGAATACCTGTTTAGAAAATTGGTTTCTCTGAAAGGAAGGCCAAAGATCATGTTAGGACTTTGAAATGAGTCCAAGCGAATATTAGAGTAGACCCAGATTTATTTTCAATAATTATACCTCTCCAATTTACATTAAAATTCTGTGGCTCTGAAATGACCAGGACCCAGGTGATCCAAGATTTTTAGACCACTTCAAACCCTCATCTAATTCTGCACTAGCCTCAGAGGGGCAAAAAAACATTGGTCTAGTAATTGCCTCTTTGTCATAGATCTATTTTCAACATGGAAAGTAAAGGATATGTGTGGCCACAGTACAATTATCCTTGATAAGATGTTCTCCCATACAAGTTGTTTCCAAAGGTAAAGGATGAAAGGCATAATATAATATTCAGAATGTCTGAGCATCTGAGAAGTATGAAGAAGTGAATTTCTAACACATGAATGCATTGTCTTCAAATTGAGTGATGGGTTTTAAAGCTCAGGAAACCCAAAGAAAGTTTAAAAATCTATTATAATTACTTGTATTTCTTTATTTCTTACATAAACAAGTGGAAAATCAAGAGTTACTAGAACTGGCTTGGAAATTTTTAAAGTATATAAATGTAAATGGGATTTAATACTATTCATAGGTTCCTTCTCTGATGTCAAAAAGCACTGCCTTTTTAAACTGCAAAACAATTATGAACATTTACTGATACTGTTTAAATATGAACGCTTATGAACCATCATCATTCTAGTGTATTGTTTATCAATCAAGATTCTATAACGTCTCCAAAATAGTCTTGAAAATAACCAGATGGGCTGAAACCGATCATTATTAGAACAGGAGGAAACTGAGCTAATACTTAAGTTAATTGTGCCTATTTGCATGGCCATGATGTTGACTATTTGTTAAATGCCTACTTGTATCAGACATTGTTTTAGTTACCTTTAAGTGTTGTCTCATTTAATACTGAAAATTAAGACAACGATTAACTTGTCAAAAATTATATGGCTAGTTTGCAGCAAAACCTAGATTCAAACTCAGATCAGTCTGCCTCTAAAACTCACACCCTGTCCCCTAAATTGTGTTGCCTTCTGAGGTAATTTGTTTAACAAATGCTGAAAGAACTAGTCCCTTTCTGTATACATACTTACAGATAAGAATCCTCAGTGTTTTGTTACTAATAGTCAATCAAAAAATATTCCCCAAATGAATGAATGAACGATTCAACTAACTCATCTCCAGAATCAGGCAGATCATTCTCAACTTTAAAAATATGCTGTTTATATTTTATATGAAATATATATTTTCTACTTTAAATAAATATAAATTCTATATTTTTTAAACATTTTCAGGGAAGCATAATCCACTCTTTTATTTGGCAATCAGCTATTTTCATTTTCAAAAATAATTTTTAGTGTCTACAAAATTAAGAGCTTTAGACAGTAAAATTATGAAACAAATGAAGCCTGTCAGTTCAGTATGAAATAAAACAGTGAAATCATTTATTTGAATCTTACAAGCAAACAAGTAAAACACGGAGTTAGATAAATGAAAACATTTCTTAGAAGTATAAAATTTAATACTGATTCCTTTTTCTAATAAAAATCTAACTTAGGCCAAGTACGGTGGCTCATACCTGTAATCCCAGCACTTTGGGAGGACGAGGCAGGTGGATTACTTGAGGCCAGGAATTTGAGACAAGCCTGGCCAACATGGTAAAACCCCATCTCTACTAAAAATACAAAAATTAGCTGTGCATGGTGGCACACACATGTAGTCCTAGCTACTTGTGAGGCTGAGGCATGAGAATCACTTGAACACAAGAGGCAGAGGCTGCAGTGAGCCAAGAGCATGCCACTGCACTCTAGCCTGGGCAATAGAATGAGACTGCGTCTCAAAAAAATAAAATAAAATAAATATTCAGCTTCAACCTAAATAAGAAAACTATTATTCAATGATTCACTTTTAAGTCAGCAATTCAAAAACTACTTCATATATTTTTAGCCAATGCATGCTACATCATGCCACAATTTGGAAGTGGTCAATGTAGAATAATTGAGAGAAACAGCTCTCTCATCCAAACATGACAATTTTCCATTAAAGAGAAATAAACTCTAAACTTTCACCTAGATCTTTTTTCAGAGGTAGACTGTGTTGTGATATGAAGCACTCCACACGTGCTCCCCCTTAAAGTATGCTCAAGAGCTGCCTACTTAGAAAAGTATCCCTGACTACCCATCACACACCCAGTCCTCCAAGCAAAATAGTCACTCTCTTTTCTCTGATGCTGAAGACCTTTTACCAGGACACTTATTTCTTATGTTGTAATCAGAATTTTTTTTTTAATGTACCATGAAATTTTTGACTGTTAAAAGGGTATCTTAGTCACTGTTCAATATTTAAAAATAGAATTTTCTTGTTAGCATTATCTTCTCCAAACTAAATGTATGCACCACTTCTCATCATTCCATGTGTAAAAGTTTTTGAAATCCCTTTAACAACCTGACCACCCTCCCCTGGATGCTCTTTGCTTAGTAAATGCTCCCATGCCTCAAAAATAACATTCAACATTTGAGCTAAATCTGTTTATCTGAAGCAGACCTACAGAACTCTCCAGAGTTTATGCCATTGTGATCCCTTGTATGTAAAACCAACTTATGTTTCTGTAAACAACTAAGCATCTGGGATAGTATGTAAGATAGATTAAGTCATTCAACAGGTATTTATGAAGTAGCAGCAATGTACCAGGCACTACACTAAGAGCTGAAGATCCTACCACAGTCACCTCAAAAACACTCTTACACTGTTGGTGGGAGTGTAAATTAGTTCGACCATTGTGGAAGACAGTGTGGTGATTCCTCAAGGATCTAGAAATAGCAATACCATTTGACCTAGCAATCCCATTACTGGGTATATACCCAAAGGATTATAAATTGTTCTATTATAAAGACACATGCACATGTGTGTTCACTGTGGCACTGTTTACAATAGCAAAGACTTGGAACCAACCCAAATGCCCATCAATGATAACGAAATGCCCATCACTAATAAAATGTGGCAGATTCACACCATGGAATACTATGCAGCCATAAAAAGGATGAGTTCATGTCCTTTGCAGGGACATGGATGAAGCTGGAAACCATCATTCTCAGCAAACTGACACAAGAACAGAAAACCAAACACCACATGTTCTCACTCATAAGTGGGTGTTGAACAATAAGATCACATGGAAACAGGGAGGGGAACATCACACACTAGGTCCTGTTGGAGGATGTGGGGGCTAGGGGAGAGATAGCAGGGGGTAGGGAGATTGGGGAGGGATAACATTAGGAGAGTTACCTAATGTAGGTGATGGCAAGGGGATAGATACAGTAAACCACCACAGCATGTGTATACATATGTAACAATCCTGCATGATCTGCACATGTACCCCAGAACTTAAAGTATAATAAAATAAAGAAAGAAAGAAAACAGTGATTTTTAAAAAAAGGTGTTTCTTGTGTAGCTTCCTCACATGTATTAACACATGTGTCACACATAAATGGGGGTTGTTTCACAATTACTTTTGGTATGCTCTAGGTTATATCAGTATTAACAGACTTCTTTTTTTTAAGACCTTTTGCAAATTCTAAAATATAAATCATGACTCTCCAAGACTAAGAATGTAATATGCAGCACTTCCCAAACATTTGATCATACCACACTGCTTTCATAATGCATCTTGAAGAAACATCTTCTGAGAATACTTTGTACAATTCCTTCTAGAATCTATAGAGGAGTAAGCAGATCATTGTGATCTAAGGAAATAAGAGCAAAGGAAGCATCCCAGGGTGAGATGCAAGTTCAAACATGGGATACAAGTACAGGGGGTGTAAGGGAAAGCTTCTAGAGAGAAGAGATACTCAACAGAGATCTCCAAGGACAAGTCTGAGTAAGTTAAGTGAAAAGAAGGAAGTCAGTGGTGAGGTTTTCAGAAAGAATAAGAAAGAAGCTTACTATGCACAGTGGCTTTTCATGGTCAGAATGGCAATCACATCTACATTAGCAGGAGGAATCATAGGAAAACATCATATGAAAAAAAAATCACGAAAAATTTCATGAGAAGCCCTTAAGTTCTAATGAGAATCTGACTGCTATCAGTCAGGAATTCTCCCCACCCCCAAACTTACTCTTCCAAAAAGTATACAAAACCAAGAAGAATGAAAAATTGGAATTAAATAAAAACATTTTCAATGAAGCTAGAAAACATATAATCTGCAAATCCCTAAATATAACTATGAGTTGCTAAAAACAATAAGATTGAGAAGTTATAAGGAAGTTAAAAAGGAGTCAAATAACAGAAAGTGGTACTTGTCCATTGTTGCATTGAGTTCCAGAAAGCGCCAGCAAAAACACAGCTTTCTAAACATGGAAGACCTATTCTGAAATCTAAAAACTGTAATTTTTGTTTACAAGGATGTGTGACCTGTGTTGAGTAAGACAGGAAAGGGTTTGATTTGAAGTAGCCAAAAATGAGGGGCTCTTAAAAAAAAAGTCACACAAACAAGCCATATTTGCAGGAAGCTGTCTGCTTCTGTGGCAGAAACTTGTGGAGAAATAGTCTATGTAAGAATTATTCTATGTGGTGATAACTCCCCCCACATAACTATAATAAGCTCTACAGAAAATAGCTGGATACACAAGTTTAATAATAACTAACTTAATAAAAAAGAAACAAGTACAGGCATAACTCAGAGATATTGAAGGTTTGGTTTCAGATCACCACAATAAAGCAAGTTACGTGAGTTTTTTGGCTTCCCAGTGCATATAAAAGTTATGTTTATACTATACTGTAGTCTATTAAATGTCTAGTAGCATTATGTATAAAAAACAATATACATGCCTTGATTTAAAAATAATTTATTTGCTAAAAAATGCTAATAATCATCTTGGCTTTGAGTAAGTTGTAAGCTTTGTGCTGATGGAGGATTTTGCTCTACCTTGATGGCTGCTGACTGACTAGAGTGATTGTTCCCTAAAGTTGGGGCATCTCTGGCAATTTCTTAAAATAAGACAATGAAGTTTGCTGCATCAGTTGATTGTTCATTTCACCAAATATTTCTGTAGTGTGAAATGCTGTTTGATAGCATTTTACCCACAGTAGAACTTCCTTCAAAATTGGAGTCAATCCTCCCAAGCCCTGCTACTGCTCTCTATCAACAACTTTATGTACTATTCTAAGTCGTTTGTCGTCATTTCAGCAATGCTCACAGCATCTTCACCAGAAGTAGATTCCATCTCAAGAAGCCTCTTTCTATGCAATCCATAAAAGCCACTCCTCATTTGTTCAAGTTTTATCATGAGATTGCCACAATTTAGTCACAACTTCAGGCTCTACTTCTTATTCTCTTCTAGCCCTCTTTCCATCTCCACCACATCTATAGTTACTTCATTCACTGACGTCTTGAACCCCTCAAAGTCATCTGTTAGGGTTGGAACCATCTCCTTCCAAACTTCTGTTAATGCTGACATGTTGATCTCCTGCCATGAATTGTGAATGTTGTTAATGGCATCTAGAATGGTAAACCCTTTTCAAAAATCTTTAAGTTGACTTTGCCCAGATTCGTCAAAGGAATCACTAGGGCAGCTGTGGTACTATGTAATATATTTCTTAAATGATACAATTTGAAAGTCAAAATTACTCCTTGATCCATTAGCTGCAGGGCAAATGTTGCATTAGCACCCATGAAAGTAACATGAATCTTCTGTACACGTCCATCAGACCTCTTGGGTAACCAAGGGCATTGCCAATGAGCAGTAATATTTTGAAAAGACTCTTAATTCTGAGAAATAGATCTCAACTGTGGGCTTAAAATATTCAGTAAATGAACCTGTAAACAGATGGGATCTCATCTAGAGTTTGTTTTTTTTCATTTATAAAGCACAGGAAGAGTATAGAGAGCATAATTCTGAAGGCCCTAAGATTTTCAGAATGGTCAATGAACATTGGCTTCAACTTAGTCACCAGTTGAGTTAGCTCCTAACAGCAGAGTCAGCCCATCCTTTGAAGCCAGTCATTGACTTCTCTCCAGCTTTGAAAGTCCTAGATGACATCTTCTTGCAATAAAAGGCTACTTCGTCTACATTGAAAATCCGCTGTTTCATGAATCCACCTTATGTTAGATGAATCTTCTGGACAGCTTGCTGCAGCTTCTGCAGCAGGAGTTGCTGCTTCACCTTGCACTTCTATGTTATGGAGACCACTTCTTCCTTAGCCTCTACTAGGTTTGAATCTTTGCTAGCTTCCTTGCCTCTTGCACCTGTCAGCCTTCATAGAATTGAAGAGAATTGGAGACTTGCTCTGGATTAGGCTTTGGTTTAAGGAAATGTTGTGGCTGATCTTCTATTCAGACCACTAAAACTTTCTTCATATAAGTAATAAGGATGTATCACTTTCTTATTATTTGCATGTTCACTGGAGTAGCACTTCAATTTCCTTCAAGAATTCTTCCTGTGCATTCACAACTTGGCCAACCAATCGGTGCAAGAGGCCTAGCTTTCAAACCTATTTCACCTTTCCACATGCCTTCCTCACTAATGTTAGTTATTTCTAGTTTTTCATTAAAGTAAGAGGTATGGTCGGGTGCAGTGGCTCACTCCTGCAATCTCAGAACTTTGGGAGGCCAAGGCAGGTGGATCACTCGAGATCAGGAGTTTGAAACCAGCAGGGCCAACATAGTGAAACCCTGTCTCTACTAAAAATACAAAAAAATTAGCTGGGCATAGTGGTGGGTGCCTGTAATCCCAGCTACTAGGGAGGCTGAGGCAGGAGAATTGCTTGAATCCAGGAGGTGGAGGGTGCAGTGAGCCAGTGCACTCCAGCCTGGGTGACAGAGCAAGACTCCCTCTCAAAAATAAGTAAATAAACAAAGTTCGAGAAATACGACTCTTCATTTCACTCAAACTCTTAGTGGCCATTGTGGCATTATTAACTGGCCTAATTTAATATTGTTGTGTCTCAGGGAATAGGGAGGCCTGAGGACAGAAAGAAATGAAAAACAGCTGATTAGTAGAATCATCGGAATATACACATTTGTAGATTAAGTTTGATAAAGAATTTTTACAGATTAAGTTCTATAGAGAATGTTTATAGATTAAGTTCTATTAAGATGGGTGCACTTCACAGTGTCCCAAAACATTTGAAATATAATGGTAATATCAAAGATTACTGATCACAAAATACCAAAACAGATGCACAAATAATAAAAAAAACTTGAAATATTGTGAGAATTACTAAAATGTGACATAGACAATAAGTGAGTACATACTAATGGAAAAATTATGCCTATAGACTTGCTCAATGCAGGGTTGCCACAGACCTTTAATCTGGGGGAAAAAATGCAATATCTGCAAAGCACAGGAAAGCAAAGCACAATAAAATGAGGCATGTCTGCACAAAATCAGTACACGGCAATATAAAGAAAAAAAATCAAAAACAAAAAGAAACACAGCAGAAAAATGTAACCAAGGAGAAAAAAAATCAAAAAAGTAATTCTTATAATACATTCATTAAATCAAACTGTAAAGCTGTAATAATTAAAACAGGAGGTAGTGACATGAGTAGACAGATGGATGAGCAGATTAGTAAATTCAGAAGCTGACCCAAATACACATGTGAATTTAGTATATGGCAAAGATGTCATTTCAAGTCAGCATGAAAAAAAGGTACTGTTTAATAAATGGTATTAAAGCAGCTAGGTAAACATCCAAAAATGTTTACATCAAATCCATACTTCACACCATATACCAAGATAAATTTTAAATAAAACAAAAGTTTCAAATCTTACCAAACACTGCTAAAAACAAAACTTTATAATGTGTACGTACTTCCATCACTGGCCATCTATGAGGATATTTGATGTCACAGCAATTGATGTTTTCAACATTTTTAATTTTTGCAAATCAAATGAGTAGAATGATGGCACCTTGTTTTACACTTGCATTTCTCTGGTTACTGCAGTTTAGACATATTTTAATGTGTTTATTGACCATTTGAATTCCCTCTTTTGTGAATTTGCCTGTTTGAATCTTTGTCTACTTTTTTATTTGTTTGTTTGTGTTTTTCATATTGATTATTTTAGGATTTCTTCTTATTTTCTAGAAAACAATCCAGGTTTGCTGTGTGTGAGGCAATTATTTTCTTCTGTATCATTGCTTATCTTTTAATTGTATATATGGTATCTTCTGATGTACACCTGTTTTTAATTTTGATGGAGTCAAGTTGTCATTCTTTTCCTTTGTGATTTGTGTGTGTTTGTGTCTTGTCAAAGAGGACTTTCTGACTTCAAGGTCATAATGATATTCTGTATTTTCTACAGAAAAGGAGAAGAGAACAGAGAGGAGAAGGAGAAAAGAAAAAAATATTTAATTCTTATTGTATGTATTTGATTCCTATAGTATAGCAAAGCATATAAGAAAAATAAAAGACAAATGACAAACTAATGATAATATCTGTAATGTATATCACAGACCAATCTTTAAAATATAAAAACAATGCTAGAAAGCCACAAGAATATATAGCAATGCAAAAGATAATTGTCAAAATACATTATCAGTTGATAATAACAGAACTGTTGATAGAAAATGAAATACAAAAGAACCTTAATTGCATAATAACAGAAATACTAACTTAGAATAAGTATAAGTCTGTTTCACCTAATAGAGTAACAAAAACCCTTAAATTTTGACAACAGCCCATTGACAATGCAATGGAAAAACAGATACTTACAATTATTGCTGGTGAGAATATGAATTGGCACAAGGCCTATGGAAGGCATTTTGAAATTTTTTTCTAAATTACAAATATATACAACTGTTTACTCAGCAGTTCTGACAATGTATATTAAACTAACTCATATGAAAATAAACAATATTATTCATTGCAGTACTGTGAGAGCAAAAAATTGGACTATTTTAAATTGTCAACAGAGATCTGATTAGAAAAATTATATCTGTACAACAGCATGCTATGCAGCTGTAAAAAAAGAATGAGGAAGCTTTCCCTATACTGATACATGAAGATCTGTGAAATGCATTTTATGTTATTTCTTTGAGTTTTTTAAATGAAAGTTGTATATATTCAAGATTTACAATGTGGTGTTTTGATATACATAGTAAGCTGATTACTATAGTCAAGCTAATTAATATATCCATCTTTTCATGTGGTTTTCTTTTCTCTGTGTGTAGGAGAGTGACAAGAACATTTAATCTCTACTCTCTTAGCAAATTTCAAGCATACAATATAGTATTATTAACTATTATCATCATGCTGTGCGCTGCAGCATTATTTGCAATAGCCAAGATATGAATAAATTATTATACACACACATACGCACACACACGCACAAAGTGGAATAGTATTCAGCCTTAAAAAAGAAAGCCTGCCATTTGCAACAACAGGGATGAACCTGTGGAACATTATGCTAAGTGAAATAAGCCCACACAGAAAAATACTGCATGATCTCACTTACAGGTGGAATCATAAAAAGTTGAATTTATAGAAACAGAGTTGAATGGTGGTTACCAGGGATGGAGAAGTGGGGGCAATGGGGAGGCCCTGGTCAAGGGACACAAAATTTCAGTTGTATAGGATGAATAAATTCTGGAGGCCTACTGTCCAGCATGATGACTCTAGTTGATAATAATATATTATATATGGGACCTGTATTGTAAATTTAACAAAACAACTTGTGGGAAAAAATGGGTAGGAGACAGAGTTTTGTGCAAAGCCAGGAAAGATAAGAATATATCATTTATTGGCTTGCATTTCCCTAAAGAAACTCTTGGAGAATATAAAACGAGCTAATTACAGTGGTTACCAATGTGTAAGGGACGGGAGGTAAATGAGGAAAAAGAGAACAAGGAAAGCCAGGCTTTGCAGACTACACATATTTACATTTTTTTTTAATTTTTGAAGTATGATTGTATTGCCTATTCAAAAGATTTAATTTAAAAATAAATTTATTTTAAAACAACTAAACTCAATGATATTAATTTAGTTCAAAAAATAGAAGCCAAACAATAAAGGTGATGCCTTTGGCTATCTTTCTCCCTGTCTCAGAGTTTGAAAAGTTGTAGATATTCAGTGGAGAAGTGGTCCTCTGATTAAAGCATGATGCTATTTTTCTGTGTCAAAACAAATTAAGTTTCCTATGATGTTTCAGGACAGGAATTATAAATTCAAAATATTTTTTTCTAAAGGATACTATAAAGAGATGAAACCGTTTATGGTAAGCTGAAGCAGTGAAGAGATTCCATGCAATACAAAAATGTCAACTTCAAATTAATCTGAAGATCACATATAAAGGGAAGAAAACAACTTTATCATTAAATGATCAACTGACAACATGAAGCAGAATATAGTGAAATGCGTAACATTTCATTATCACATCTATTTCTTGCAATTCAGAAAAACTATAAAGAATATCTTCGAAATCTTTAATTTAATGCATAACACTGTAACACATTTCTAAGGTAAGTTTTAAAATGAGTTAGCCTCATAAGGCTGAGTGACATATTGTCACAGATTTAAAGGAAAATGCTGTCTCTGTTAAGATCTTATAATATGTATAATAAAGAAACACACAGAATAAGGTTAGACAAATTTGAGAATTTTGTTATCACCTTAACATCAGGGTGTTAATGCATATGTAACCACAAATATTTGAACTATTTCTTCCATTATATCAGATGACAAGAAAGGTGCCTGAAAATTATCTTATTTGTTGAGGTAAATTAAATGATGTCAGATCAATGAATGATGTGCTTATCATTATAGAATCTAGATGTTCAGAGTATCATGGGCTAAAACAACATTTGTAATGGTGTGAAAATGAAATACTTCAACATTGAAAAGATTTATTTCCCTGAAAGGATTTATTTTTACAGTTACTCTTTTTCTATTGGAATAGCTGGCTTATGATTCTTGTCTGCAGAAAAAGAACCTGGAAAAATAGCTGTCACTTTAATTAAGCACAGCAAAGGTAGAGAAACAAAGGGAGCATTCAAAATGGATCGATGGGTGGTAGGGATGTCATTCAGGAACATCCTTGTGTTTGTTAGTTCACCTATAACTTTAAGAGCTAAGTCTTGTTCTCATAGAAGCACATACTTGGTGTACCAGAAGGAATGACCACAGGATGGGGCCAAAGGCGAAGACAGTTGAAAATGAGCTGAAAACCTTACTGTAAAGGGAAAAAAGGAAAAGGACATTCTCAGGACATTTTACTACAGATCCTGTGGAAGTAATATCATTTAGTTTTTATTGACTTTTCCTTAAACTTTGGCATTTTTACATGGTTTTTTAGAATTTTACTTTAAGTTCTGGGGTACATGTGCAGAATGTGCAGGTTTGTTACATATGTATACATGTGCCATAGTGGTTTGCTGCATCCATTACCCCGACATCTACATTAGGTATTTCTCCTAATGCTATCCCTCCCCAGTCCTCCCACCCCCTGCTATCCCACCCCTAGCCCCCCACCCCCCAACAGGACCCAGTGTGTGATGTTCCCCTCCCTGTGTCCATGTGTTCTTATTGTTCAACACCCGCTTATGAATGAGAACATGCAGTGTTTGGCTTTCTGTTCTTGTGTCAGTTTTCTGAGAATGATGGTTTCTAGCTTTATCCATGTCCCTTCAAAGGACATGAACTCATCCTTTTTTATGGCTGCATAGTATTCCATGGTATATATGTGCCACGTTTTCTTTATCTAGTCTATCATTGATAGGCATTTGGGTTGGTTCCAAGTCTTTGCTATTGAGAACAGTATCGCAATAAACATACGTGTACATGTGTCTTTATGATCTATAATAGAATGATTTATAATCCTTTGGATATATACCCAGTAATGAGATTGCTGGATCAAATGGTATTGCTATTTCTAGGTCCTTCAGGAATCTCCACACTGTCTTCCACAATGGTTGAATTACACTCCCACCAACAGTGTAAAAGCGTTCCTATTTCTCCATGTCCTCTCCAGCATCTGTTGTCTCCTGATTTTTTTAATGATCACCATTTTAACTGGCATGAGATGGTATAGTATTTAATTTCAGCAGGTGAAGGGACAGAAGGAATGCCAAACTCCTGGTGTCTCCCTCAGCACAGGTCCTGCTCCATGAAGGATTTTGGCCTTGAAAGCTCTGTGGCTCCACCCAGGGTTGCAAGGATGTATGTCAACTTTGAGCAGAATGAAAGAAACAGGCCCAAGAATGGGAAAGGGTTATGACCACTAACCCTGCTACCATATGGTCAGATATTTTTTATTCATCAAGAGAAGCTAAACATTTATATCTCCTTTATTCTTGATATTTAAATGGTTTTTAAAAGTTGTTCACAGCCTGAGGGTAGCTAGTTTGCAGTATCTGTGCTTTAATAGTAATAACAGCTAATCCTTATGCAAAACTCCCTATACACCAGGGGCTGTTCTAAGTATTTTACACATATAACCTCATTTCATCCTCCTAATAACCACATGAGATAAGACCTTTTTATCCCCATATCTAAGATGAGTAAACTGAGGCACACACAAGTCTATAGTTTGCCCCAGGTGGCACAGCTGGCAAATGGCAGAGGTAGGACTTGAACCTAGGGATTCTGCTCCAGAGTTCACACTCTGAAACACAAAGATGTTTCTATATGAAAATTTCCCCTTCAAAGAGCTAGTTATAAATAGTTTATCAATTGTAGAACTAAATCAGCTAATCCTAGCCCTATGCCTACTGATATATTTCAGGTAAACATTTTTCAAAAGTTATTTTTTAAATTTTTCAGAAATTAATGAGCCACCAGTGTTTCTGAAGGGCGCAATTTGAAAGAGAAGTTATTTTGGAAAACTGAAGCTTACTTTTTATTGAGTATTTTCTAATTGTAAAACATCATTTTGGAAAAAAATACATATTGTTTATGTTTTAGCTACCACGTCTCAATTTTATTAATTGAGAAATAGTGAACTGAAACCAGAAGCCAACCTAAATCATGACTTCTAAGTTTTATTTGAAAATTGAATTCATACTTTTTAAAGATTTTTTTTTTTTTTAGATAGCGTCTCTCACTCCATCACCCAGGCTGGGGTGCAGTGGCACAGTCACGGCTCACTGCAGCCTCTGCCTCCCAGGTTCAGACGATCCTCCTGCCTCAGCCTCCTCAGTAGCTGGGACTAGAGGCACACACAACTACATCCAGCTAATTTTTTTTCTTGCTGAGACAGGGTTTTACCATGTTGCCCAGGCTGGTCGAACTTCCAGGATCCAATTATCCACCAACTTCAGCCTCCCAAAGTATTGAGATTACAAGTGTGAGCCATCACACCTGGCCCATAAATACCTTTTCCAAAAACTAGTGGCTCATCTTATATTATACCTTAACTCTTCAAAATTTTGCACTTTATTATCTAATTTTATATTCATATCAATTTAAATTTAGTTAACTTAAATATGAAAACAAAGAGGCTAGAGACCGGCTACTCCTTGTGTGAAAAATAAGGAAATGTCTGCTATGTACCATGTGGATGTGCTAGCACCTCACTATGTGTGGAAGCCTTTCAATTTTTTTCAATTTCACCTGGGAAGTTTGGTAGCTACTTCAGGAAATAGAATTACCAGATTATCCTTTGAGGAGAGTATAATGTAAAATTGTCTCAAAACCTGCATTCAACGTGGCACTCAAAGTCACCAAGTCAGACTTCAACAATTCTAAGAATAACTATTAACATCACTATTTCTGGGCATTTTCTTCCCATTCCTAAATTTTTAAAACAGAGATTGAGATCATTATCTCAAAAGTGTTTATCATGAAGTGTAGATAATATGAAATACTGTATAATAATAGCATATTGCCTCAGAGACATATTTAATTGGGAACTAAAACGTTTGAGTATATTATTTTTAGTATCTAGTGACAATGGCTCATATAATGAAAATGATCATCATTGTGACTGTTCAAATTTATTCATAGAGGGCTCTGAGTAAATTCCGTTGATCTTTTCTTAATACTATACAGGCCAGGCTAGTCTCTACATTTTGCAGTAGGAATTTAATTGTGTGCATTTGTGTGAGGTAATGCGGTACATGTAACATATTTAATATTCTCTCTCTCTCTACACACACACACACACACACACACACACACACATATATATTATACAAAAATGTCCACATGTTATATTGGTATATTTTTCAAAGTAAGTTTATAGCGAGCATTTTTCCCATCTTTTATTTTCTGGCCTGGATGCTTTAAAACAGCCCAAAAATTAAATACAATATCCATGTTGCAATCTGATTATTCTTTGGAAGGATAGACATCTATAATAACCTTAAAAGATTTTAAAATTATATAAAATAGGTGAATTATTACACTAAAAGCAGTAACATTTCTTACCAGAAAAGTTTGATCTAACAGTTAAAAATGTCATTAGCATTCATTGAAGATAGGAATATGCTCTCGTACTTTGCCAACAAACATACAATATAAGTTTTCTTCTACAAAATAAGTTCATATTTTGAAAAGCCATACTAGAGCTTTGATTTACATTTCTGATGGTGGCAATTAGGAAACTAGACTAAGGACATTAATGAATCTAAAGGATAGTCGTTTTGGGTCCAATAGGAATATGAAAGCAGTACCCTACCAAAAGATTAAACTAACTTCACATAAAGCTTCCAGTATTCTAGAAGGTGACATCAACGTCTGAACAGTAATAGTAGTAGTGATTCTTTATTAAGCCTTACTAATTTTGTGCTGCAAACTTTATATGCAGTTCTTAACTTGCAGTGGAAGGCAGCATTTGTATAGTCTAAGATAACAACCCGTTCATGCCTGTCCTTGTCACAACAGTCTCTGTGTCCTCTGCAATTCCAGGATGAATATGAGTAACTGCAGTTGTGTGTTTTACACTAGTGCAAAAACATTAAAATTAATGAAAAGGCAAAACAATGTGCTTAACGAATCCCTCCCCTCAAAATTTAACACGTATCATTTTTTAAAATGCCTAAGAAATAGGTTAACTTTCTGTACGTCATAAAAATGTCTTTGGCTCAAGCCTCCACTAGAAAACTCAAGACAAATCTCACTGGATAACATTGTCCTTTAGCACATGCAAACCATGTGGTGACAGAGCAAAAATAAAAAAGCAGCACTATTTGAAAGTGACTCCAGTCAAGGCACCCAGACTCACCCGTTACTCACAAGTAGTTTGTTTCTTGCCCTTCTGGTGGAGTGCACTGTTTTCAGAAGGCTGACTATTCAATCTCTAATGGCATAAGCCTATTGCATCATATGTACAAGTGTTACCCTGTAGATAACATGTCTCTGCACCTTTCAGAGATGTTAATTGTAAGGAAGAAACCTAAAAAATTCCTTCTGATAGAATGACCCTCCATCAGGTCCAATTCTTTCTGAAGAAACCTCTCTTGTAGAGAGTCCCTGTGTGGGAAAGGAACAACTACATTCAGTGGATGCAGAAGTATGATCCTCCATACTTACTCCAAAGAGTCTACTTTTTCACTATTAAAGCTCCATCTGTACCTGATATTGCCTATAAGGTCACCACTATCATCTCCAAATTCTGACTTTTGGCTCATTACAGCTCCAAATCCTCCTTAGAATAAGCAGGTATGATTCCCTGAAGTGCCACCATGAAAGGAGGTCAAAGCATTAATGTTCCTCACTAACATAAGATACTGGGGAGCATTATTAAATTCAAACACAGATGAACAACAAAAGATAGTTCTCTGCCCCAGAATTTCTACTCCTTCCCTTACCCCATGCAATTTCAGCCAGTAAACAGCTTGGCTTGTTTTATACAACCAGGATCTCGCTCTGTTGCCCAGGCTGGAGTGCAATGGTGCAATCATAGCTTGCTGGAGCCTCAAACTCCTCGGTTCAAATGAGCCTCCCACCTCAGCCTCCCAAGTGCCTAGAACTACAGATACATGCCACCATGCCCTGCTAATTTTTTTAAAAAAGCTTTTTTGTAGAGGCAGAGTCTCACTCTGTTGCCCAGGCTAGTCACATACTTCTGGCCTCATGCAATTCCCCTGCTCAGCCTCCCAAAGCACTGGGATTATAGGTGTAAGCCACTCCACCTGGCATAGCTGGACATTTTTACTTCACAAATACTAAATATTTGAGTTACCCTGACTACCTTCTCCTATGACCTGGCTGATGCCAGCACTTAAGGGTAAGTGAGAAGTTTGAGGAAGTCATTGAAAACTCAGTAGACACTCAGGCTTTCAGCTGGTTTTTCTTCCAATTGAGCTGGATCCATGGAGACAGAGTGCACAGCATTGGACAGGAAGCCAAGCTTAGCTAGGTAGCACAGAGGTCTTAGATAAAGCAAACAAAACAGGGCTTTGTGAGGTGACAAAAAGGAAATGAGCAAAGTCACACCCTAAGCCTATCCTCCAGGCAGTCCAGTGAGCAGGAAACCAAGCCACAAAACCAATGGCCCCAGTGTTGAGAATATACCATACAGGTGGTTAGAAGGAAGTTGAAGTTAAGTTCTGCCTTTTAACCCACTTCAATGTATTCTAATAGCCTATAGTTACACTCTAAGAAAATAAGGGATGGGCTTTCTTACTTTTAAGCTTATATTAAACATCACATATTCATATACTGAAGCTCTTTTTAAAAATAACTTGAGTTTAATCTTACAAAGTGTTTTCTTATATTAACAAATAAATCTATGGGTAATTGCTAACAGTGCTATTTATTTTAGAATCTGAAAACAATAAAAGACAACTTAAAGATTTAGCCTTCTGCCCAGAATCTCCTTGTCACTTAGCAGGGACAAACCCAGGCTTTCAGATGTTAAACATTTTGCCTATTCTCAAAATGCAGACAGGACACTGTTGAGAATGAGGACTATGATGGCATTTTAAAGCAGAATACTCACTGAACACCTAATACTATCTAGACAATAAGGAAATCACATCTGATCTAAACACTAAGGATATTACTATCAATGTTGAGTAAGGCAAAGAAATAGAATATTTACAAACAATTAAAAGTTAAATTATGGAATAAGATTTTTTGTCATAGACATTTGGGAAAAAATTGAGTGTTTATATGTGTGTGTGTGCACACACACAGTCATGTACTGCATAATGACATTTTAGTCAAAAACAGACTGCATACACAACAATGCCCCCATAAGATTATAGTTCTGAAAAATTCCTTTCCTCTAGTGACACTGTAGCTATCAAAATGTTGTAGCAAACACATTACTCATGTGTTCGTCATGATGCTGGTATAAACAAACCTACTGCACTGCCAGTCACGTAATAGTATAGCACGTACGCTATGGACCTTACGTAACACCTGATAATAAATGACTATGTTATTGGTTTACGTATTTACTATGCTATACATTTTATCATTACTTTAGAGTTCATTTCTTCTGCTTATTAAAAAATAAGTTTAAGTGGATAACAGCCTCCAGCTGATCCTTCAGAAGGAATGCCTTCCAGGAAAAGGCATTTAGAAATGTCTTCCAGGAAAAGCCATTCAGGAATGCCTTCCAAGAAAAGGCATTTAGGAATGCTTTCAGAAAAGGCATTTTTGTCATAAAAGAAAAATCTATGGGTCATGTCATCGGAGATGACTGTTTCATGCGGGTTATTGTCCCTGAAGGCCTTCCAGGGGGACAACATGTAGAAGTGAAAAACAATATTTTCCACTAGTGTAGCCCTAGGCCAAGGCATGTGTTTGTGTCTTTGTTTATAGCAAAATAGTTTTAAAATAAAACAAATTAAAAATAGAAAAACCATGTGGAGTAGGAGCGTCAAGATATAAAGGATATAAAGAAAATATTTTTGTGTGAACATTAGAGAGTGTATTTACATAAACCTAGGTGGTATAACCTATGCACGCCTAGGTTATATGGTATAGCCCATTGCTCCTAGGCTGTGCAATTTATTTGTGTTTAAGTGTTATTATGAAATAGTCAAAAGCTTTAAAAGCATTTAAAAGTTTATAAACTAAAAAAGCTACAGTGAGCTAAGGTTATTGAAGAAAGAAAACTTTTTAAATAAATGTAGAGTAGCTTAAATGTACATTGTTTATGAAGTTTACAGTACTGTACAATAATGTCCAAAGCCTTCACATTCACTTACCACTCACTCCCTGACTCACCCAGAGCAACCTGCAGTCCTGCAAGCTCTGGTCATGGTAAGTGCCCCAGACAGGTAGACCACTTCTAAAACCATTTATAGAGTATTTTCACTATGACTTTTCTGTGTTTAGATACACACTTACTATTGATTACCTATAGTACTGAATACTATAGTACTATACAGTATACTAATATTTAGTACTATAGTACTAATTGTAATACAGGTAATTGTAATACAGTCTATAATTGTAATATAGTATTATAGGTAATTATAATACAATAGTATTTGTGTATCTAAACATAGAAAAGGTACAGTAAAATGCTGTACCTTTTTATTAACATGCTGTACAGGTTTGTAGCTTAGGAGCAATAGGCTGACCATGTAGCCTAGGTGTGTATAGGCTATACCATCTAGGTTTATGTAAACACACTCTATAATGTTCACACAAAAATGAAATTTCCTAATAACTAATTTCTCAGAACATAATCCCCATTGTTAAGGGATATATGACTCTGTACTATATATATAGTAAAGAACTATATGTATATAGTGCATATATATGTACTCACTATGTAGTGCTTAACTGTATAGTCATATAGTATACAGTCATGCATCACTTGATGGGAAACACACACACACACACACACACACACACACACACACACACATATACACAGATGGCCCCCCGGTGATCATGATTTAACTTAAAATTTGTTGACTTTTTGATGACGCAAAAGCAATGTTTATTCAGTAGAAACTCTGCTTCGAGTACCCATACAGCCATTCTGATTTTCACTTTCAAAACAGTATTCAATAAATTATATGAGATATTAGAATAGGTTTTGTGTTAGATTATTTTGCCCAACGGTGGACTAATATAAGTGTTCTGAGCACTTTTATGGTAGGCTGAGCACATTTTTTATATGTTAGATGTGTTAAATGGATCTTCCACTTACAATATTTTCAACCAATGATAAATTTATTCGGATGTATCCCCATCATAAATGAAGGAGCATCTGTATATAGGATTGAGTGTCTAGATAATGTTTCAGGAAGGATGCAGGAAGATCTAATTGGTGTGTAAGCAAAGAATAATAGCCAAGAAAGCCTCAATCCCCTGAAACAACCCATTCAAAGGAAGATAAATAGGAATGAGTATAGTATGTGTGAAGAGACAATGAGTGAAATTAATCTGAGCAAATGAGACTGCATATATTAGACAGCATTGAAAAATAAATCTATGTAGGTCAGGTAGTGTAAGTCTTATGTACATGGCCAAAAACTTGAAATTGATGTCAAGAGGGCATTATAGGTTCTATAAGAGGTGCTGACACAATGGAAGTCATGTTTTAGGACACTATGGAAGACAGGTTTAGAAAAGGATGGCTTAAGCCATGCATATTAGCCATAAGGCTAAACTGATCATTCATACTGTTGTCATAAAGAACTGACCAATAGAACACTCAAAAAGGAAATGAAATAGTAAATTTGAGCAACACTGAAAAAGGAGGAAACC
The DNA here is from genome assembly GCF_001604975.1 of Cebus imitator. Taxonomy (NCBI): domain Eukaryota; kingdom Metazoa; phylum Chordata; class Mammalia; order Primates; family Cebidae; genus Cebus; species Cebus imitator. Next base: position 7,608,828 of record NW_016107331.1, read on the forward strand.
TAAGTCCCAAATAGACTGGATATGGAAGAGGAAGACAACATATCAAAAATGACTCCAACAATCCTTTAAAAATACGGATGCCTACAGAATACTACTAGAACCTACTGAGAGAAATGGCGAGGTTGAGAAATGTGGCTTGGGTAAGGGTAGGGTGGGACTTTATTTTTTTATTTACTATAATTCAAAGCAATAACTATGAGCACTCAGCACTTTCCTAAATTGCCATCAATGGAAAACAAACAAACAAACATTATTCTAGTTCTGAGAAGCTTTTAATATAGTTTGCCAAAAATGCAAGGCAGACTGTTACATGAAAAGAAACAAAATTAAACGTAAAAACTGTGATAATGAATTAAATGCTGTTTTTTTAATCACTGATATAACTGAAAATAAAGGACTAAGACAGGAAATGGGGGCAGTGGATTAAGATGTCACAAATGGAAAGCAGGATGCTGAATCTTGAGTTATGCATTGAAAGATTAAAGATAGAGAAGGAAGAAGTGAGGCGGAGCCAGCCATAGCGGAATCTGCTGAGCTATCACAACGAGCCATGTGGCTAGGGAAGCTACAGAAGTAAATGTGATCCTAAGTGAAAGGAACAAGCAGTGGAGAAGTCTGCCTTAAAGAGAAATTTGCAACACACTAGCCTAGAATCACAAACTAGGGAATAACCTAGAGGCAACCTTACAGTACTAATTTTCCTGTTTCCTAACACAAGTATTATACTGACAATGTGCTTGCTCTAGGTCTATTATCCATAGAGATGGAGATCTTGTCAACACTTTCCGTACTATTTAAAAAAAAATAATTACTGTATTCAACACTTTCCCTTAAAAAATACCACTTGTTGGAGTTGCTATAGAAAGTTGTACACTTAAGAAAATATTTTAATAAACTATAAGCAGGTAGAATTCTACTTGGAAATCTACACAGTTCTCTAAGTGGGGTAACAGGAGTGTTGAACAAAGTACTTTTAAAAATTTAAGCTACTGGCCTGGCGCGGGGTCTCATGCCTGTAATCCCAGCACTTTGGGAGGCTGAGGCAGGTGGATCGTGAGGTCAGGAGTTCAAGACCAGCCTGGCCAACATGGTGAAACCCCGTCTCTACTAAAAATACAAAAATTAGCTGGTTATGGTGACGCGTTCCTGCAATCCCAGCTACTTGGGTGGGCTGAGGCAGGAGAATGGTTTAAACTGGGACCTGGGAGGTGGAGGTTGCAGTAAGCCAAAATCACATCACTGCACTCCAGCCTGGACTACAGAATGAGACTCCATCAAAAAATAATAACTAACTAACTAACTAACTAACTAACTAAATAAATAAATAAATAAATAAATGAGCTACTGCCTGTAATCCCAGCACTTTGGGAGGCCAAGGCGTGTGGATCATTTGAGGTCAGGAGTTCAAGACCAGTCTGGCCAACATGGTGAAATCCTAGCTCTGTTAAAAATACAAAAATTAGCCAGGTGGTAGTGATGAACGACTGAAATCCCAGCTATTTGGGAGGTTGAGGCAGGAGAATCACTTGAGCCTGGGAGGCAGAAGTTGCGGTGAGCCAAGATTGTGTCACTGCACTCCAGTCTGGGCAACAGAGTGAAACTCTGTCTTAAAAAAAAAAAAAGGAAAAGGAAAAAAAAACAAATTTAAGCTACTGTGCAAACCAGCACAGAAATAGAATTCTACTGCAAAGTGAAGGGAAAGAACACATGGTTAATCAATAAAGGTGATGAGTTCTGCAGAACATGGAGTGGAGCTTCAGTGCTAGTATTTCAGGCTTGACAATAGCTAGTAACAATGTGGTCTCCACTGGCATACACAATTTAACTTTTTAAGTATTGTAGAGTGTCTCGCAATGTTTATATTTAGAAAGTGCCTGAGTTCAAATCCTGGCTTCTCTACTTTTTACTTCAAAGACAAGAAAGTTATATAATTGCTCTATGTTTTCATCTGTGAAATTGAGGAAATATTATCTGCCTCATCTAGTTGTTTTCAGGATTGATTAAAATGCTATTTGTGAATCACTTAGCACGTTGACCAGCCCATAGCAAGAGCTTATTAAATGCAATATAATTGCTGTTAGGAGAATTTCTTCTTCCCTGCCTAAATAAAGACTACTGGCAAATGCCCAATTAATATTATTTCTGAAATGTAAATTATATTTGTAGTAATAAGTCCTTTGATTACTGGATTACCAGTCACTGCAATTTTGAGGCTCTAATTTCCTCTTTCAATCTCTTAAAAGACTGTTTGTTTGTTTGTTTTGAGACGGAGTTTCACGCTTACTGCCCAGACTGGAGTGCAATGGCATGATCTTCTCTCACTGCAACCTCCGCCTCCCGGGTTCAAGCTATTCTCCTGCCTCAGCCTCCCAAGTAGCTGGGATTACAGGCATGTGCCACCATGCCCAGATAATTTTGTATTTTTAGTAGAGATGGAATTTCACTCTGTTGATCAGGCTAGTCACAAACTCCTGACCTCAGATGATCCACCGACCTTGGCCTCCCAAAGTGCTGGGATTACAGACTGAGCAACAGCACCCAACTTAGAAAGAATTTTTAGGCCTTATAGATATTTAATATTTCCTTCAAACCATGAGTTGTTTGGCTATAATATAGTCCACAAGTTTAACTGATCACTTGCCATATTCCAGGAACTAAAGCAGTAATATTGTTTCACATATAATTTTTCTACGTGTATCAAAACAGAGTTACTTGGTAATAACCAAAAAGTTAATTTAAAATAAAAATGGTTTAAAGAATGCAACTAAAAACTATAAAACTTTGTAAGAGATTAACTAGTATCTCTTTCATTGTCAAGATACCAATTTACCTATTTGGATTTCCTTTAATAATATGTATGGAATTTCAAGTTATAACATCATAGCACCAACAGATTATTACGGTCATATGTGTCATAAGCAGTAAGACTGTATTGCATCAAAGAATTTTGCATATGTGGAAATATAAGCCACATAGATCCATAATTTAAGAACTATCAAGACATTTATCAGTGCCTCCTTTCACCAGTATAACACTGTGCTATTGTTTGCATGTAAAATTATCACCCACGAACAGTTGGGAAAGCCCTTTGAGTTGTTTCTAACAAATAACTCTGTTGAAAAAGAAAGGAAATGCAAAGAATGTTCAGTATATATTGGATAGTAAGATGCAAGAATGAGAAAGTATGAAAATACACAAACTGTGTTATATTTCCTTATTGATTCCTGCCACTTACATTCTCCAAGAATTATCTCAAACTTAGTCACAAAACATATCCTAACCTTTAACAACTTACAAGGCTGAAATGTTAACCTTCAACATTTTGCAAAATTCTTTAAACACTTCCTCTGGAAAACACACAGCTTAAAGTGCTAAAATTGTCTCCTACAATAACCACAACAGGATCGTAACAAACCTGCTTTTAAAAACCAAATAAAGTCTTCCGTGGGGGCGGTTCACCACTTCCCCTTTTTTAACATGCAGGAACTAATTTAGCTGAGAAGATAAAAGCAAGAGCTGCCTACATATGTACAAGGAAACTAGATCCTAGAACACAAAATGACTCGGGGGCAGGGTGGTCTGGACAGTTTTCTGTAAAAAGAGCCTTCTCTGATTTCGAATGTCACAGATGCAAGGCAAGGAGTCAGAAACATGTATGCATTTGCATTGAAGCAGACAGAAGAAGGGACAAAGGCACCCAAAATTACTATCAATTATAACTATTATGTGTTTTCCAATCATATAATTTTTACACCCATTTTCAATTTAATGTCAATATAAAGATATTTAAGAATTCAAGACTAAGATGAAGGGCTACTCTCAAACCACCAGCAATATCAGAAAAGTAAAGAGCCTAGAGTTTCTGTCAGAGGACCATACCCTCCCCACCTTTTATAAGAAGAACTCACGAAATACCATCCTTCCATCAACCCTTACTCTTTCAGAAAGGTAGTCATTTATTACCATCCTAGGAGGTCTAAACATGCATGTAGGATGTGGCTTTCTCACCAAAAATCCCATAAAGTACATTTAGTTCATTATTCATGTATAACTTCCCAACTTTATTTTTGTACTTGTTCAACTTACTGAATATCTATGATTATGCATCTGTGGGACATATTAAGTGGACTCTAGTATATTATAAACTGTGAGAGTATTGGGCACAAGCCTCATTAGCTCAGCATGTGTATTTGCTAACAGTATCTTCATGTAATAAATGGTCTGTAATTTTTAATATAATGATAAGAATAGAGGGATATACAAATACATAAAGGGTAGACTCTGCCCATCATTCTTGGTTCTTACTGAGAAGTTTTATGAGAGTATGTCCCATCAATTTTTCTATAGGTTTTTAAGTTTTGTTTTCAAAATATATGAGAGTCAAAAGCAGTAAGTCCTATTGTCCTTTAAATACAAGAAAAAATAATGTGGTCAAAATGTGCCTTCATTAGTGATGCTCACATGTTTGAATACAATTTGGCGACATTATTTACTCCTCTTTTACAGTCATACAAATTATTTCTAAAGGGTGAAATTTAAATACCAAATTACAAGAAAGTGTACAGGCAGGATTTGATCATGTGAGACCACACAGACCTAGGCAGAAATATGAAGTCAGTGATGTATATTTTCTGAATTTTTCCCTTTCTTAAAATTCCGTGCGCATTCAGAACCCATGACTTCTTATTGACATATCAATGTAATATATCATCATATTTTCCTTCTGTCTTCTTCATAAAATTGTTTCTGTACTGGATGCCATTGTATCAAATCTTTGAGTTATCTATATGTTTCATTTCCCCAGTCTGCAACTCTATAGAAAGGCATTTGTCTTTTAATTGGTCTTTTAGGAGATAATTTCTTAACCCAAGAGATTTTGGAATCTTTCAAACCGTGTCAGCTTTCTATTACTGATGTGTCTATTTGGCTCTAGATGTGAGTCTATGGCTTGCCTAAGTATTTTTGTACAAGTAAAAAGGTGAAGAAGTAACCCACAATCAATTGGTTATTTCACGCAGCTAAATAGCCACTTCATACGAAAAAAAAGCTCATTGTTGCTGGTCATCAGAGAAATGCAAATCAAAACTACGTTGAGATACCATCTCATGCCAGTTAGAATGTTAATCATTAAAAAATTAGGAGACAACAGATGCTGGAGAGGATGTGGAGAAATAGGAATGCTTTTACACTGTTGTTGGGGGTGTAAATTAATTCAACCATTGTGGCAATTCCTTAAGGATCTAGAAATAGAAATACCATTTGACCCAGCAATCCCATTACTGAGTATATACCCAAAGGATTATAAACCATTCTATTATAAAGACACATGCACATGTATGTTTATTGCAGCACCGTTCACAGTGGCAAAGACTTGGAACCAACCCAAATGTCCATCAATGAGAGACTAGATAAAGAAAATGTGGCACACATACACTATGGAATACTATGCAGCCATAAAAAAGGATGAATTCATGTCCTTTGCAGAGACATGGATAAAACTGGAAACCATCATTCTCAGCAAACTGACACAAGAACACAAAACCAAACTCCACATGTTCTCATTCATAAGTGAATGTTGAACAATGAGAACGCATGGACACAGGGAGGGGAACATCACACACCGGGGCCTGTCGGGGGGTGCGTGGCTAGGAGAGGGATAGCATTAGGAGAAATACCTAATGTAGATGACAGGATGATGGATGCAGCAAACCACCATGGCACTTGTATACTATGTAACAAACCTGCACATTCTGCACATGTACCCCAGAACTTAAAGTATAATAAAAAAATAAATAGCCACTTCAACTGTCCCATACTGATAAAGGGGAGAGTTGAATTGTGACATATATTGTGACCCTCCACAATTTAAAACATGACGAAATCGGACTATTTTATTTGGTCTTAACATTTTTATTGCCTTGGCTACATCAGTATCAATGGCAGTGGGAGAAATTAGGCAACTCTTCTCTTTCCTCAATCTCATCCCTTCCCTGTTGTTGGAGGAAGACTTATAGAGAAGTAAAGAACTGTCAACTTGGACACGTTCCAGGCCCAGAAAAGGGACCACTCATTAAAGCATAATGTGATCCCTCTCTTATTCTGGTAAATTCTAAGCAAGAGAAAACAATTTCTACTCTGCGCAAAAATAGGACTTGCTGTTTTTTTAAATGGCCACAAATCCTCCCCCTCTCCACATCCATGGATTTTTTTTTTTCACGTAAATTGTAGATCCTCCCATTAATAGAGGGAGACTTTTTCTCCACCCCTTAAGTTTAGGTTGGCCATGTAACTTGCATTACTCAAGGATACTTCAGCAAGTGATACAAGGAGAGGGTTGAAGGAGCTTTGTGCTTTGGGACTTGCCTTCTGGTTGTTCTGGGAATACTTCAGCTGCCATGTGTATAAGCCCTTCTGGATAAGCATGCTGGAGGCTGAGAATAGGCTTGCTGGAGGATGAGCTGTGAACAGTTGTGCTGGCTGATGAGAGACATGTTACCTAGGTTCACCTATCACCCCATATAACAAAAAGCTAACTAGCTGACATGTTAACCTGTACCCCAATCTAGGTAACAACTGACATCAGACACGGGAGTGAGAACCCATAAGCTGCAATCCGAAGCAAAGTGACCAGATAATTCCAGCCCAAATCACCAACACATAGAATCATAAGCTAAATAAACAGCTGTTTTAAGCCACTAAGTTTGTTCTAGTTTTGTAATTTAGTAAAAGCCTACTGGTACACTGACTCTGCAAGAAGAAAACTGGGACCTGTTTATTAAAGAAAATTTATGTTTCAATATGGGTGTGAACTTTGCTACTCCCGATCATTAGTATTTGTCTTTGGGAGATGTACATGTGTTTGCTGTTAGGATGTTGTAGTTTAATATATGTCTGTGGCTCACATTTCTTTAATTGTCCAAAAGAAAATTCAGCATGGAGAATGCATCTACCTCGTCCCAAAGAATAAGAAAACTGGTGGCAACAGTACAGGCTTAGGTTTCAACTGTTTCTGACAATCCTAGGGACCCTAGAAGCTATTCTCCAGATGTGCTCTTCCCAGACTGGACAAACCTAGGAAGAAGGAAAACAGGAGCCTTCCTGCAAATGGGATGGCAATTCATGAGAGAGGTGGCTGGAGATGATCACAGAGAGAACTGAAGGAGATGCTGCAAAGATGGCAAGTAGAATCAACTAGGACTCGGGAAATTCTCATACAATTTACCCTGTTAATTACTTAGGCACATTCTCTCTGGTTCTCTGGGCAAAGTCCTATTTAACATGGTTTTAAACATTTCCTCTTCTACCTTATAATTCTCTTTTGAAATTGTTACAAATATGGTGTGATAACCATGAAAGGACTGCTAAGAGCAGCTGGAAAGTAATGCATGTCCTGAAGAAGTCTGAGGAGAGACAGCTAGACAATTTTCTTCTCCACTCCTCCTCCACTGAACAATAGAGGAGGCTGACTTCTAAAAGAAGAAGGAAGGACAATATTTGGGTTTCAAAACCTAGAGATATACAAAGGTGTCTGAAGTCGAATTATTCAGATGATGCTTAATAAACAAAATCTCTTTTAAGCAAGTTCCAGTTATATTCCTGAAATAATCACTTTGAAATGATTCCTGGTTGCAAGATGGAGATGTTACTGGAAATGAAATACTAAACCACTATGTAGCTAATTTCATCTTCATTTGAACTTCCTTAAGGAAGGGTCCCTTTTTCTCCTGAAACACTATTTTCCTTCTAATCTTACTGGTATTTCTAAACACACACCTTCTGGTAGACTGCAAGCCATCCAAAGAAGAGTCAAGTGCTAGCCATTAATGAACACCCCAAGCACCCAAAACTACACATTACTTTGAGTGGTTGTTCAATATTCTTTTATTTATTTCAATGAAGGTAAATTCCTGAATATTTACACAATCAATAAATACTTAAATTAGATGAATTAAATTAATAAGAAAACTGATTTTACTTCAAGAGTAAAGAGAACTATTGAGAGTTTCAGATATAGTGAGTAAAATCTAGAAAAAATGAAGGAAGAGGTGGCTTGTTAAAATAAGTTTCAAACAACCCTCTTAGTTGAGATGTCATGAGTTCAGAAAACGACCATACAATAGCTTATAGGCTTATGAACTTCATTTACTTTAGTAAGAAAAAAAATCTACCTTAGAAAACAATTTTTAACTATTTCCCCAATGTTAATTTAAAGGTTTTCGTGTACATTTACTTTTCTACACTAGATATATGTCCAAGACAAAGAAGAACCAGGAAGTACTAAGTTGAAAAAGAGAGACAATTCTAAACTATTTCAAAAGGAAAGAAAAGGGATAGTTTCTGCGTAAACATCAGTTTCATTCAGTTGATCGCAATGTGGTATTTTACCTCTCACCTTTCCTCCTCCTCAGAATGTTTGCTCCATTCTTCTTATAATTCATCCATCCTTACAATTACCTTTTGAAGTTGTTACAAATATGTAGCAATTTGGGAAGAATCCAAGCATATCACAAGATTATTAGGAAGGGTTCTGAAAATTCATGCCTCTAGATGAGAGGGGAGAGAATCTTTCAAAGTCTCAATATTAATTCAGAATCTTAATTCTGAATCTGAATTAAGTCATTTAAAAACAATCATTTCAGGTTCTCAACAATAATAACAAAGGCTAAATTGTCTTTTTCAAACAATCTGTAAGTAAGATACAGAAACTGATTGGTGCTTACGCATTTTCCTGTCTCTCTAAAATTATAACTTCCCAAACCGTCTGATTTTGTCCCTGCAAGATAAATTCAAAGGCCTAGTCTCTTGCCCTTGGCGTTAATTTAAGAGATGACTCAGACATCTTCTCAAACATATATTCCTTTCTAACATGGCTCAAAGCAGATTTAAACGGGTACAATTTCAAAGCTGAGCAAAAAAAATTAAACGTTCATACTACAGATTGAACATCTAAAGAGATTTTAGGGTAAGTTCCCTTTGAAAATTCTGCCCTTGAGAGATAGTTCACTTTTCATCACACATTTAGACTTTCATTTCATATTTGCTACTTTCACAGATCATCCTGAAACTATTTCTCCCCTTGTGGTTGCACTTTAACACTAGATCTAAAGGCAGAAACCACTTTTTTTTTCTGCTTATCTTAAGCATGAGCACAATCTGAATAAGTGAATTTTATTTTTCTCCTGTTGGGGAAGTTCAGTCCAAATGTCTATAAACAGATTTCCATGTTATCGCACCCATATTTAGATTCGAACAGTTCATCTATCACAAATATGGATTTGAAAATTATGTCCACAAATCCTTTAAAGAAGTTTATTACATTCCACTTTGAATGACTGCAATTTGTTGGAACAGCAAGCAGGAAAACTATACATGTTTGCATGTACACTGAAAAATTACGTAATCTGAAAATTCTATTTTACTGGCAATTTAGTAACACATTATACAACATTGCTACTGCAGAAACTGGAAAATGTAGCATTCCATAAAATGCTGAAGTTTTCTGAAATAATAACTTTAGATAGTAACTTTAAAATTTTGAATAACACTAGCCATAGTCTAGCACCTTGCCCTCTGCTATGTAAGTTAAAAACCACAATTTCTCCTAAAGCGGCTTTAATGAAATAGCTGAATTGTAACAAAAAAAGAAAAGAGAGAGAGAGAGAAAAAAGAAAACAACAAAAAAGAAAGGAAAGAAGAAAAGCAAATAATAGTAAAATAAATAAAAAAATAAATCTTTTTTTGTTTAAATATATAAGAACAGTACTGAATTTCCAACTGAAGCTTCTCCAGAGTTAGCATAGAACAAAGAAACAAAACTCTATTATGTAGAAACATCTTTTATATTGATTCTATGAAGTAAAAACTAGAGGCCACATGAAGGTAAACTATAACCAATTGCAGAATCACCAACTACCTCACCTACATTAAAAAACATTTATTGAGTACATTATAGATGGCATGGAATGGTCTTAAGAGATATCTGTGAAACACAGTATCATTTCAAGATGATTTACAATGAGCAAATTTCAGTTAGCTGATATCAGTTATTTTGCAAAGGAAAAACATATAGAAAAGCTGTAGCATTAAGAGTCAACAGTATTATCTACAATGAAGATGTTCTGAAAAGTCAGATTTTTAAGACTTAGCTCTTGCAGGTTATGAAGTGTTAAGAAAGGATTTAAATTCTTTTTTTTTAATTTGCACTTTAGGTTCCAGGATACATGTGCAGATCATGCAGGGTCGTTGCAATAGGTACTTATGTGGCAAGGTGGTTTGCTGCCCCCATCCCCCCGTCACCTATATCTGGCATTTCGCCCCATATTATCCCTCCCCAACCTCCCTACCCACTGCTGTCCCTCCCCTACCCCCTGAACAGACCCCAGTGTGTGATGCTCCCCTCCCTGTGTCCATGTGTTCTCATTATTCAACACCCACCTATGAGTGAGAACATGCAGTGTTTGATTTTCTGTTCTTGTGTCAGTTTGCTGGGAATGATGGTTTCCAGATTTATCCATGTCCCTACAAAGGACACAAATTCATTGTTTTTTATGGCTGCATAGTATTCCAGGGTGTATATGTGCCACATTTTCCTTGTCCAGTCTATCATCGATGGGCATTTGGGTTGGTTCCAAGTCTTTGCTATTGTAAACAGTGCCACAATGAACATTTGTGTGCATGTGTCTTTATAATAGAACAATTTATAATCCTTTGGGTATATACCCAGTAATGGGATTGCTGAGTCAAATGGAATTTCTATTTCTAGATCTCTGAGGAATCACCACACTGTCTTCCACAATGATTGAACTAACTTACACTCCCACCAACAGTATGAAAGCACTTCTTTTTNCAAGAATACCTGCAGGAAAAAAGGAAGCATTTAAAATACCATTTTAACAAGTACAAAGAGTAACATTACAGATTTTCTTTTTCTTTTCTTTTTTTCTTTTTTTGGAGACAGAGTTTTTGCTCTTGTTACCCAAGCTGGAGTGCAATGGCTCCATCTCGGCTCACCGCAACCTCCGCCACTTCCTGGGTTCAAGCAATTCTCCTGCCTCAGCCTCCCGAGTAGCTGGGACTACATGCACGTGCCACCATGCCCAGCTAATTTTTGTATTTTTAGTAGAGACAGGATTTCACCATGTTGACCAGGATGGTCTCGATCTCTTTAACTCGTGATCCACCCACCTCAGCCTCCCAAAGTGCTGGGATTATAGGTGTAAGCCACTGCACCCGGCCGAAAGCATTTCTATTTCTCCCCATCCTGTCCAGCAACTGTTGTTTCCTAACTTTTTCATGATTGCCATTCTAACAGAAGTAAGATAGTATCTCATTGTGGTTTTGATTTGCATTTTTCTAATAACCAGTGATGATAAGCTTTTTTTCATATGTTTGTTGGTCACATAAATGTCTTATTTTGAGACAGATCTGTCTATTCATATCCTTTGCCCAATTTTGAATGGGGTTGTTTTTTAATGTAAATTTGTTTAAGTTCCTTGTATACTCTGGATATTGGCCCTTTGTCAGATGGAGAGATTGCAAAAATTTTCTCCCGTTCTGTAAGTTGCCTATTCACTCTGATGATAGTTTCTTTGCTGTGCAGAAGCTCTTTAGTTTAATTAGGTCACATTTGTCAATTTTAGCTTTTGTTGCCATTGCTTTTGGTGTTTTAGTCATGAAGCCTTTGCCCATGTCTATGTCCTGAATGGTATTCCCTAGGTTTTCTTCTAGGGTTTTTATGGGCTTAAGTCTTATGTTTAAGTCTTTAATCCATCTTGAGTTAATTTTTGTATAAGGTGTAAGAAAGGGGTACAGTTTCAGTTTTCTGCATATGGCTAGCCAGTTATCCCAACACCATTTATTAAATAGGGAATCTTTTCCCCATCGCTTGTTTTTGTCCAGTTTGTCAAATATCAGATAGTTGTAGATGTGTGGCATTATTTCTGAGGCCTCTGTTCTGTTCCACGGTACTGTTTTGATACCAGTACCGTACTGTTTTGGTTACTGTAGCCTTGTAGTATGGTTTGAAGTCAGGTAGCATGATGCCTCCAGCTTTGTTCTTTTTGCTTAGGATTGCCTTGGCTATATGAGCTCTTTTTTGGTTCCATATGAAATTTAATGTGTTTTTTTTTTTCTAATTCTGTAAAGAAAGTCAATGGTAGCTTGATGGAGATAGCATTTAATCTATAAATTATTTTGGGCAATATGGCCATTTTCATGGCATTGATTCTTCCTATCCATAAGCATGGAATGTATTCCCATTTGTTTGTGTCCTCTCTTACTTCCTTGAGCAGTGGTTTGTAGTTCTCCCTGAAGAGGTCTTTCACATCCCTTGTAACTTTTATTCCCAGGTATTTTATTCTCTTTTTAGCAATTGTGAATGGGAGTTCCCTCATGATTTGGCTCTCTGTTTGTCTATTGTTGGTGTATAGGAATGCTTGTGATTTTGGGGCTGAGATGATAGGGTCTTCTAAATATACAATCACGTTATCTACAAACAGAGACAATTTGACTTCTTTTTCTATTTGAGTATGCTTTATTTCTTTTTCTTCCCTGATTGCCCAGGCCAGAACTTCCAATACTATGTTGAATAGGGGTGGTGAGAGAGGGCATCCTTGTGTTGTGCCAGTTTTCAAAGGGAATACTTCCAGCTTTTGCCCATTCAGTATGGTATTGGCTGTAGGTTTGTCATAAATAGCTCTTGTTATTTTGAGATACATTTCATCAATACCTAGTTTCTTGAGAGTTTTTAGCATGAAGAAGCGTTGGATTTTATTGAAGGCCTTTCTGCATCTATTGAGATAATCATGTGGTTTTTGTCATTGGTTCTGTTTATATGATGTACTACATTTATTGATCTGAGTATGTTAAACCAGCCTTGTATCCCAGGGATGAAGCCAACTTGATCATAGTGGATAAGCTTTTTGGTGTGCTGCTGGATTTGGTTTACCAGTGTTTTATTGAGGATTTTCGCATTAATGTTCATCAGGGATATTGGTCTGAAATTTTCTTTTTTAGTTGTGTCTCTGCCAGGTTTTGATATCAGGCTGATGCTGGCCTCATAAAATGAGTTAGGGAGGAGTTCTTCTTTTTCTATTTTTTGGAATAGTTTTAGAAGAAATGGTACCAGCTCCTCTTTGTACCTCTAGTAGAATTCAGCTGTGAATCCATTGGTCCTGGACTTTTTTTGGTTGGTAGGTTATTAATTACTGTCTCCATTTCAGAACCTGTTATTGGTCTATTCAGGGATTCTACTACTTCTTTCTGGTTTAGTCTGGGAAGGGTATATGTGTCCAGGAATTGATCCATATCTTCTCTATTTTCTAGTGTATTTATGTAGAGGTGTTTATAGTATTCTCTGATGGTAGTTTGTATTTCTGTGGGATCAGTGGTAATATCCCTTTATCATTTTTATTGTGCCTATTTGATTCTTCTCTCTGTTCTTTTTTATTAGTCTGGCTAACATTCTGTCTATTTTGTGAATCTTTTCAAAAACCAATTCCTGGATTCACTGATTTTTTTGAAGGGTCTTTCATGTCTTTGTCTCCTTCAGATCTACTCTGATCTTAGTTATTTCTTGTTTTCTGCTAGCTTTTGAATTTGTTTGCTCTTGCTTCTCTAGTTGTTTTAATTGTAATGTTAGGGTGTCAGTTTTACATTTTTCCTGCTTTCTTTTATAAGCATTTAGTGCTGTAAGTTTCCTCTAAACCCTGCTTTGGCTGAGTCCCAGAGAATCTTGGACGTTATGTCTTTGTTCTCATTAGTTTCAAAGAACTTATTTATTTCTGCCTCAATTTTGTTATTTACCCAGTAGTCATTCAGAAGTAGATTGTTCAGTTTCCATGTAGTTGTGTGGTTTTGAGTGAGCTTCTTAATCCTGAGTTCTAATTTGATTGCACTGTGGTCTCAGAGACTGTTTCTTATGATTTCCATTCTTTTTCATTTGCTGAGGAATGTTTTACTTTCAATTATGTGGTCAGTTTTAGAATATGTGTGATGTGGTGCTAAGAAGAATGTATAGTCTGTCTACTTGGGGTGAAGAGTTCTGTAGATGTCTATTAGGTCCACTTGGTCCAGAGCCAAGTTCAAGGCCTGAATATCCTTGCTAATTTTCTATCTCATTGATCTATCTAATGTTGACAGTGAGGTTTTAAAATCTCCCACTATTATTGTTTGGGAGTCTAAGCTTTTTGTAGGTCTCTAAGAAATTGCTTTATGAAGCTGGGTGTTCCTGTATTGGGTGTATATATTTTTAGGATAGTTAGCCCTTCTTGTTGCATTGATCCCTTTACCATTATGTAATGCCCTTCTTTGTGTCTTATTTTGTTGGTTTAAAGTCTGTTTTATCAGAGACTAGGATTGCAACTCCTGCTTTTTTTTTTTCTATTTGCTTGGTAAATATTCTTCAATCTACTTTGAGCCTATGTGTGGCTTTGCACGTGAGATGGGTCTCTTGAATATAGCACCCCAATGAGTCTTGACTCTTTATCCAGTTTGCCAGACTGCATATTTTAATTGGGGCATTTAGCCTATTTACATTTAAGGTTAATATTGTTATATGTTAATTTGATCCTGTCATTATGGTGCTAGCTGGTTCTTTTGCCTGTTAGTTGATGCAGTTTCTTCATAGTGTCAATCGTCTTTACAATTTGATATGTTTCTGCAGTGGCTGGTACCAGTTGTTCCTTTCCAAATTTAGTTCTTCCTTCAGGAGCTCTTATAAGGCAGGCCTGGCGGTGACAAAATCCTCAGCATTTGCTTGTCTGTAAAGGATTTTATTTCTCCTTCCCTTATGAAGCTTAGTTTGGCTGGATATGAAATTCTGTGTTGAAAATCCTTTCTTTAAGAATGTTGAATATTGGCCCCCACTCTCTTCTGGCTTGTAGGGTTTCTGCAGAGAGATCCATTTTTAGTCTGGTGGGATTTTCTTTGTGGGCAACCTGACCTTTCTCTCTGGCTGCCCTTAACATTTTTTACTTCATTTCAACCTTGGTGGATCTGACAATTATGTGTCTTGGAGGTCCTCTTCTTGAGGAGTATCTTTGTCGTGTTCTCTGTATTTCCTGAATTTGAACATTAGCCTGTCTTGTGAGGTTGGGAAAATTCTTCTGGATGAAATCCTGAAGTGTGTTTTCCAGCTTGGTTTCATTCTCCCCATCACTTTCAGATACATCAATCAAATGTAGGTTTGATCTTTTCACATAGCCCATATTTCTTGGAGGCTTTGTTCATTTCTTTTCATTCTTTTTTTCTTTTAATCTTGTCTTCACACTTTATTTCATTAGGTTGATCTTTAATCACTGATATCCTTACTTCTGCTTGATCAATTCAGCTATTGATACTTGTACATGCTTCACGAAGTTCTCGTGCTGTGTTTTCCAGCTTCATCAAGTCATTTATGTTTTTCTCTAAACTAGTTATTCTAGTTACCAATTCCTCTAGCCATTTTACTAGGTTCTTAGCTTCCTTGCATTGGGTTAGAAAATGCTCCTTTAGCTTGGAAGAGTTTGTTATTATCTACTTTCTGAGGCCTACTTCTGTCAGTTCATTAAACTCATTCTCTGTGCAGTTTTATTCCCTTGCTGGTGAGGAGTTGTGTTCCTTTGGAGGAGACGAGGCGTTCTGATTTTGGGAATTTTTGTGCTTTTTGCACTGGTTTTTCCCCATCTTTGCGGATTTATCCATCTTTGGTCTTTGATGTTGATGAGCTTCGGATGGAGTCTCTGTGTTGACATCTTTAGGTTGATGTTGATGTTATTCCTTTCCATTTGTTAGTTTTCTTTCTAACAGTCAGGCCCCTCTGCTGCAGGTCTGCTGGAGTTTGCTGGAGGTCTGCTCCAGACCCTGTTTGCTTGTATCACCAGCAGAGGCTGCAGAACAGCAAAGATTACTGCCCATTCCTTCCTCTGGAAGATTTGTCCCAGAGGGGCACCTGCCAGATGCCAGCCAGAGATCTCCTATATGAGGTGTCTGTCGACCACTGCTGGGAGGTGTCTCCCAGTCAGGAGGCATGGGAGTCAGGTACCCACATGAGGAGGCAGTCTGTCCCTTAGCAGCGCTCAAGCACTGTGCTGGGAGATTTGCTCTTCTCTTCAAAGCCAGCTGGCAGGAATGTTTAAGTCTGCTGAAGCTGGGCCTACAGCTGCCCTTTCCCCCAGGTGCTCTGACCCAGGGATATGGGAGTTTGATCTATAAGCTGCTGATTGAGGCTGTTGCCTTTCTTTTAGTGATGCCCTGCCCAGATAGGAGAAATCTAGAGAGGCAATCTGGCTACAGTGGTTTTGCTGAGCTGCAGTGGTGTCCTCCCACTTCAAACCTCTCAGCAACTTTGTTTACACTGTGAGGGGAAAACCACCTACTCAGTCCTCAGTAATGGCAGACACCCCTCCACTCACCAAGCTTGAGCGTCCCAGGTTGGCGTCAGACTGCTGCGCTGGCAGTGAGAATTTCAAGCCAGTGGATCTTAGCTTGCTGGGATCTGTGGGGGTGAGGTCTCCTGAGCTAGACCACTTGGCTTTCTGGCTTCTGCCTCCTTTTCAGGGTAGTAAATGGTTCTCTCTTCCTGGTATTCCAGGTGCCACTGAGGTATGAAGAAAAAACTCCTGCAGCTAGTTGTGTATTTGCCGAAATGGTCACCCAGTTTTGTGCTTAAAACCCAGGGCCGGCCGGGCGCGGTGGCTCACGCCTGTAATCCCAGCACTTTGGGAGGCCGAGGCGGGTGGATCATGAGGTCAAGAGATCAAGACCATCCTGGTCAACACGGTGAAACCCCGTCTCTACTAAAAATACAAAAAATTAGCTGGGCATGGTGGCGCGTGCCTGTAATCCCAGCTACTCAGGAGGCTGAGGCAGGAGAATTGCCTGAACCCAGGAGGCGGAGGTTGCGGTGAGCCGAGATCACGCCATTGCATTCCAGCCTGGGTAACAAGAGCGAAACTCCGTCCCCCCAAAAACAAACAAACAAAAAAACCCAGGGCCCTGGCGGCATAGGCACTGGAGGGAGTCTCCTGGTCTGCAGGTGCAAGACTGTGGGAAGAGCATAGTATCTGGGCCGGAATGCACTGTTCCTCATGGCATAGTCCCTCCTAGCTCCCCTTGGCTAGGAGAGGGAGTTCCTGGACCCCTTGAGCTTCCCAGCTGAGGTGACACCCCACCCTGCTTCTGCTCACCCTCCATGGGCTACACCCACTGTCTAACCAGTCCCAATGAGATGAGCCAGGTACCTCAATTGGAAATGCAGAAATCACCAGCCTTCTGAGTTGATGTCACTGAGAGCTGCAGACCAGAGCTGTTCCTATTCAGCCACCTTGTCCAGAAGTCCTTTTTTTTTTGAGATGGAGGAGTTTTGCTCTTTTGCCCAGGCTGAAGTGCAGTGGTGTGATCTTGGCTCACTACAAGCTCTGCCAGTTTAAAGAGATTCTCCTGCCTCAGCCTCCCAAGTAGCTGGGATTATAGGAGCCTGTCACCACACCCAGCTAATTTTTATATTTTTAGTAGACATGGGGTTTCACCATGTTGGCCAGGCTGGTCTCAAATTCCTGACCTCGTGATCCACCCCACCGTGGCCTCCCAAAGTGCTGAGATTATAGGCCCGAGCCACTACACCTGACCGAACACAAATTCTTCAGCATTGTGGGGAAAAATCACATGCCAAAGGGGGACTGGTACCAACACAATGTCTTGGTCTCCAGCTTTGGATAGGTTTCCAGGATCAGTTGGCAATCCTTTGGTGAACTTCTAAGCAACCCCCTCTCCAATGCCATGTGACGGCATTTTAAACTTTCACAACTCTCTTGAGGATGTTAATCCTAAATTCTCAAAGAGACTCTTAGGCCTGCCACTTCACAGAAAAATGGAGGCTATCAGGTAAGTGCTGTTTCAACTCTTGCTGTCTCCCAGACAGACTTGTACCTGAATCCAGGAACTCCATCTTCTCTCAGGATTCAGTGGAAGAGATACCCAAATGCAGGCTGATTCCTCCTACATGCTCCTTAGATTCCACTGTCTCTGAATTCCTTGAGGAAGTCTTCCCATAAATTATCCACTTCATTTACTGAATTTAAACACAGCCTATCTTTAAGCTGTTTCTTTGTCTGATAATTATTTAAAAATTTTTCTTAGATCTACATTTCCCTATTTCTCTTCATCCTGCCATAGCCAAGCTTTGTGAAAGAAGCAGGTGACATTCATTATCTTATTCACCTCCTATTTACTCATCAAATGGAAATGTTTCTGCTTCCCTTCAATCCACTGCATCTGTACCTGTCAAAATCACTAATAACCTCCTAATTTCTCAACCCACTGGACACCTTCCAGTCTTCAGCCTCCTGAATCCAACTTTGGCCTTCAAGAATTTTAGCTCTCACCCTGCTTGCTTTCTGTGCTACAGTTCTTTTCTGATTTTCCTTCTATTTCTCCAGATGCTCCTCAAAATCTGTTGTGAGTTCCTCTTTCTCTACCACCACTCTTTTTTTTTTAAATTTAATATGCTTCAGATTTTATTATGAGCCACTTCTTCTCACTTTAAATACTTCCTCTGCAGTTCTCATCTAACCTCCTAGTTGTAAATGCCCACTACAGCCAGGTTAAAACCTTCCTTCTCTGTCTCTATCATTAAAACGTAAACATGTTGAGGGTGGAGAATTTTTCTTATTCCTCATTGTATTTTTAGCATCTAGCACATATTATGTGATCAGTATATATTTGTAGAATGAGTGAAGGAATTTTATATCTATATTTTTATCCCAGATGTTACTTTTAAGCTCCAGGATGGTTATCACATTGCCTACTTTGTATTTCCTTTCAGATGTTCCTCAGATGTCTCAAGTACATATTCCAGCCCAACCTCATCACACTTCTATATGTTCCTTATGGTGTTCAGATAACCGTCACTGAGTGGGTGAGTAAGCCACATGATCACCCAGCATTCTTATCATGATGTAGCTTTGTGGTTCTGTGCTATAAGAATTAACAGCTTGAAATGGAAAGTATAATACAAGAATAATATATCAGAATTTATTAACTCATACAAGGATACAAACATAACTCTTGAAAATATATCCAGGTCTTACTAATCTTTGAGTTTAGCCATACACTCACATCTTCCCCTATTTGAGCCTCCTGAAACTAACTTTAGCCTTCTGATTTGATTTTTAATCCACTTGGAACTACTGTCATATTCTCTCAACTCCTTCTCTTCCTTTATAAAAATAAATGAGCTGTCAGCTCCTTCTGGAGGCTTTGGGTTTTGTTTTTCTCTCCTGAGTCTGGAGTGGATCCACATGCAACCTGTTCAAAGCTCAGAAGGCCTGCCTTGCTCATAGAATGTATCACCTACTATAAGAACTACTTGCTGGGTTCTTTGTTTCCTGTACTACCTAATGAGCTTCTAGAGGACAAGAAGGTTGTTCTGTTCTTATATTCTATGTGCCCAGAGACAAACATAATGCCTGGCATAGAGTGAGTACTTAATAAATCTGGGTAAATAATGCTGGCAAGATGAGGGTTTTGTTAATGGGATTGAGTAGGAAGAATGAAATTATACACAATTAAATGGATCATTAGGTTAAATCATATGTTTTAATTTAGAATATAACTTATTTGCAGCCGGGTGCATGGCTGACACCTGTAATCCCAGCACTTAGGGATGCTGAGAGAGATGGATTACCTAAGGCCAGGAGTTAAGACCAGCCTGACCAACATGGTGAAACCCCATCTGTACTGAAAATACAAAACTTAGGTGTGGTGGTGGGTGCCTATAATCACAGCTACTCAGGAGGTTGAGGCAGGAGAATCCTTGAACCCAGGAGGCAGAGGTTGCAGTGAGCTGATATCGCACCATTGCACTCCAGCCTGAGTAACAAGAGTAAAACTCTCTCAAAAAAAAAAGAATGATATAGCTTATTTGCTTTATATTTGCTGATCTTCCAAAGGGATCAATACACTCATCATCTGTAAGTCTGTAAGCTTAATAAGGAGAAGAATAATGAAACAGTTCTTTAATCAAGTATCATAACCACCTGAGATTTGGCCAGTGTTCTGCACAGTTCCTGAATGTGACAGAGTAGGTCTTCGCCTGCATTTTCCCTTGGCATTCTCCTTTCTGCCTTTTCATGTTTTCTGAGGCTTTTTGCATGGAATGTGGTCCCAATGACTAGAATTCTGGCAGCCATTGTGGAGCTTTAAGAAAGAGGTAAACAGAATCACAGGAACTTCTGCGCTGATATTTTAAAGCCATAAACAAGTAACTACTTACCTCTACTCTTCTCATTACAGGATAAAAATAAATCCTTATGTGCTCAAGTCACTGTGACTAACAATAGTCATATTCTTAGCTAATAGGATAGCCAGCTACATAAGATTATCTTAAATGTTTTGAGACATTCCTATCATCTGCACTCCTACCTCCCCACATTCTTACTGGATCCCCTTAACACACACACTGACACAGCGTAGCACACATACTCATATACACATATCCCATTCATCAGTTGGCCGAAGCCTGAAATTCTACGATTTGAGACTCATTTTCTTAATGTTAGTCTTTGGTTTGTTTCAAAATATGAATGACCTTTGAATTAATAGCACTTAAACTTTAGACATTCATTCTTCCACAAACTTTCATAGCTTGTTTATTGTGTTGCCTGGCACTCTGCTAGGGATCTGAAAGTAAAGAAGATGTAGTCACTGCCTTGAGGAAATTACACTCCAATGATAAAGTTATTCCCAGGCCAGACACAGTGGCTCGGACCTGTAATTCCATCATTTTGGGAGGCCACAGCAGGTGGATTGCTTAAGATCATGAGGTTGAAGCTGCAATGAGCTATATTCTAGCCACTACACTCCAGCCTGGATGACAGAACAAGACCTTACCTCAATTAAAAAATGGATACAATAAAAATAAAGTTATTCTCGGGCCACGTGCAGTGGCTCACGCCTGTAATCTCAGCACTTTGGGAGGCCAAGGCAGGCGGATCGCGAGGTCAAGAGATCGAGACAACCCTGGCCAACATGGTGAAACCCCGTCTCTACTAAAAATACAAAAATTAGCTGGGCATGGTGGCATGCACCTGTAGTCCCAGCTACTCAGGAGGCTGAGGCAGGAGTATTGCCTGAACCCAGGGGGCGGAGATTGCAGTGAGCCAAGTTCGCGCCACTGCACTCCAGCCTGGAGACAGAGCGAGACTCCGTCTCAAAAAATAAATAAATAAACAAATAAATAAATAAATACAGTTATTCTCGAAAACTAACATTAAAATAGAGTCCATGTGCTTACAAAGAAGCATGAGCTTGGGTCACTGAGGCACAAGGAAGGCATACCAAATTCACTATGGTGGGCAAGTAAAGATTTCCCAGAGGAATTTTCATTTTAGTTGAATGATCAGGACAAGTAAAAGCTGGAGAGATATTTGTGTCAGTGGGGGTGGCAGTGCGCAGAAAAAGCATAAGAGGGAAGAGATCAGCAGGGGTGAATTCTAGGCATGGTAAGTGTGGAAAACAACGCATTTCAGCCTGACTGACCCATAGGATACCCACAAAAATATTGCAGGAGAGAAAAGGAGAAGTCTTGTATAAAATTTTATGACTTTAAACTTAATGCTGGAAGTTAAAGAAAACCATGAAGTATTCTAATATATGTTATGATATTATTAGATTTGCATTTTTGAAAGAGTCTCTTTTTCAGTAATGTGCAAAAAGAAATACAGGGGGATAAGTCAGAAGACAATGAATACAAAGTGGTTTATCTCAGAAATCCAAGCAAACAGTGATCAAAGCCTATGGAAGTAGCAGAAACCATGACAATACAGTTGGTAATGGGGCAATTATTAGAAAATACTTATGAGATCAGATTGATAGGACTTGGTAGACAACGAGGTTGAACAGTGTATAAGGAGAGGAGTTGGGAATGCTGCCTAAGCTTCTCACTTGAGCAATAATCATATTTATCACTACCCATACTAAAGCTTTATTTTTTATTTGAAACAGGGTCTCACTTTGTTGCCTAGGCTGGAGTGCAGTGGTACAATCATAGCTCACTGTGACCTCCACCTCCTGGGCTCAAACAAACCTCCTGCTCAGGCTCCCAAAGTGCTGGGATTACAGGCATGAGCCACTGTGGCTGGCCTAAAATTTCAATAGATGCCAAACAAGTGGCAAAGGTGACGTTTGAACACAACCCTTTATGACTCCAAAGCCTGACAGATAAGCCAGCATTGCCTCCCAATGCCAGGCCACTGACATTGCCATATATCAAAATTAGGAAAAGCATTTTGGTGATAAATAGCAGAGAGGATAGTTTCATCTGATTCACTTTTTTCACTTTTCCATGTTCCATATGAAGACAAAATCTTAACATAAAAATTTCTCATTGTATTTCCAAAACCTTCTCAACTCACTATGGGTGCAAACACTTTCTGATGGAGGCATTAGAGGCTAATAAATAGTATATGTCCAGCTCAGTGGTGTAAAATCCCATAACAGAGACTTAGATATGCCTGGATGGGGTTAAAGATAAGTGATCAGTTTCAAAAGGCTCTTCTGAAAAATAACAAATATGCTGGTGCCAATGATATTTCATTGTGTTCTCACTTCTTTCCCTTGCCTCAAGTCTGAATTTCTAGTCATTAGTTACGACGGAATGTGGAATTCTCTCAAATGAGGTTTCAAACTGACACCATCACTATTTCACCTTTCCATAGCTGCAGTAATTTGAGGCATCCATATAATAACCACCACTAGAGATGTGTAAATAATCTGCCACAGGCCGTCAGTGATTAGGATTGTTTGTCTAAAAATGTCCTTAGGTCAGCAAGCAGGATGCTGTTCTTCTAACCTCTTCCCATTCTGGATTTTGTTTTTATGTCATTTGCTCAGTTCTCACAGGATGTGAATTTGACTGCATTGCCATAGAACCATAAAGAACTTTTTAGAATTAAGACCGTACAGCACAGCCCATATTTCATTCATCCTTAATTCTCAAATGAAGTCTGTTAATGTTTGTAAAAGATGTCTACATGCTTATTAATAATTCCTTCTTCCTCAAAAGACAACTTCTCAGTCATAGAAATATAGCTTACGTTTTCTTTTCTTTATTTTTCCTCAGAGTGGCACTATTTATAAGAAAAGAAAAGCTGGTTCATGCCAAGAAGAATGTAGGGAATCCTTGGCTGTCTAAATTTGCTAATCTCATGAAATAGCAAATATTTGAAACCGCTTCAGCTAATCCCCAATTTATCACACCCATGCAGACAAAATCACTGACATTGAAAATTATAATCCTGCACAATCTTATAATGTATATTTTGTTCACCAGACTGATAATGAGTTCTTTTTTAAAGTATCACGGATTCAGCCACAAGTCACTGGCTGTCAAAAAAAGGCAGATTGCTCTTCTGATTAAATGACACCATATGAAATATATCTTTGAAGATAGGCTGCTTTTTAAATTGCAGAGCTCACACCTAAGGAAGCAATACCATTAATTGGCAAATGTCTTAAGAAAGATCACAATGTCTTGCAACAATGGAATATCCAGTTATGGGTTTTTGGACAACAGGAATAAAAGAAAACAATGTTAATTTTCTATTCAGTCCAAACAAACCATTAAGTACTTTGTTAGTGTGTTGGATTTTTCTTTTCTCAGTCCCACAGTAGCAGAAATGCTGCCACTCTGAAACTTTCTCTATTGTAATAAGATTCTCTTGCTTCAGTTCTAACACGTTATTATATTGTTATATTGAAGTTACTTAAATATAATAATTACCACTCTTCCAAAACTGCCATGAGGCCTGCACTGCTTGGAAGGAGAATGAGGGTTTGATTTCCTTTGGGCAAGAGAGGGCTAGAATTTTCTCCAGTTAGACTCACCAGCCTGCATGTCCTATAGGACAGACAGGCTCCTGCTTTAGGGTCTAGATTCAGACTCTTTCCCCCAGGTTATTTGTTTGGGTTCTTCATCAGTTCCGGAAGAGGCATACTAGATGTTTTATCCTGAATGTCAAATTTAAGTTGAAGCAAAAAGAAATGAGGCAGATGGTAACACCTACCTCACCAGCCAGACCAGTTGAATATACCCTGGAAATGAATAAGGGGTTAGTGTTGTAGCCAAATCACCTCACATCTCTCTATTTAATCCTTTCCAAATGCAATGCTTTAGGACTTACCAATTCTAATTTGAAAACAGCCTTATTCTCCCATCAAAGGTATCTAACTCGACAATCAATCTGGGTGCCGGTTGCTAAATAGCACAGTTTATGTATTTATCACAGGGTAATAGTACTAAAACTTATGCACATAAATGGAAATATAGGCATTCACATTTTTTAAAATATAGGTATTGGGCTGAGCATAGTGGCACATGCTTGTAATCCCAGCACTTTTGGAGGCCAAGGCAGGCAGATCACTCGAGGTCAGGAATTTGAGACTGACCTGGGCAATATGGTGAAACCCCATCTACTAAAAATATAAAAATTAGCTGGGCATGGTGGTGTACACCTGTAATCCCAGCTACTTGGGAGACTGAGGCAGGAGAATCACTTGAACTCGGCAGGTGGAAGTTACAGTGAGCTGAAATTGCACTACTGCATTCCAGCCTGGGTGGCAGAGGGAGACTGTGTCTCAAAAAATAAAAATAAAAAATAAAAGTACAGTCCAGGTGCAGTGGCTCACCCCTGTAATCCCACCACTTTGGGAGGCTAAGGCAGGTGGATCACCTGAGGTCGGAAATTCAAGACCAGCCTGACCAATATGGAGAAACCTGTCTCTACTAAAAACACAAAAAAATTAGCTGGGCATGGTGGCACATGCCTGTAATCCCAGCTACTCAGGAGGCTGAGGCAAAAGAATTGCTGGAACCTGGGAGGCGGAGGTTGCAGTGAGCCAAGATCACACCATCATACTCCAACTTGGGCAACAAGAGTGAAACTCCTTCTCAAAAAACAAATAAATAGGGCTGGGTGCAGCTGTTCTCGCCTGTAATGCCAGCACTTTGGGAGGCCTAGGTGGGCAGATCACGAGGTCAGGAGGTGGAGAACATCCTGGCCAACATGGGTATTAAACCCATCACTATTAAAATACAAAAAATTAGCCAGGCGTGGTGGCATGCACCTGTAGTACCAGCCACACGGGAGGCTGAGGCAGGGGAATCTCTTGAATCTGGGAGCCAGAGGTTGCAGTGAGCCGAGATCGCGCTACTGCACTCCAGCCTGGCAACAGAGCAAGACTCGGTCTCAAAAAATAAATAAAACAAAATAAATAAATAAACAAGTATTAAATGTGTTCTAGTTATAATAATCTCTATGTTTTAACATTTCTAACTTATGTTTCTTATTTTATGGTAGAATCCTCTAGACCTTCATAAAGACAAAGATTATCTGTGGAATTCCCTCCCAATGTCTTTTTCTGAGGGACTGAAAATGAATATAAGCAGAATTAAAGTTTATATCGCATGAGTTTCATCTTTTGATAAAGACCCAGCCAGCAGCAAACATTGCTTCTCCCCTCACCCCCATCCCAGTGCCTCCTGATCAGTAAAGGACTCAGTTCAAAGTGCCTAGGTCAAGAAAAAAAGGAGTTTGAAACATTTACTCAGAACAAAATGAATGTATCAAGTTAGATTTTTGCTAACTGTGCACATCCTTTTCAGTGCATGCAACATTTACTGAACCAACCCGACAGGCAAAGTCCCATGTCAGATCCTATAGAGACAATACCATTGAATGTGTAGACAGGAACCTAGATTTATCAGGGGAATACCCAAGTATGCAAATAACTGCAATAAAATGATATGCAATCTTCAGCTCTCAGCTTAAATGTCACTTCTTCAGAAAAGCTCACCTCTTCCTAAATCTAAATGGATCTTGTTACCATTTCTCTTATACTTCCGTTTTTCTTCATAACAATTGCCATAATATGTTATTATATATTTATTTCATATTAGTTTGTTTCATGTCTTCTGTAGTTAAGGGTAAGCTCTAGAAGGCACTTTTTTTTTCCCTTTTTCTCACTGTCACTCGAAACTTAACACAATGATTGTCATTGTCAAAAGAAAAGGTAAACAAATGAATGTAAAACTTGATTCAATTACCAAGAGTGAAGTATAAATAAAATGCAGTTAACTGATTTGGGAAGCCTTAGGAAGCTATCATAAAGGAAGGGAAATTTCTATAACGAGGATTTCAATATTTGAAAGGAAAGGAAAAGAATGTATCCCCACTGATTGAAGGAAAACTGTAAACAAAAGCAGAAAAGGAGGAAAGTGTAAGGCATGTTTCTTTCAGGAGTAGTGATTAGATTCAGGCATATGGTTTATGGGGAAGGGAGTAAAAAAGTAAATATGAAGACAGGCAAGGAACTATTTGTAGAGGTGTTCTGGTTGACATGCTAAGAATTTTGGTGCTTGATTTAGAATGCTTACTCATAAAGATTTTTTTATCCTATATGAAGATCTGTTTCTTCATCTCAAAAACAGAAATAGCATTGCAAAAGGAAAAAAAAAAAAAAACACCCACAAACTTTAGCAAGTTTATTTGGGAAATATTATGTACAAATTTTTTTCTATTTAAAATGCAATCAAAGTTTTTGATGTTGCTCATGTTGACTGCTACAAAATCCAATATTTAAATTGTAATGATGAAAGATAGGACATAGTGCTAAACTTGTACTGTTACTTTTTGGTCATTGTTTTCTTCATCTGACATTTCATGAACTGTTGGACTCTAACGTAGGATATAGTACACCAAGGATTGAACAGCTCTGCCCCCTGCTTCCACAGTTGAGATCAGATGTTATGTATACTTAAGTTAGCATTTGGGAAATATTTATTTCATTTGGTGAGATTTGCTCTAGCACTCTTTACCTCCTAGGGGCAGAATCTGCTCTTGTTCTCACTTCAATGTGCATCACTCCATCTAATAAGCTGAGTTCTTGTGGAAGACAATGTGGCAATTCCTCAAAGATCTAGAACCAGAAACACCATTTGACCCAGCAATCCCATTACTGGGTATATACCCAAAGGAATATAAATCATTCTCTTATAAAGATACATGCACAGGTATGTTTCTTGCAGCACTGTTCACAATAGCAAAGACATGGAACTAACCCAAATGCCCATCAATGATAGACTGGATAAGGAAAATATGGTATATGTACACCATGGAATCCTACACAGACTTAAAAAGAATGAGATCATGTCCTTTGCAGAGACATGGATGAATCTGGAAGCCATCATTCTCAGCAAACTAACACAGGAACAGAAAGCCAAATACCACGTGTTCTCATCATAAGTGGGAACTGAACAATGAGAACACATGGACACAGGAAGGGGAACAACACACATCAAGGCTTGTCAGGGGGTGAGAGGAGGGAAAGCATCAGGAAAAATAGCTAATGCATGCAAGGCTTACTCTCTAGGTGACAGGTTGATAGGTGCAGCAAACCACCATGGCACACATTTATCTATGTAACAAACCTGCACTTTCTGCACATGTATCCCAGAACTTAAATTAAAATAAAAAATAATAATAATAAGTAAAATAGGCCGAGTTCTGGGAGAGGCTCCTGTGCCAGAAGAACCAAATAAAAAACTCCTGGATGTAACATAGCAGTGCATCAAGTCAAGCCTTTCTAATTCCTGGTAATTAGTTGTATGTGTTGCCCTTCATGCTTGGCTCTGCTGCCTTCTTTGCCCATGGTTTCTTGATCTTAAGTTTGAACTTTATAATTTGTGACTTTCTGTTTCCCATTTTACTTTTTACTCATCTTGACCTTCAAATCCTATGTATGCATTGAACTGTTTGCTTTCTTAATTCTTTTTTTTTTTAATTGAGACAGAGTCTCACTCTGTCAACAGAATGGAGTGCAGTGGCATGATCTCGGCTCACTCCAGCCTCTGCCTCCTAGGTTCAAGCAATTCTTCTGCCTCAGCCTCCTGAGTAGATGGGACTACAGGCACACACCTCCACACCCAGCTAATTTTTTGTGTTTTTAGTAGAGATGGACTTTTACCTGTGACCCTCCTGTTGTGGCCTCCCAAAGTGCTGAGATTACAGGCGTGAGACACTGCCCCTGGTCTTAATTACTTCCTTGACCTGATAATAATCATAATTACATTAAAGGCTAATGTTGCTGAGAACCTGTTATTTTCCTATTGCTATAGACACATTATTGCACACTTGAAATAATCCTTCAAGGTGTGTATCATTATTCCTATGTCGTAGATAAGGAAATTGAATCAACAAAATGATAAATAACATATCTAGGTCATAAGTGGTAGATGGCAGAGACAGAATTCATAACAGATTTATTTGATTCAATATTAATTTTCTGTCTCATCCTATGAGACTAACCAATCAAGCTCCCACTTTTTAACTCCTGGGCATCTGAGCTCTTCATTTCCTACCAATTTGCTGATTCACAGTCTGGGCTATGCCCATATTCTACCTTTCCAAACCCTCATTCATTCATGGAACTGAGGAAATAAAATCAGGTTGCATTTTTAACTGTTTGTTGAAAGAATGCTGACTATGGAGTCAGAGACATGGATTAGCATCCAAACTCTGGCATTTTCTACGTATTACAACCCTTTGGGAAAGCTGTTTACCTCTTCTGAACACCGATGCTTCATCTATCCAATTAAAAGTCTTCACTAGATGATATCTATCAGTTCCATCAGGCTTTCTCACTAAGGGGGGCCCCCAGCCCATCTGTGTCGGGATGACAGGCTCTATCTATCCAGTTCTTACGCTCCACCATATTTGGAAGCATATCTCACATTTCCCTTGTGTTTTGTGGACAAGGCAATGGTAATCACTCTTCTTTTTAAAAACACATAGTATTCCCTTCAGGAGAATACATTGAAAAACCCTTTCAAATCTCAGAACTTGGAAAGCTTTAGCTTCTCCTGAGTAATTTTTCATATTAGACCTATAGACACCATGAACTTGTGAAATATATGATTCTTTCTTTGCTTTGGTTGCTTGAACATTCAGAACCAACTATTTTGTCCACCTCTGGGAACTATTAGGAATCTTATGGCATGCTTTTTGTATACTAAATTTATATCCAACTCTCCTTACCATTCATTATTTACAAATATTTATCTTTATTTTGTATATGATATTTGTTGCTATAAGTAACTAAAGCTATTTTTTAAATTGGAAAATGGGGCAAAAATGTTTACTAGTGAATATATATTAATGGATGAATAGATGAATAGGTAGATTAATAAATGAGCTAATAAATATCATATGCCAGATGTGCTTTTCTGTAGCTACTTACCAAAAAGTATATTTTAATTTTAAGATATTTGGGTCTTGATTGTTCCACAAAATCTATACAAGACTCTAAAAGCAGCATTGTCTTTAGCAAACTGAAAACAGAATAGTAAAATCATTAAAAATAATGGCACCAAAGGAAAAAAAATTATGATATTTATTAGGACATCATTTAGGACCCAAAATGTTATGTCAATTTTGTCTGCCAAGTAAGAAGGTTCCTGTGGTTTTGGTTGATGCCAGCTAACCTGAAAGAAATCACAGCATTGGCAAAATAAGAACATCCATGTGGCATTAAGATTACAATATTAAAGTATGTACACACCATACACGCCAATATATAAGAGACTATTTTGTTAAGAATGTGGACAACTTAACTTTGTAAGAATAATCCATTTGAATTTGTAAAAGTCTTGATCCAGCTCAGAACTCTCAACCTTATTATCAAACTTCTTAGATGCTTTTTTTATCCTCTTCTAAAAGAAATTAAAACACCCCTATTTCCATCTGGATTACAAAAACAAAAATAACAGCTTTTTCACTAGGTTTAGTGTTAAAAGAACTAATTAGTATGGGAACACCATGTGTATACTTACTAGTAATGTATTTGAAAGCTTCAGAAATTTATCCAGACTTATGTACTCAAAAACCATTTGTAAAGCAACTATCATGTGTCACATACTGTGCTAGAGCTGGACATATCATCATAAATATGACAACGGGTCTTGTCTACTTGGATCTCACATTCTCATGTGAAACCATAACGGTACAGCACAGCACAGAGAGCACAGGCAGTAACAAAAATAATTACAGATAGTGAAAGATCCTAAAAAGAGTAAGACAGAGTAATAAAATTATGTTAGACCATGTACAGTCAAGGGAATCATCTAAGTATTTGAAACAAAGATAATGAATTAGTGGAAGAGCTTAAGAGTCAAATAGGACAGTGAGACTTCCCAGAGTTTAATAAAAATAGAATGTCCTTGCTACTCTTAGGTTGGAGGAACAGAGGAAAGAGGGCATGTTACCAGTTTCTGAGGCCTGGGGTCATCTGGAAGAAGCTGGAAACACAGTGCAGGTGAAATGGAAGTACAACGGAAGAAGTGGAACCACAGTGAAGGTAGGAGCTGGAGGCATGAAGAAAACACAGGTATTGCTGGAGGCACCATTAACAACTATAGATAGCATTTTATCCTTTAAAATGTGTGAGGTAATCAATACACATACCAAATAACAAGAAAAAATTTTGTTTTAATCATAAAAAGTTTTAGGGAGAACTAAATGAGCATTTAAAATCATGTATATGATATATTCATTTTTTCAGGAAGTAGTTCATAAGAATCTGCCATGTCACTGTTTACAATAGCAAAGACCTGGAACCAACCCAAATGCCCAACAATGATAAACTTGACAAGGAAAATGTGGCACATATACATCATGGAATACTATGTAGCCATAAAAAATGATGAGTTTGTGTCCTTTGTAGGGACATGGATGAATCTGGAAACTATCATTCTCAGCAAACTGGCACAAGAACGGAAAATCAAACACGGCATGTTATCACTCATAGGTAGGTGTTGAACAATGAGAAGACATGAACACAGGGAGGGGAGTATCACACACTGGGGTCTGTTGGTGGGGAACGGGAGAGACAGCGGTGGGTAGGGAGGCTGGGGAGGGATAACATGGGGAGAAATGCCAGATATAGGTGATGGGGAGATGGAGGCAGCAAACCACATTGCCATGTATGTACCTATGCAACAATTTTGCATGTTCTGCACATTTACCCCAGAACCTAAAGTGCAATTAATATATATATATATGAAGAATCTGCTATGTGCCAAGCATCATGACAAGTATTGAGGATCTAACTGGGATATTATGGTACTAGTCATGTGTCTTGGCTACCTAAAGGTCAGTAATTGGTGGTTGTATCACTGTAATTTCCAGGACAGCTATAGCAATGCTTTACATGTAGTAGGTGCTCAATAACTGTCAAATTAATGAACAGTGATTTACTAATTTCATCAAAATGAATAAATTCCAGTTATTGGTAACTTTCAATAACTATAAAAGTGCATTAAAATATTCAGCAAGCAGGTTTAAACAGAAAACTGACTTTATTCCCCTAAGGTATAATTGTTAAACAAGCTGAAATGGTTCTTTAAAAATGGTACATCACTGAAAAAAAAAAAAACACATAGAAACATTTAAAAATTAAACCTTTGAGCAAAGATGTGGAAAAGAAAAAGTAAAACTAAACAAAACAAAAGCCTAACTGGCCTCCTCAGTAGTAGGGAAGTATTGGCTATTACTGGGGGAAAACAGTGTAACCAACAATCCAGTCATCAAATACCTGCTAAGACCCTTATATAAAATGCTACCATTTTAAACTGTGAGTTAATGTGGAAGCAAATTAGCATAACATATAGGATAGAAAGGATGTTGTCAGTTATTTTCAACATTTCCCTGCAAATTATACCGACCATTCACTTAATAAGAACCTGTTAGATGTGTAAATATACCAAAGATCTAGTGTTTTCTATATGTTTATGTAATTTTTTCTCATTTACCTCACTCTCATGGCCTTTCATACATGTAAAAATTGTCTTGCATCATATATTGATAGGTATATAGTTGGGAATAAAGTAAAAATCTCTTCTTATTAGCTATGGTTTGATCAGTAAGCTAATTATCCAACAATAATACTTCCCATAGTAATATCTGAATGTCTTGAAACCCAAAATTCTCTAAATGTTTGGTGACCTAAATATTAAAACCTTACATTTTTTGAATAATCAATCCAAGATTAATGAAAGAATAACCAAATGAATGGGTCTATGTGCCAGCTTTGTGCTGGATACTGGAGAATATTATATAGAAACACTATCTAAAAAAATGATGTAAATTTTAATTTTTGTAATTTTACATAATTTAAATGTATGCTAAAATTATTTTTTAACTCACAAGAGAGAAATATTCCACCAAATCTGGCCAAATATCTGCTTATCTGAGGAAATAAAAAGAGTTCATTGTATCCAGGTTTAGGATAAATCTGTTACTGCAAGCAGAGGCATCTGTTGTTACTAGCATTGTGTGTGTGTATGTGTGAATATGAACTGAATGTGAATTTTACTTTCATAAGCTTTTTTTCCATCTAATTTCCAAATTCACAGTCATGGTGAGATTTAAAGGGAAATAGTTCTTCCAAAACTCTAAAAAATATAGCATTTATTTTAACTAAAAAGAACTGTAAATGCTGAGAAACAATGTGCTTATGTGCTTATTTAGTCCAGTAAGTCTAAGTTTTAATAAAGTAATATAGCAGTCTTATATTTACGAGAAACCAAAGACCAGTACAGCTCTTTGGGAGCAGGAATATACCAAGTAGTTCTGAAGCATCTACAGGCCTACCAGGGTGAAATGGAGTCAAGAATCAAAAAAGCAGGGGATATGTTTTTCCCCTTAAAATTAAATGAACTTACACCCAAAGGAAGTGGCTTCTGTGATGGTAGATTATAACAGTTGAAGTCCAAGCATTTAACTTGGACTTAGATTCCCTCGGTGTCAGTATAAGGATTTGCATACACACACTACAAGGTTGCATCTCTATAGCTAAGTCTTTGGCAGAATAGGCAGGAGTGCTGATTCTGGAGGTACCCAGGTCCAGGCTCCATCCTGGCTCCGCCTCTTTCCAGCTATTGGAACCTGAATAGGTGGTTCACCTTTGCAAATGTGGTCACCTTCTTGAAATGGTGAGATGAGTGGAAGACTTATATCCCCACTACTAAGGTGTTTTTCAAGGTCCATAGATCCCCTGATCTGGCCTTTCTCCATGTTCTACTCACTCTACTCCATCTCTTGGAAAATATTTTTCTGATTAGTAAATTTTGAAAGAATAACTGTTCATACTCAACTCCAAGAAGCAAGCATGCTCATAGAAATCAGAGAACAAAGATATGCTATATACTTTCATGCCCTAAATCTTACCTAAGGAGGCTGTCCCGGTTCAGCACTGTCATAATTGGTGGGCAGAACTTAACAGCCACATGTTCTAACAAGGCCTCTATTTTTTTCTTTTTTTGGAAAAAAATCTACTCAGGAGGCTGAGGCGGGAGGATTGCTTGAGTCCAGGAGTTTGAGGCTGCAGTATGCCTTGACTGTGCCACTGCACTCCAGCCTCGGATTCCTGGGCTCAAGCCATCATCTGACCTCAGCCTCCTGAGTAACTGGGACTACAGGCATGCACCACCATGCCCAGCTAATTTTTTTCTACAAAAAAATTAATATTCCCATGTTAGTTATTCCTCAAAGTCCATGTAGTTTCTTAAGTAGTAGTATTGAGATCACCAGCATTAGTATCTCCAAATGCCCTTATAACAAAGATTCCCAAATTCACTCAAACTAATGAATCAAAATCTGTAGGAATGTATCTTAGGACTCTGTATTTTTAACAAAGACATCATGTGATTCTTATGATTCATAAAGTTTGTTGTATTTTAACACATTAGAGTCTAGTTTAAGATGCCAATAAAAGTGAAAGAAGAAACATGTTAACTCAGTTATTATTATCTGCTAGCAATTCAATTTGTTGAATTACACTGAATTGTACTTACTGTCAGATTATTGAGGTTTATTTTTCTTTTTTGTATCTCGGTTTCTTTTTCCTGCATTTTAATAAGCAGTTGCTGGTAAGATATAACTTTAAAGAAAAAAATATAGAAAAATCTACTTCCAGAACTTCTCTGTGTGTGTGGAAAGGAAGCAGTTTTTCCAATGTGGCTTTTAGATACCAGGTGTAAGGTGAGTAGGCACCCCCTGTCATGGACAGTAGCATAACTCAACATTTTTAACTTTGAGTAGTTCAGCATAAGGATGAAAATCCTACCTGATCTTCAAGGGTTTTCAGGTGACACAAAGTAGGCCCGACAAAGATTTCCCAGCCCAGTAATTCACAAAGAGTGGTCCCCAAACCAGCTGTATTGGCATCATCTGGGAACTTGTTAGAAGGGAAAATTCTTGAGCCCACCTCAATCCAACTGTATGAGTCTGCTAAGGTTGCCGTAACAAAATACAACTGACTGGCTGGCTTAAACAATAAAAGGTACTGTTCTCACAATTATGGAAGCTAAAAACCCAAGATCAAGTGTCAGCAAAGTTGGTTTCTCCTTGGCTTGCAGATGATAACTCTCGACCCTCTGCTGTGTCCTCCAATGACTTTTGCCCTGTGTGTATACATCCAATGGTGTCTCTTCCTCTTCTTATAAAGACATCAGTTATGTAGGATTAGGGCACCACCCTTGTAACCTCATTTAACCTTACTCTTTAAAGGCCCTATCTCCAAATACATTCTAAGGCACTGGGGGTTAGAACTTCAACATATGTATGTGGGTGGCACAGTTCAGTCCATAGCAACTACCGAGTAAGAAACTCAGAGCTTGGGCCCCAGCAACCTGTGTAAGTCCTTCAGGTGATTTTAATAGCAAGATAAGGTTTGAGAACTGTTGTAGCTAGTGAGGACCCCAAGTCACTGAAAGGAAAGGGTAGTCTGAGCTGAAATGGTAGGATTATTGTAAGGATCTATCTGCTTTTGAGAAAAGACTGATTCTGTCATATACGTGCACAAAAAGATTAGTCTACAAGCCTTCAGGACCATTGTTGTTTTGGCAAAATAAAGGAAGTTCTAACCAGAAAGTCTAAGTGTGAAGCTTGGCCCTAGGCAAGGATATGGCCACCAAGAGCACAACTGCAAGCATACATCAACTACTAGTACCTACTGGAAGCACATGCGGTCCAAATGGATTAAATTCTCCACTATTCTCCCCATCTGGCCTTGGGACGTGGATTGAACCTTTTGAACGGAGTGAACCACTCCATTTGGATTCTTAGATAAGTGGTAGGATCTCAAAAGAGAACTGATGCTCTATTTTAACACCTTGGAGTCTATCTTAAAATTTAAATATAAAGTGGAAGAGGTAATACTTTGATTAGGTCATTACTGAGATGATAGATTAATCTCAGAGGAAGGATTACTGTGCCTCCTGCATGAGTTGCAGAGAAAGGGTGATGGAGATATTAAAGAGAAAGAGGAACTTTAGGACTCAAAATGCTTACTGGCTCTCACAATTGTCTGAGGGGCTTACTAGAGAATGGATTCCATAGACATACACATGTCTGACTGAATCAAACTCTCCAAGAACAGGGATCCAACCTCCTTGTCTTCTGAGTAAGTCGACAGTTGGCATGAGATATAGAATTAACTGAATTAGTAGTTAATCATTATTAAACAATAGAGGCAGAAAAATAGTACTAACATTTTTGTCACATACTTTATCAGAACTGAAAATAGATTAAAAGTAAGGGAATAAGTGGAGTGAAGCTTATCACAAAATAATTCCAGGTTATGATATAGATATTAAGAAATTGTAACACTGATATGAGAAACAGAAGCTAAATTACTCCTCTTCTCTCTCTTTTCCCTCACCCTACTGCAGTTCTCTACATGAAGCTATTCAGGTACCCTTACCTGTTCATACACACAGGTATGCTACTCACTGATAATATGTTGGAGTGCCATCACTCCTACACCCATAGAATCATACCACACTCATTTAATAAGTACTACTCACTCTCTTCTGCCATGTAATGTTAAGATATTTTCTCAAGAATATAGATATTATGTCTATCAAAATTCAGATTGAACTTTAAAAATCTGTTTCTTCATAGAATCGAAACAATCATCTATGATTATTTTAAAAAGATATCCTGAAAATTAACTCAACTTCCCACTCCCCCAAAATCTAAAACAAATTTGGGCTAATTTCAAAACAAATTAAGTAAAAAATTTCCTTTTGAAATCTTGGAATGCCTTACTATGCTCTCTTCTTATCATGCATCTGTTTCTACAAGTTGTTTTCTTTTTATGCCAAATTTGGTTTACTTTTATATAAAGTCCTTGCTTCTCTGATTCATTTTCTAGAAGCCTCCTCCTTGTTTTTTAAAAATCAGCCACTGGTTACATGCAAAATAGAATCATGTGCTTTTTCTTCGTAACATTAACAAAGATGTTTAGAAGTTCTGTTACATTACTATTAATTCCACCTCCAACTGGGACCCAAACAATCAATTGTCCACAAATCAGGACAGGCTTATTTGATATATGTAATAAGTCAACAAGATCCTTGCAGGAGTTTTTATTAAACACAAAACTAAGAATTACATTGCTTTATTTGTTTCCAACAGTTTCTTCTATATTATCAAAAATATTTTAGTTTGTTTTTACTTTTTTCTTTGTTTTGCAGCCTTTTCTGCAATTTTCCACCATATTAGGCTGTTTGAGCTATAATCTATAAAGGTCGTCAGTAACAACCCATTGGCATAATTTTCGCATTCATCTGTGGCTTCAACTATGTGACCAATGGCAACCTCAACCCACTGGATACAGTTTCTGTAATATCACAGAAATAATTATCTTTAAATAACTCTCTTCCATCTGGCCTACATAACAATGATGAAGAGGCTTAAAATTATGGTAGTTGCAGTTAAGAATTGTTAACAAACTTGTTTATATCACACTTTTCTCTAACACATGAATGTGGAAACAGTATAATGTATAGTTACTCTTTAGAATCTACCTCTGTGCCTCCATTTAAATTGTGTACCTGTCCCAGATCTGTCTCTGGAACCTTATGATCACTTAGCAACATCATACAGCTGCCTCTGCTAGGATTAGAAGAACCAATGGGACCATTCCATGTGGTTCCTGTCATTTGTCTGAACAGAATTCTTTGCACTGAGACAAATAGGCATATAAGATAAAATGTAGTATTTGGATGCAATTCCTATTGTTTTATAGGAAAACCATTTATTGAGTTATTCTGCAGACTCAGGAGTGTAATAGGTGCTGGGGGTTATGAATGAGATATTCTCTTCTGACCTGAAGGAGCTCACAGTACAAAATAAAAATATATT
Organism: Cebus imitator; assembly: GCF_001604975.1. Classification (NCBI taxonomy): domain Eukaryota; kingdom Metazoa; phylum Chordata; class Mammalia; order Primates; family Cebidae; genus Cebus; species Cebus imitator. Next base: position 7,646,066 of record NW_016107331.1, read on the forward strand.
GTGTCACAAAACAATTTGTTCCTTTAAGCACCGATGTCAAGTAAGAACTTATACAGGAAACGAGTGAAATGAACATGAAACTTGTCTTTTAGGAGTACATAATCAAACAGGAGAGAGGAAGCAAGAAGCTAAATAAAGCTGAAAATGACAAGTAACATCAGTGAGGCAGAAAGTACACTAACATTGAGAGCAGGAAATCTCAGAGCTAAACTGCTGTTTTAATAAATAATAATTGTAAAAGGTTATCAGCAAATTTTAATGAGAAAGGATTCATGTAGAAAGAAATATTCTAAGATGGATAATAAAATGATTTTCCAATGTGTGTCAGAATAACAGGATACAGTGTACTTGGTGTACATGAAATTGAAACACATTTGCATAGCATCTGATCTGCAGTTTTTTGCAGGCTTTTGTTGAAAGTTGACAGAAGCTTTCCAGGTGTCAGTGTTTTCCCCCGATATCTTTTCCATTCCCGCATCTCCACACACAGTGAGCATGACATTATATGCTAAAATGACATTGTCAAATTTTAGTTTAAAAGGGATCCTTATGAATCTGCCAAATATTTTTTAACTCTCGCTATAACTTCCATCAGCAAATGTAACATGAAAAATAAATAATGGATTAGCTTTTACAGGCCATGTGTTGAACATTTGGAAATATTAATCTTCCAGATAATTCCATGTTAGTGCACTTCTGTGGTTAAAACATGGATATTGTGCTCTAAAACAATGTGTGGTACCTTTCTAAAGAACAGGATTTAATCATTAAATCATAGTGTGCAAAGGAGGGTGGGTATTACATGGTAAAGCTATTCATGTTTTATACCTTGCTATTTTTTTGGTGTCTTACATATTTAAAAGTTTATTTTCTCAGTGTTTGTTTTACTTTATCCAGCAAGACTTCAAACCCCTTCAAGTTTAGTACAGTAGTCTCCCCTTATCTGTGGTTTCAGTTTCCATGGTTGCAGTTACCTGTGGTCAACCACAGTCCGACAATATTAAATGGAAAATTCCAGAAATAAATGATTCCCAAGTTTTAAATGGTGTGCCATTCTGAGTAGCATGATTAAATCCTGTGCCATCCCGTTCTGTCTCATCCGGGATGTGAATCATCCTTTGTCCAGTGTATCCATGCTGTATATGCTACTTGTCCCTTAGTCACTTAGTAGCCATCTTTGTTATCAAGTCGACTATCATACTATCGAAGTGCTTGTGTTCAAGTAACCCTCATTTTACTTAATAGTGGCCCCAACCCACCAGAGTAGTGATGCTGGCATATTGTTATAATTGTTTTATTATATTACTTAGTTATTGTTAATCTCTTACTCTGCCCAATTTATAAATTAAACTTTATCATGGGGTGTGTATGTATAGGAAAAAGCAGTACATAGAGGGTTTGATGCTATCCACAATTTTAGACATTCACTGAGGGTCTTGGAACATATCCCCTCTTGGATAAGGAGGGAATATTGTGTTGGATTGTCTTTGACTTCTCTGCTAAAAGAAGATCTTCTTCCCCACCCTTTGAACCCATGTAATTCTTACTTAAGACTGAACAAAAATGAAACCCCAAGGAATACGGAGTCAATACCAAATATTTTATGAGCAAAAGATGGGTGCAGGCTATGATCTGAAGAGTAGACTTGGGGCTACATATTAAAAACTTCTAATCATTCTTAAGACAGACCCTGAAAATCTGTCAACAAGGAAGTTCAAAAACTGTCATCCTGGGAGTTATCCAAAATTGGAATCAGGAAATTCATACAGGTATCCGGAGACAAGAACCAGGGTTCAGACCTAGGGCAACTCGACACATTCTGCCAAACACTTCCTCCTCACCCAGCACTGTTTTCCGTCGGTCACCAGCATGTTCTGCGGCTTTCATCCCAGAGCATCACAAAGGTGTCATTCAGTCTTGGACACACCTTATCCTTTAAGGCTTTGCTCAGAATCACCCTCCACCTGATTCCTTACCTTCAGTTCCTAATAACCTTTCTATTCTGACTTCCTGTGCCATTTCAGGTCTGTTCTACACAATGGAAATGAGTGTATAACCATTTGTTCTGTTAAATAGGCATAGAACACAACAGTTCACAAAGAGATTGAAAGACAGCCTTGGAAAACCTAAGGTGAGGCTGGGCAGAAAATGCAGGTCAGGCATATGAATGGGCCAGGCCTAGCGATAGCTCAGGTGCAGGTAATCCCAAGGTTAAGCCTGGAACTAATGAAGCGTTCTACAAAAGAAATACTTTAAAAATACTGATGCTAAATGCTAACATCAAAGCCAAGGTCAAAGCAACAGTTCAGAACCAATGACTTAGACAAGGCCAAGAAGGCAGGAAAGTACTGAATATTTGAGCAGCAACAGACTTGAGGGTCCAGATGAATTCCAAGAAGCCAATTTTCAGATTTGTTGTAAAGGATAAATGTCATTGTGTATCTAAAATAATTCTCCCATTCCTTTCCTTCAACAGCCTTACTCTTTCCCATCTCTCCCCAAAATCTTCAGCTTTTGACCTCTCCCAAGGAACCTTTCTTATCTGAGTCCCGTTTAATGCAAGCCATGCCTGAGTAGAGGCCACCAAACATCCCACAGCCTTGTCATATCCACAATGCGGAAGTAAGGCCCTGAGGCAAAGATACTTTTATTCTTCTGCTTCTTATTCACAAACCTAATCTAGAAAAAGCAAATGTAGAAAAGCATGGGATTTTTGCAGTTGTGAAGGCAGGTTATTTTTTACATAGTTAGTTGGTTTGCCTGTTGTTTGTTTTTTGAGACAGAGTCTCACTCTGTCTGGAGAGCAGTACCATGATCATGGCTCACTGCAGCCTTGATCTCCTGGCTCAGGTGATCCTTCCACCTCAGCCTCCAGAGTAGCTGGGACTACAGGCACATGCCACCATGCCTGACTTTCGTGCAGTATTAGGGCATTATTTGACACATTATTTGTAAAGGAATAAATATCTCCATTATTTTCATCTCAGTCTTTCCTATGCTTTTATTTGTCTGATTGCCTTTATTGTGCTTGATAGATGCCTGCCCTAGCATGACCCCCTGCAGAGTTATCACCCAACTGTTTTGAAAGAATAAAAAAAAAAACTGTAAACATTTGTTTCACATATTCCACACTTATCCCCCACCTGCAGCTACCAGCTGGCATTTCTTTCTCCTTTGAAATAGCAATTTTTGGTCCACAGAGGCTTATCAGAGTGAAACACACTTTCTTTGCTAGTGCATTCAGAGGATGAGATCAGCAGTAACTGGCCGGTTATTTTTTTTAAGAAAGTTTATGGCACTGCTCTAAAATTCACTAAAACTATTAACGGCCATATAAATGTAAAACATTTAATTTAAAATTTTGATTACCTTTTAGTGAATTATAAAAATAAGTATTCAATCACAAATAACATACATTACAAATAAAATAAGTGAGTGAATTAAAATTGTAAGCAAATAAATGAATAAAACCCAAAACTCAGTCAATGCTAGAGGAAGAGGAGAAAAAAAAATGTGTTAAGCTTTGTGGAGCTGTGCTTTAGCTAGGCTTCTGCTCGCTACGGATTCTCTTCATGGCCCCCTGAAACCCTTTCTTTCTTTTAATAATTGAACTCCAAAAGCTGTTTAGCAGCATGTGTGCCCACAAATCTAAGAGAATACATTCCTTGCATCTAGTTATGGTCAAATCACTGAGTTTTGGCCCATGACCTATGACTGTAAGTAATGTGTGACAAATCGAGGTTTTGGACTTCAATCTTTGGTGATGCTCTCTATTCCCTTACCCCATTCCCATGGGTTGGAACCTGGTCATGGTACTAGTGACCATGTAGACAAGGACAAGTGATACAACTGACATTAAGGAGAAGAATTCATCTATTACTGTGACTGTAGCAAAAGAAATAAATAAATATTAATCTTCTTTAAGTCACTGTACTAAAAGTTTCCCATTGTTTCAGCAACTTAACTTTTATCCAAAACAAAACATCCATCAATCTGTATTCAGAACTCATAAAAAAATTATCTCCTTCTGCCTTATCTTAGCTCCAATGCAACTGTCTAAAGAGTATCCAAACACTCCTCTTTACTGGAAATGGAAAACTAGCTCTGGCTATGTTAAGTGGGGTGAGAAAAGAAATATAGTTCTCACCATATCTAAGCTTAAGTTCTCAAGACAACTAGAGACCATCAGCTTTCAACAACATATCAGTTATATTATCCTACTCAGGACTCTTTTCATTACCAAAAAAAAAAAAAAAAAAAACAACAATGACCCCACTTGCAGGATATAAAGTGAGGAAGCTTCAAACAATATTAGAGATCCACATAAACCATAGCAAGGTACCAACATGAGTCATGGGAACTGAAGTCATTGAAGAACTGAGACAACTCAATTATCTCTCAAGATTCATGTGCTTTCTAGTTTCTATTTCTCTCTGCACAATTTCTCTTTCCTCTTCCTTCTCTTTGCAGCCCAGTTTTTAACTGGTAAGGGCATCGCCAGCTACTTAGGGCTGCCTATTGCCAGTGCTACACAGGGAACAGGATCTCAAAGAAAATGATTATGGGCAGGGATGATCCAAAGCATGTCAACCAAAGATGTCAAGCTCTTAAATCCCTTTGCTTTGTTCTTAGCATGACTCTCCTTTGATACTTTTCCTTCACCATGGTGAAAATTCAATCTTCCTGAGGGGAGATCTTCTTTCTAGATCTCTTGGTTCTCTGCCTCCCTGATTCTGTGAAACCCCAGAGAAGTCAAGCTCTGTGCCCAGGCTTTGAGCTAGTAAGAGCACCATTCCCAAAAACTATCTCAGTCTTTCTCCAGAATCCTACCCCACTAGCTTCTCATCCTCCTGAGATCACTCTCATTTTTCATATATCTAATGTTTTGGTTACTGATTTTTATCTGAACCTGAGACTACTGCCCACACAGGATGTATTATGGGGGCCAAAAACCATTCACCCTGGGTCTTACTCAATAGATCTCAAAATAAACTTCCGATAATCTCTCCATATTAGTTTATACATGCAGTCTCTGGTATACATTTAAGATCTTGTTCATCATAAAACTTTAATAGCTCATTATCAGGTACTGTATTGCATATCACAAATTACTTTTTAAGTAAAACTGCATATAATCTTATGAATAACGCAATTATATTGCATTGTAATTTATATACAGTAGACCTCTCTTAGCCATGGTTTTGCTTTCCATGGTTTCAGTGTCACAGTCGAAGAGTCTTACATAGACAATTCCAGAAATAATTCATAAGTTTTAAATTACGCACCATTCTGAATAGCATGATGAAATTGCAGGCTGGCTTGTTTTGTCCCACCCAGTGTGGATACACTGGCTAATCATCCATTATGATATGATAACCAAGATGATAACCTAGTCCCAGCTGCCCAGGAGGCTGAGGCAGGAGAATAGCTTGAACCCAGGAGGCAGAGGTTGCAGTAAGCCAAGATCACGCCACTGCGCTCTAGCCTGGTGACGGAGACTCTGTCTCAAAAATAAATAAATAATATATATTGGGCTTTGCACTATCTGTGATTTTAGGTATCCACTGGGAGTCTTAGAACATATTCCCTGCAGATTCCTACTATATTGAAGTTACTACTGCATTAAAAGTGCTCTTTCTTATAAGATAATATTAACACGTGGTTTGGGCTTAAAACTTTTTTTGTTGTTCTAGAAAAGGAAGGAGGGAAGGGAGAAGAGGAAAAGGGAGGGGGACTCAGGTTTTGCTGGACCTCTGAAAGGCCCTAACCTGGCTTCAGCTCCCAGCGTCCCACTTGGGGTTTATCCCAAATAAAGCTTCTGGTTGCAGGAAATGTGGGGAAGATAACCAGCAAGTAGACAACACTGGCAAGACCAGCCAGAGAGGCACAGAGGAGGGAGATTCCTTTCAAGTGGAAAGGGAGGCAGTGGTCTTGAGGAGGATGTGGTATTTAAGTTGACCTCACTATATATTATATTTTATGTAATGTGAGTGACACAAACATGAGAAAGGGAGAAATAGAGAAAAAAGAGAGGAACATGGAAAGGCATGTAGAATAGAGGAAAATCATTTTACACACTATGTTCAATAAACAACACAGCAATCACAATCAGACACAGGAGCTTCTCCAAAGCCCTCTCCTTTCTCAGATATTCCACAAATTACAATCTTCTATTTCTAGAGATTCATTTTTGGGGAACTAAGCAAGGCTCTCAATAGGGGTACATATTTGGTCTATAACAGTTGCTAGAAACTCAGTATTCGTTGACTTAGATGACTGAGAAGGCAGAGACTGAGATACAAAGTGTGCAGGTGAGTGTGGATAGCGCAGGGCAAGGAGTTGTGCAGAGAAGCCTCACCGGGGAGGCACTGCTTGGAAAGACATCCTAGGTGGGGAAGTGGAGCATGACTGGTGCTTGGTGGACAAGGGTGGGCAACACAGTCACTAGCTGATATGGTTTGGCTTTGTGACCCCACCCAGATCTCATCTTGTAGCTCCCATAATTCCCATGCGTTGTGGGAAGGACCCAGGAGATAATTGAATCATGGGGTGGTTCTTCCCATGCTGTTCTCATGATGGTAAGTCTCATGAGATCTGATGGTTTTAAAAATGGGAGACAGAACACAGCTCTCTCTCTCTCTCTTTGCATGCCACCATCCATCTAAGATGTGACCTTCTCCTCCTTGCCTTCCACCATGATTGTGAGCCCTCCACCATGATTATGAGCCCTCCCAGACCATGTGGAAATATAAGTCCCTTGAAGCCCCTGTTTTTGTAAATTGCCCAGTCTCAGTATGTCTTTATCAGCACCATGAAAATGGACTAATACTCTAGCTATGTCACACACAAGGGGAAGAATATGATAAAGTGCCCATTTTTTGCTGCACGACTGTTTTGCTCAGAGCCATCCTGGAAAGAAAGAAAATAAGAAAGGGGATTGAGGTTATGGAATGCCAAAATAAAAAGGCCATGAAGGCAGGAAGTTTGTCTAATTTGTGCTTGCCTTATCCCAGAGCTCAGAACAGTACCTGGCACTCAAATAGGTTTGAAGCATATGAACAAATGCCTGCCTGGAGATAGGCCTTGTGCTTGGGACTTTACCTGCATTAGCTCATTTAAGTCTCACACATAAACACAGAGGAGGAAATTGAGATACAGAGAGTAAGTGTCTTGCCCTGGGTCATCCAGCCAATGAACAGCAGTGCCAGATTTCAAATCCTAGCCTAATTGACTAAAGCCAGTGCTGTTAACCACCATGAAATACTTCTTTACTAGACAGGAAACCAGACGATGACTATAGCATACAGTAATCTTAGTTTGGCACAACTTACTCTAATGATAGCATCATTCAGGTACAAACTGGAGGAACCAGTTTTAAAGAAGGGTGAGGGGATGCAGAATATTAAGGGAAGCTGAGCATTCAGGCTGACTATTTTATGGTATTAAATTTGGCTTGCCTGAATTTTAGGACAAGAAATACTTCAAAGCACAAATGAGAAGTTATTTTCATCTCTGCTTCTCTCTTTGATTCACAGTTCTCTAGAGAAAAAACAGGAAATGTTCCTATATCAAGCAGTTGGTATCAAAATCTATCATGTCAGTATTGAAAAGTACCAGGTAGTTTCTTAGATTCAGTAATCTCAATTTGCCCCTAATGAAATTCTATGAATGCCGCAATAATCAATTACTCAGAAACATTTTGGTGTTTCTTTGGCTGACTTAAACTGAATTATTTCTGTATCCAACGGTTTCTATTATTCACCACAAACTCAAAGACATTAGTTTATTCTGGTACTTTTTAAAATAATAAATGATAGAAGAACAAAAACATAGCATGAATAAGTGGGAGGAAATATATATTAATAAGTATCATTTATTTTTTATTCATTACTATGGTATTCAAGGACTTTGGCAGGTGACGTTTATTCAGGCTACTAAGTCTATTTCTGAATGTTTCTACTGCATACCAGAGAAGAGTGAGGCAACAGAGACCAAACTGCCAGCCTTGGACCAGCTAGTAAAGAACGGAAATGAGTCATCCATTTTTCACCCACGCTCTTGAAACTAAGCCTGAAAGGGAAAAAAGTTTAATACAAAATAGAATTTGTTTATTCCCCTGTCCACATCTGTTAGAACAGTGCCTAGCATAAATGTTTATGGAATAGATGGTTTAATAAATATTTGTTGAATGAATGAATACATATATTTTTTTTCTATTTTTCTCCTCAAGCTAGGAATATGCAGGGAAGCAAGGAAAAGAGAATAATGCTGATTGCCCACGGAACTCGTTTGCTGAGATTACTTATAGTTTTGCAGTCAAGATTCACTTAGACAAGTAATAGGCATTTTAAACTCAACATACCCAGAATAGAATTTCTAATTTCCTCCCTTATAAATTGTTCTCCCCAAACCGTCTCTCAGTAAATGCATTTCCATTTCAAGCGTGGCTCAAGACAAAATCCTAGGAATGATGCTTGATTCCTCTCTTCACCTTATTCCCTATATCCAAACCCTCAATGTATAGACCCTGCTCCCAAAATGTATCCAGAATCGAATTACTATTTCCAGTACTACCACACGGATCCCACCACCATCGTCAAACACCGGTACTACGACAAAAACCCCTAACTTGTCTTTCCTCTTCCAAGTTTGCCCATCTGCAATTTAATCTTCATCCAGTTGAAAATGTGATCATTTTGAGTCATGCATCTTTCGTTTCTCTCCTTATAATGCTGCAATCGCTTCCTGTTGTACTTAGAACAAAAGTCCGATCTGTCTCCTATCACTCTAACCTCATCTTCTGCAACACTGTCCCTTCTGTTATCATCATGCTGGTGTTCTTTTTTCTTTTTGAACATACCGTACTCTTTCCCATCTCAAGGACTTTGCACTTGCTGTTTCTCTGTATGGAGTGCCCTTCTTTCAAATCTTCTTGTGGTGGAGTCTTCATCATTCAGGTTTTAGCACAAATACTTCCTCATCTAGGATGCCTTCCCTAACTAAAGCTGACCCTCCCTGCAACACCCACACACAAGGTACATTCTATCACATCACCCTGTTTTATTTTTGTCTTAGAATTTAACACTATTTGAAAGTAGTTGCTAAATATATATGCTTACTTCATTAATCTGTGTCTCCCAACGAGGATGTAACTTTGAAAAAAGAAAGAATCTTATTAGTCTTGTTCTTCATTACATCTCCTGGACTACAGTGAATATTCATTGAATGAATGAATGTTTTCTGAAAGTCCTTGAGCAGTATTTCTGGTTGGTTTGGGTACTTCGTTGAGTGTTGATTGTTCATTATGTTATAGGGTCTCTGTAATTAGGATAAAAAATATAACTGAGACTGTCATTTTGTATTAGTTTTAGAGCAGAATCTGACATCACTCACATGAGGAAACACTTTTAAACTGCCACTATATTGCAGAGTCAATTCTGACACATCTATATAAAAAACTAATTTCCTCAATTCTGTGGGTATGGCATCCAAATTTCTTTCTAAATATTACCCACATTTGGCATGGCCATCATAGCTAAATGATTATTTCAACCACACTTTTCCTGCTGCTTCTCTACCTTCCTTTTCATTTTTACTTATATTGGTGATTTCCTAAATGTAAATGGCTGAGTTTAAATGCCAGCAGGAAATATATATATATATATATATATATATATATATATATATATATATTCTTTGCAAAGGCAGGGAGATTTGTTACTCAGCCAAGTGTTTCTTCAGCAGCTAAGTTCTCATTAGAAAGCTAACTTTTCAGAATAGTTCAGAGGTGTCGTTTAGAATTATTTCACTTTACCGAGCTAGCATGAAATCTCGTGACACCCCAAGGCTACTTGTCCTGGAGTGTCACAAAATGACACTCTGTCCCAATCTCCACTAAATAATATTAACTCCTAAGCCTGATCTTCAAAGTCTAAGAATACAGCCTGCATCCATCCAAGGAGAGATTTTATTTTCCTTAAAATTATTTTAAACGGTTTTTAGCTTATTGCAATAACCTAGCCTTCATATTTAAATTAGTTACCTTAGAGAGCTATTTGTCATTGCAAACAAAGCTGCATTTACAGCTTTGGGTTCATTTTACAGTATCCATCATTAGTCCATCTGGCTTGCTGCTTGTACTCAAATCACAGCATAACTCTGACAAGATATTGTTTTCTTATTTGATTGTTTTAAGTTTTTAAGTTGGAGAGAAGGGTAATAACATAATTCCTAAAGAAGAAAAATTAAAAGATTTAGATATCCAAAAATAAATAAAAACTAAAAAGAATCATGGGTATTCAAAAAACAAGTCTTCAAAAATAGAGTTAATGAAATAAGAATTTAAAAGCAACATCGTATGTGATATGTAAAACTTGACTATTTGTATTATTTATTCACTTTCCAATTCTGTTCAAATGCAAAGTTTTGCAATAACTAGTATGAGAAACAAATAGGCACTAAAGCAACACTGAGATTATTCATTTATACTTGATAATGAAGTAGCTAGCAATGTCAAACATTTCAACTTACCAGTTAGAGGAGTCTTAAATGGCACTTGCTTCAAGACATGCCTTATTACTTAATGTGAGAAATATGAAGGCAGAAGACAGTATAGCAGCTTCAAGAACTTTTAGATCTATTTTGAAAAAACAAATTTAAAGTCACCTAGCCTAAGTGACAAATGAGTGGAAGAGATACTAAATTTTTGAGAGCATGAACAAAAACTTTAAATTACTTTCCCAACTTAAACTCCTATTGAATAAAAACTCTATGTGAAGAGTAACTTGCTCAATGTCTATCAATATTAATTTTTTAAAAAATTAAGAATAGCAACCCTACATTTAGGAATTTATCTGATAGATGTGCATCCACCTAAGTACAAAGATGTATATATTTTAAATGCTGACTGCTGAAAATGTTCATGGGCTGAAAAGCATGGAAACAGCCTAAATTTCTAAACAACAAGGAACTGAATACACTAAATGTAATACTCCGTAGTAATTTTTAAAGTGAGTTAGAATGATAATTTATTATTATCGAATGATGTCTAAGTTTAAAAGTAAGTTGTAAAACTACAAGTATAATTTATTAATCTAGGAATATGTAAAGGTAAATGATTGTTTATTCATTATGGATTATTAAATTTGGCTTATTTTATTGTGAATGTATAGAATGTTCCTGGAAGACACATCTGAAATTAATGTCAGTTATATCCGGGAAGGAACCTATGGGACAAGCAATCGGGAGAAAAAAAGTTATTTTGGTTGTATCACTTTTTGAATAATTTAGACTTTTGATTGGGGCATGCATTTGTTTATCAAAAGAAAAGGTAAAATATAAAGGATAGAAAATTTTTAAATACTATCTATATTTTCCTCATTCATTAAAAAACTCCAATTTCAGTATGATCCAAGCTGAGTAAATGTGATAACTTCTCATTTTAGAATAGAAGTTTATTTGATGGCTTCTTAAAAATTTACTGAACTTTGAAAAAAATGATTATCATTAGCAAAGTCTCCCTAAATCATGCTTTTTCCTGAACATGCCCAGTCTGATTTTATTGAATTTTGTACATACATATAGATATGGTGATATCATGGGATTTATTTCACTTGGAAAGAAACGTACATTGAAACAAGGTATGGCTGACAATGTCTTAGCATTCATTGATTTTTTCTTACAGTTTCTAACCATATGCTCTACCAAAGTATTTTCCATAGTTTCTATATCTTACATATATATCTTACATATAAGTTTCTTTTTAAGGGGTAATGATTTTCAAACACTCAAATATAATTTGTAATAATCAAATATGTTAAGAAAGCACAAAGTAAAACCTAAAGAAGTGTTAGTCATTATTATGGTATATTGAATTATATTTTTTCATGTTATTATGTCTGAGTTCTGACTTTAAGATACAGCCACAGCTGCTTTCTTCAGACATTAAAGAAAAAAAGGATCTAAAAAAAAATGTATCTAAAGAAAAAAATGCAGTGATTACATACTAGTTCAGAGTTTAGTTAATGAAGTGGTTAAAAGGAAACATCATTTGAGGAATATTCTATTTTAATAATATTTTCACAGACAAATACTATATTTATTTGCAAACATTAAAAGCAAAGCTAAAGGGAAAAATAAAAAATTTGAACTACCCTAGGCAACTAACTTTCAGATGAATATTTTTAATGATACTTAGTGAGGCTATACCTAATTAAACTATTCAAAGAATTATTCAGTGTTGGTGGTATAGTGGCCTTCCATAAATTATTCACACAATCCAAGTATTTTTAAAATCCCTCTTTTTTTGAATAGCCAGTGAATAAAATTTAAAGCATTTGAGCTTGGTTAATAGGATATATTCCATATATTACTTTGACAAATGGAGACCAAAAGAAGCAGGCAACAATAGAATGCTCAGTTTTCAGTTTGTTAATACTTCAAAGTATGAACTGGCAAATAATACAAATTGGCACTTATTGTGGGAATGAGGTCCTGTTTAACTACTCTTGAATTTTTGTGGAAAAGAGTGAATGTGGACACTCTAAAAATTCACAATCCAATAAATGAAATATACTTGACAATTAATCCCTCTGGGAGAGTATCTTCGGCAAACTCTGACTTCTATAACTTGCCTTAGACTCCTATTAAGGTCAAACAAGTATGGAATTAGGTTGATGGTTCAAAACCATAGAAACTTTTCTAAGTACCATAATTAGGAAAGAGCAAACAGAAATTTTCTCTAAATTGGAAGATGCTATTTTGCATCACCGTCACTTGAATTCTTAGAGCAAATCCTCCTGGAAGATTAAGGTGATTATTTAATATGTTTTATTAGCCAGATGCAGTGGCTCATGTCTATAATCCAAACACTTTGGGAGGCTGAGACAGTAGGATTACTTGAGCCCAGAAGTTCAAACCGGTCTGGGCAACATAATGAGACCCTGTCTCTACAAAAAAA
>NW_016107331.1:7659058-7690156 GCF_001604975.1 Cebus imitator
TTAGCTGGGCATGGTGGTGTGTGCCTCTCAGGGGACTGAGGCAGGAGGATCACTTAAGTGCAGGACTTTGAGGCTGTAGTGAGCTGTGATTGCACCATTGCACTCCAGCATGGGCAATAGAGCAAGACCCTGTCTCAAAATAACAATAACAATAATAATAAAATGTTGTATTAAATATTTTGAAAGGAATGAATGAAGGGAAGGAGTTAGTTTATAAGCCTTGTAGTTTCTGTAAGGACAGGTATATTTATCCTAACACATAAAATAACTACAATCAGAATCTTCATGAAAAGGGCCTGTCCTAGGCAACGTTGCTAAGTCACAAATTTGCCTTCTAGGACTCTTTACCACCCTCTCTACACATACTTCATCAGTGGCCTTTCCCCTACCAGGATCTTTTCCCTGTAAAACATGATTTCTACTACATGTCAACTAAGATGACAAGTAAAATGTCTATTAATATGACTTGATGGTTACTTACGCATTGACATTTCACTTTTGGACATTTGAATACCAAATGGCCTATAGATCCTAAGGCAGGAAGCTGTAATTCTCACACACTATAGCAGATATTATCTCATGGCCCCTGCGCACTTGCCATTTTTATACAGTCTACAGCTTCTCACTACAAGCACCTTGGACTCTCTGCCTGAAGGCTTTCTGTGCTATAGGATCATGCTCAGGGAAGAAGTAATAGAGATTTGACTGTCCTCAGCAGCAGCCTTCACCCAACAAAATGGGGGAGCTCAACATCGTTGCTCAGAGATCCCCAGTAGAAATGAGACCCATTGGCCCATAGTGGTAAACTACTCATTAGGGTTCCCTTTTCTATATTCCTTACTCCTTTTCTTAGTCTTACTTCTCCACTCTTCAAATGGGGCTTCCTGGGCTTAACTTTCAAATAAACTACTTGTATTTAAACCCTTATTTTAGGGTCTGCTTTCAATGGAACACAACCTAAGACACTCATACATTCTTTACATAACAATATTTATTTAGCTTATTCTAGGAACTAAGAAATGTAACTGGCAATGGGAATCAAATACGGATCTTGAGAACAAATAAGTGAATATTGTTAAGGAGGGAGCTGCATTTTGCATTCCCTAAAACTTACCTCATACAAAAGATCACATCCTCCATCACCTTCGAGAACTAGCTCTGTCCATTATTGCTCATGCTTTTCTTCAGTCAAAATTAGTAATATACAAATTACATCGTGCTGCAAGGAATTTCTTTAAATCAAGTCATGTTTGGTATTCTGTCTCAGCACCTTTAACCCTTCAACCCACTCATTCTATTTGACCATCTTACTTCTTTTCTCTTTCACCTCTGAAACATTCTTTTGGCTCTTCTTAATGCAAAGCAATGTATCACGTCACAGTAGCCAATATGACTCTATCCCTGTTTTCTCATTTCCAAAAATTCCTTTGTCTTCATGCTTTCCCCGAGGAAGTAAAAAGCAATTTTCCAATATTTAACCACCTTTAAATTTTTCATCCCAGTCCAATATATCATAACATTACATATAATCTGCAAGCAGTCTTGAGATAGAGATTAGAAAACTGTGGATTTTTGCCTCTACATATGTACTGTACTCATCCCATGATCATACACAAAGAACTTAAATGCATTTTTTTCATGCTCTTCTTGCTAATTTTTGAGAATCTGTAAAATACTCAACATCCAAATATTTATCCTGGCACTTAAAGAATCATATTCTTTTATTTGATTCACACTGACCAATTGTGAAGAATATCTTCAAATCGGAAGGCTGAGGGAGAAGAATCACTTGAACCTGGGAGGCAGAGGTTACAGTGATCTGTGATGGCACCATTGCACTCCAGCCTGGACAACAAGAGTGAAACTCCATCTCAAAAAAAAAAAAAAATCTTAAAATGATATTTTTATTCATGAGTTATATTTCTTGTGAGTCAGACTTATTAAAGAAGTTTCTTTTCTAAATTTAGAAAATATTTCATGCAAAAAATACCTTTCTTTAAACGAAATACTTTTTATCTGGGAAATGTTCCAATGGCTCACCTGCCAGTTGACATCTCTGTTTCCACCACTAAAATTTCCCTTAAAGTATCTGCATTTTTGGCATCCTGACAAGGCCACCTCCTCCATCAATGAGCTCACACATCACAGTGGTACCTGAGGAAATGCTTATGTAGTAATTCTTTCTTTGAGAAAAACACTTTGCTTTTAGACTATACTTTTGCAGGTTGCTTATTTTCAGAGATCCCCAAAACAGTACATATTTTAACCTTTCTACTTGTATGGATGTTACCCACTGGCAACATCCAGTGGTACCAAAAGAAAAAGATGTTAAGGGAATGTGCTGAGCCTGTCAAGTAGGGGATATCTAGCACATTCCAAGGAGGGCAGGTTAGTGGCCATCTTGTTTCAGGTCCAAATCTTTTCTCTGTAAGTAGTAGCCATTTTGTCAAAATGATTATTTGAAAATACTCTAATTCAATTCACTAGTAACAAACCCAGTAGTTCCATAATGTGTAGATTTAAGTGCATGCTTTGTTTCAGCTGTATGAAGATACTGCAGCAGCTTTGAGAAAGCAAATAGCCAGAGTTAAAATGGTGAAGAAAATGGAAAGAACAGGCACTTAAGTATTTCTCTTTATTACTTTTTTTTTTTTTTATCAATCTAAAAGGAATCCAGGTAATGAAGAATTTGATTTATTTGCTTCCTAGGTTTGGTGCTCAAAATGACTAGGAATAGGAGAACATCTGTCTGTGATTCAGAAGTTCCAGATTAAAGGAGGGCACATCCTTTAGAAATGATCATTCAAAATGATTCAGAAAAGAATGGAATATTTTTAGTAAGTTGTTTACTCAAGACACTTTGGTGGGACTGCTGGAAGAGCAAATATCAATTTATTCCCAAAGGATATGGTTAAATAGTCAGGAATAAAATAAAGACTATGCCATTTGAGACTAAATATGAAAACAAGAGCAAGGAATAAAATAAGAACATATGTTTGTGCCTCACAAATAAAAACCACCTAAAGGAAAGCCAGGATTGAACAGTAGAGTAAATATAAGAAATAGAAAAGAACTGACAGCAGGCATATATTGTCACTAACTTACTCAGAAAAGGCTCTCTATTATTGCTATATAGGGTAGGCACATGACCTTTAAGTTTTTATTAACAGAATCAGAAGAGGGCCTCATGCATGAAATAAACACTGTAGGCCAGATCCAACTTTCCTTTCTCCCAGTACCATTTTAGCAAGTCGCTAAGATGTTTTTGAGTTGCATTTTAAAAGTCCTTCTTAACGGTTTTGTATTATTTAGGATAATGGCTACTGTTGTTCATGAAGTTAACTACCCTCCACAAAACCAGTAACTATCAACATAAGCAAACACAGTTATAACTTGGAATAAACAGAGAAAATGGGAAATAGTGGGACCTTGTTTCTAAAAATCATTTTTCAGTAGGAGAAATGTGTCTATCAGCAAAAATAATGACTCATGCCTCTAGAACTCTGAAAAATTGCTAAAATCAATGGAATAATTTTGAAAGTTAATAAATTTCCAATTATAAAAATAATATAAATAGATGCTGGCAAAGCTGCAGAAGAAAGGGAATGCTTATACACTCTTGGCGGGACTGTAACTTAGTTCAGGCCCTATGAAAAGCAGTTTGGAGAGTTCTCAAAGAAATTAAAGTATAGCTACCATTTGACCCAGCAATCCCATTACTGGGTGCATATTCAAAAGAAAAATCATTCTACCAAAAAGACACATGGACTCATAGGTTTATCGTACTATTCACAATAACAAAGACATGGAATCAACCTAGATTCCCATCAACAATAGATTGGATAAAGAAAATGTGGTACATATATGTCATGGAATACTACATAGCCATAAAAAAGAATAAAATCATGGCCTTTGCAGCAAAATGGGTGCAGCTGGAGGCAATCATCCTAAGCAAATTAACACAGGAACCAAAACACTTACACTTAACACAGGAACCAAAAAAAACATCCTAAACTAATTAACACAGGAACCTCATGTTCTCACTTATAAGTGGAAGCTAAACATTGGGTACTCAGGTATGTAAAGAGGAAATAATAAACATTGGGGATACTAGATGGGGGAGGGAGAAAGGCAAGCAAGGGTTGTAAAACTAACTGTTGGGTACCGTGCATAGTAGTTGCATGATGGGATCATTTTACCCCAAACCTCAGCATCATACTAGGTAACAAACCTGCACATGTATCCCCTAAGTTGAAAATAAAAGTTGAAATTATTTTTTAAAATAGTAGTTTATATAAACTGGAAAGCAGTAAACAAATGCGTAAAAAATTTACATTTCAGCAACAGCCACCATTCATAATTTGAAAAATTTTCTTCCCGTTTTCCTCATCATATTTTGATACCATAACTGAGATTTCACTATAGTATAGTTTTGCATCCTGCTTTTTCTTGCTATTATAAAATTAATGTTCTGCCTTGTTATTGTAAATTTTTAATAGCAGGAAAATAGTCCATTGAACAGATGAACTGTGTTTTCTTAACTAACATTTTATTGATGACTTTTTATCTTTTGAATTTTGGGGTTATGAAATATGTTTGTTAATGAAGCTGTTTTTAAACGTCTGATTTATTTTTTTAAGATCAGCTCCCAGAATTGTAAATACCAGGTCACACATTATTAACAATTTGAAGAATCTTAAAACATGAAGCTAAATTGCTTTCAAGTATGTTTTCTAATCCATATCCCCACCTACTGTGCATGCAGATTCAGATACTTTTCAAAAAGGTCTAAGTCTACCTCACACCAGTTCCAAAATAAATTATTCTAAGGAAACAAAAATGACATTTAATATTAAATGTTTTGTTAATGCCTAGTATTACTTCAATTTTAAGTACAGAATTGTAGAAATTTGATTGTAAAGATCCTGCTGTTATGTGTTTTCTGAGCAGCCTTAAATCCATTTTAGACAATTTAGTAAAATTAATTAACATCCAATTTGATGCAATATTGAATAACAAATATATCTAAAACATCTATACCCCATCTTATAGAACTTAGAGAATAAGGTTATAATTTGAAGTTTATAATTATCATGTCTTTGCTTTTCCCATGTGGTCAAAGCTATGATTTACCTGTCACTGTGTCCTTTTTCTATACAACAGACCCCCAATTAGAGCATTATTTCTATGGAGAAAACTGACCCTGATGGCATGATCCTCTTTTCTAGTCATTTCCATAAAGACTTTGTGGTGGATGTAGAGCTTTTCTGTACACTTTTTGGTAGTTCTATGAGAACATAACCTACTTCATTCTCTCTATTCACTTAATAGCTATTAAGTCCCTCCACCATGAAAGCATGACAATAGGCAATGAGTAGTCAAATATGGAAAGACATTGATTTGGTGAGGAGACATAACTGGGGCTGTGAAGAGTATGTCATGGGAGCACAGAAGGCATATTTAATTCACTCGCCAAGAGATAAGGTATTATTTGAGCTAAGACTTTAAAAATGAGAGCTTTGTCAGAATATTGGAGAAAGCATTACAGATAGTGAGAACAACTCATGCAAAGACGTAAATCCAGTGCATTCTGGGAAATAGATTTAATTCCATGTGAGTGAGCAAAACAAGGGTTGAGCTTGGATCACTTGGGAGAGAACATAACATAGAACAGGTCTGAGGGGGCTACATCATGCAGTGTATGCTGATGTGTTAGAAAGGGGTTTATATTGTATTTTGTAGATAATAGGAAACTCTTGAAGACATTTGCCAAGAAAAGACTTTTGTGTCATAATTATAACTCTGACATCTATGTAATAAATAGTTTGGAGAGAGAAAGAGTCTAGGCATAAAACACTTGGGAAGGGCCAGGCACGGTGGCTCACACCTGTAATCCCAGCACTTTGGGAGGCCTAGGCAGTTGGATCACAAGGTCAGGAAATCAAGCCCATTCTGGTCAACATGGTGAAACCCTATCTCTACTAAAAATACAAAAATATTGCCCTGGCATGGTGGCGTGTGCCTGTAGGCCCAGCTACTCAGGAGGCTGTGGCAGGAGAACTGCTTGAACCTGGGAGGCAGAGGCTACAGTGAGCCGAGTTCACACTACTACACTTCAGCCTGGGGGACAGAGCGAGACCCCGTCTCAAAACAGCAACAACAACAAAATACTTGGGAAGTTATCATATGAGCTCAGGAGAAACATTAATGTATAAATTAGGGTAGTGAAAGAAGGAAAAATAGGGTGGTAAAATGCCCTATTTTAAGAGAAAGGCAGTAAAAAACAATAAGGCTTAGGAAATGATTGAACATGGAGAACATACTCCTACAACTGATTTTGTAAAAATTATCTCAATGGTGGTTCAGTAAGATCTCATTAATTTATTACAACGGGAGGAAAAGTCTATTTAATTTGTCCCAAGTCTAAATTATAAATATTTGTCATTAAAAGGTATTTGAATATACAGTTAATAATCACTCAACAATAGGAATATGTCCTGAGAAATGAGTCATTAGGCAATTTCATCTTGTGTGAACATCAGGGAGTACATTTACAAAAACCTGGACAGTAGAGCCTACTGTACACCTAAGCTCTGTGGTACAGCCTATTGCTCCTAGGCTATAAACCTGTACAGCATGTTACTGTACTAAATACTGTAGGCAATTGTAACACAATGGTATTTATGTATCCAAACATATCTAAACACAAAAAAGGTACAGTAAAAACACAAAATAAAAGATTAATGGTCCACCTGTCAAGGGCACTTACCATGAACAGAACTTGCAGGACTGGAAGTTGCTCTGGGTGAGTCTGTGAGTGAGTGGCGAGTGAATGTGAAGGCCTAGGACATTATTCTACACTACTATAGACATTTAACTCTATACCTAGGTTACACTAAATTTATTTTTTTAATTTGTTCCTCAATAATAACTTTAGTTGACTGCAACATTTTACTTTATAAACTTTTTAATTTTTTTAACTTTTTGACACTTTTATAATAACACCTAGCGTAAAACACAAACGCATTGTGCAGCTGTACAAAACATTTTCTTTGTTTTGGTTTGGTTTTTGTAGAGACAGGGTCTTGTCATGTTGCCTACACTGGTCTCAAAGTCCTGGGCTCAAACAATCCTCCTGTCTCAGCCTTACAAAGTGCTGAGATTACAGGTGTGAGCCATTATTCTATTGGCCTTTATCTATCTGAAAAAATCTTTTTTTAAACTTTTTAAACTTTTTATTAAAAACAAAGTCACAAACACATACCGTAGCTGAGGCCTACACAGGGTCAGAATCATCAAGACATCTCTAGGCAACAGGAATTCTCCATCTCCACTATCATCTTATGGCACCACTGTCACATATGCAGTTGACAGAAATGTCAATATGAACAAAGCTGACAAAAGCAAGCAATGGGGAAAGGACTCCCTATTCAATAAATAGCACTGGGAGAACTGGCTAGCCATATACAGAAGATTGAAATTAGACTCCTTCCTTATACCATATACAAAACTCAAGTCAAGGTGAATAAAAGGCTTAAATTTAAAACCTAAAACTGTAAAAACCCAGGAGATAGCCTAGGTGATACCATTCTAGACATAGGAACTGGCAAAGATTTCATGACAAAGATGCCAAAAGTAATTACAAAAAAGCAAAAATTGACAAATGGGTCCTAATTAAACTTAAGAACTTCTGCACAGCAAAAGAAACTATCAACAGAGTAAACAGACAACCTACAGAATACGAGAAAATATTTGCAAACTATGCATCTGACAAAGGTCTAATATCCAGCATCTATAAGGAACTTAAACAAATTTACAAGAAGAAAAACAACAATCCCATTAATTAGTGGTCAAAGAACATGAACAGGCACTTTTCAAAAGAAGAAATACATGTGGCCAACAACCATATGACAAAAAGCTCAATGTCACTGATCATTAGAGAAATGCAAATCAAAACCACAATGAGATACCATCTCACATCAGTCAGAATGGCTGTTATTAAAAAGTCAAAAGATAATAGATGTTGTCCAGGTTTTGGAGAAAAGGGAAGACTTATACATTGTTGGTGGGAGTGGAAATTAGTTAAACGATTGTGAAATACAATGTGGCAATTCCTCAAAGACGGAAAAACAGAAATTTCATTTGACCTAGCAATCCCATTGCTGGGTATATACCTAAAGGAATATAAATCATTCTACCATAAAGACACATACACATGTATGTTCATCGTAGTACTATTGACAATGCAAAGACATGGAGTCAACCTAAATACCCATCAACAGTAGACTAGACAAAGAAAATATGGTGCATGTACACCTTAGAATAGTATACAGCCATAAAAAAGAATGAGATCATGTCCTTTGCAAGAACATGGATGGAGCTGGAGGCCACCATCCTTAGCAAACTAATGCAGGAACAGAAAAACAAGTACTGCATGTTCTTACTTATAAGTGGGAGCTAAATGATTAGAACACATGGACATATATAGGGGAACAACAGACACTGGGCCTGCTTGAGGATGGAGGGTGGGAGGAGGGAGAACATCAGAAAAAATAACTATCAGGTTCTAGGCTTAGTACCTGGGTAATGAAATAATCTGTACCACAAACCCCTGTAACATGAGTTTACCTATATAACAAATTTGCACATGGACTTCTGAACCTACAGTGAAAGTTAAAGAAATCTCATTATGATTATGTAGCGCATGACCATCCTTATGCACAGAAAGTCTGCCAGTCACACTTTGGTAGCATTTAAAAACAAAGGAAATTTGGCAAAAGGAAGGACCCACATGGGAAACCTTTACTCTATCAGACAACACTATGACCACATTTAAGTTATTGTATTAGTTTTATAGGGCTGCCATAATAAAGCACCATAGACTGGGTGGCTTAAACAATTAAAATTTATGTTCTTAACTAGGCTTAGTGCCTCACATCTGTAATCCCAGCACTTTGGGAGGCCAACGTGGGCAGATTATGAGGTCAGGAGTTCAACATGAGCCTGACCAATATGGTGAAACCCCATCTCTACTAAAAATACAAAAATTAGCTGGGTGTGGTGGCACACGCCTGTAATCCCAGATACACAAGAGGCTGAGGCAGGAGAATCTCTTGAACCTGGGAGGCAGAGGTTGCAGAGCCGAGATTGCACCACTGCACTCCAGCCTGGACAACAGAGCGAGACTCCGACCCCAAAAAAAAAAAAAAAAAAAAAAAATTTATTTTCTCACAATTCTGGAAGTTACATTCTGAGACCAAGATATCAGCAGGGTTCATTTCCTCTGAGGCCTCTCTCCTTGTTTTGTAGATGGCTGTCTTCTCAGTATGTCCTCACATGATTCTCCCTCTGTGCTTATCTGTGTCTTAATCTCTTATAAAGATACCAGTCATGTTGGACTAAAACCCACCCTAATGTGTTCTACCTTGATTACTTTTTAAAGACCCTATCTCTAAAATAGTCACATTCTGAGCTACTGGAGAATTTCAACATATGAATTTGGTTGGCGGGAGGGGGCACACAATTCAGTCCATAAGAGATATGGGTGGGTTAATGGTCTCTAAAGGCATTTTCAATCCTATACCATTAAAGTTAAGAAAGAAAAAAAAAGGAATAAATGTCATATGAAAGAGGTTATAGTAGTTAAGAAAATTTTAGCAAAACAATTTTCTAAGATTAAAGTACCTACATTCGATTACTATTCCCAGCTAATGAATGAATGCCTTGTCAATATGACTAATGTGGTATATTTATTCACAAGAAAGACCTAGTAATAGCAGAAAACAAATTGTGAAGATATTTCGTTATAATTCAACAATATTTATCAAAAAAGCTGATCAAGTTCACTGTATACTTCATTTTACATTTCTTTGTCAGAGAAATTGGATTATTTATCAATTCAGAAATGAGAATCTGGGCCAGGTGCTGTGGTTCACACCTGTAACCCCAGCACTTTGGGAAGCCAAGGCAGGAGTATCACTTGATCCCAGGAGTTCCACACCAGCCAGAGACTCTATCTCTACGAAAAAGAAGTTTAAAAATTAGCCAGGCATGGTGGTGCATGCTAGCAGTCTCAGCTAGTAGCTGAGACTGGGGAGGGTGAGGTGGAAGAGGAGTTGGAAGTTACAGTGAGCTATGATCTAGTCACTGCATTCCAGCCTGGGCAAAAAAGCATGACCATGTCTCTAAAAAAAAAAAAAAAAGCAAAGGAAAAAAAAAAACAGAATTTAAAAGCCAATTAAAGAAGATTTTGTTATTGTTTGGATGGGTTCACACCCAGACATTAAAAAACTGAGACTTTGATACACAAAATCAAAATTTGTAAAGGACCGAAAATTACAGTCAGGGAATGTGTC
The DNA here is from genome assembly GCF_001604975.1 of Cebus imitator. Lineage (NCBI taxonomy): Eukaryota > Metazoa > Chordata > Mammalia > Primates > Cebidae > Cebus > Cebus imitator. The sequence goes on from NW_016107331.1 coordinate 7,669,414, forward strand.
TTGTATGGTGCAAAAACAGCACCATATATATAATATACTGACATTAAATGAAACTTCACTGTAGAATTTCAGACTGAAAAGACCTAATGTCAGGTTTTATGTTTTAATCAATTGGGGGCCTGATTATTTACCTGGGGCTTTTTTGGTGGTAGTGTTTTTAATTTCTATGTTGGAACACAACATACTGTGTTCCAAAATCTAAGAGCCTACAATTTTCTGGGGTTTTTTTTCTTAACAAAATGAAATGTTAAACCACCTCTCTGGACACTTTTGATAAAATGTGTATTACAAAAAGCGATAAGCCATTCAGAGCAAAGAACAGGATCTAATAATGCTTATCAAAGCACTATGAAAAGCAAGAATTTCAGGTCCTCCTCCCACCTCCTTCATTTCCTCTCTGTAGCCCCAAATGTGACTACTTCTTAGTTCCAGCTCGCCCTTGTAAGAAACCGTGCATAAGAGTAGCTATTTGTTTTACATTTTGTTAGCATATGTGTGGGCAGGTGGGTGTAGCATCCAGTAAGAATTCTGAAATTCTTACAAGTATATCTTGCTATTAATATATTATTACAGTCATGAAAATCAAGTTACCCAGTTGCCAAGCTGTAATAACAACAAATAATAACAAAAAGACTTAGGTGAGGAACTGAGGATGGAAAGCAATATTTATTGTATTCCTACTATGAGTTTAGTAGTGTGTTCAATTACTTGCATACTTTATTATATTTATTCTTAAAACAGATTAGGAAACTAAGATTCGGGAAGGTTAAATGATTTTCCCAAGTTACTAGAGCCAGCCAACAGCAGAACTGGTATTTTAAAATAAGTCTGACTTTCAAATCATGCTCATTTCCACGCAGCATGTTCCAGAAGGCCAGAATGGTCGGTTCTGCTGCACAAATGAGGTCAGAGCAATCAAGAGAGCCAAGGAAGTCCTATTTATCTGGATTAAATAACTCAACCTACAAACTACTTAACTTTAATACAAGGTGGAAAATGGGATTTCAAAAGAAAAGAATAAGGAGAAGAACAAGGACACGAAACTGAGTTTTGGCAGAAGGCAAGTGAGCGATTAAAAATAAATCTTTCATGATTTGCTCCCACAGGCAAAAATAATAATAATATTTTTAAATCCTGCTTAACCCAAAGTAATCTGAGATATTTAAAATATTATAACCACTGCTGACAAACCAGGGAGTTTATTATGTTCTTTCACAGGCAGAGATTTCTCAGGAGCAGGGGGTACATGTGACAAGAAACCAAGTTACCCACATAACAGTGTCCAGCTTTCTGTCATGTATGAAAAGGGTGCCATGTCTGCACTAATGGGAGTTGGGAGTTCCATTTTACACAAACTAGGCCAGAAAATCTATTCTCCATTCTGGCTGGGAAACCAGGATATCTTTTAATCCTAGTAAGCACTCAGACACAAGTGGAGTCATAAACCAGAGAGAAATTTGCACATCATCCAAACTAATACTTTACTACAAATGAGGGTTAGTGTCTTTAGGCACACCAGTAGTTAATAGCAGAATCCCGTATTAGAAAGCTCAACACTTCAGAAATCCAACTAATATTCCAAAATAAATGCATCATTTTATTTGCAAAGTAGGGCATCATTACCTAAAGATAACAGCATCTGCAGAAATACTTACTTAGCAACTAAATCACAAGGTCTTCCTTAGAGCTTCCTTTAGGCTAGAAATAGTCCCTGCTTAGCCAGCTGGCCTGAAAAACTAACGACAAACATAAAAATCAAAAGAATTCCAGAGCTCATCCTATCCCTCATCTGCTCAAAAGGGTGTCTGTAGCAGTTTTTTGAGATTGAGGGTTATAAAGCTGGTGGTAGGGGGAAATGTCTGGATTTTCTTCTTTTGTGGAATGTTTTTACACCTGGAAATACCTACTGTTCTAGTTAATCAAATGTACAACTTTTTCTTCAACTATTACTTAAATTTAAGTTTGAAACTATTGCCAACAAACCAAGGCAGATTTTAGACACTGGACTGTGTCAGCATTGCCCATAACTGCAGTGTTTAGGTCCATGAGAACACTGAGTAATGCTTGTTTCCAGGCAGCTGAAGAGATCTTAAAGGAAGATACTTTTCTGTTCTGTTTCTAGAAACACATTTTAGAAGCTCCCATTGCTACTATCCTAATTTTGTTGTGTTGTTTTCCAAATGTATTTTATTTGCCAAGAAAGCAAATATTTCCATATTAATGAAATATCGATTATAAAGAAAAATAAGCTTACATCATATTCTATCCCTTTAATTTACAATGAGGTATATTTTTGATTCACACGTGAGCAATGTGGGAAGAAAGAGACAATAATTCCACAACGAATTATCTGTAGAAAATGTTATTTCTTTTTTTTTTTTCGCCGTTAAACATCATACTGGTTTTGGGAGAAAATGTTATTTCTTATTTACTTTTGACTTGAACATAGGGGCCAGAAGACTCATAGATGACTATTTTAACAGGGCTTGCTTGAATCAGTCATACCATTTCGTTTTCATTGAGTCCTACTTATCCAAAAGATGCTGTGGTAGGTGCTGAGGAAATAGGAAGAACTATGAGATAAACTCCGGCTTTCTTGGATTTTGATCTGAGTAAAGTTAATAAACACACAATTAAAATGCAGCGCAGGTCAGTGTATAGAAAGTATAAAGCACACCAAGTGCATAGTTCAAGTGACTCCCCGTCAGGAATTATGTGGGAAACTACACCCCACAGGCCAAATCCACCGGTCACCTGTTTTTAGATGGCCCGTGATTTAAGACTAGTTTTTCACATTTTTAAATGGTTGAACAAAACTGATTGAACAAAACTAAACAGAATAATATATCATGGCACATGAAAAACATTTGAAACTGAAATTTCAATGTCTGTATATAAAGAGGTTTTTAAGAGACAAGGTCTCCCTCTGTTACCCAGGCTAGATTGCAGTGGTGTGGGCCTAGTTTACCGCAGCCTGTGACTCCTGGGCTCAAGCGATCTTCCTGCCTCAGCCTCTCAAGTAGCTGGGACTACAAGCATATGCCCAGCTAAATCTTTATTTTGTCGTAGAGACAGGATCTTGCTATGTTGATTAGGTTGGCACAAATGAAGTTTTATTGGAACACAGCTACACCCATTCCTTTATATATTGCCTATGTCTGCTTTCTTGAATGGTTGCCACAATCACTGTATGGCCCAGAACGCCTAGAATATTTGCTGTCTGGTCCTTCACAGAAAAAAGAAAAAAAAAGTTAATTCCTGGCCTAGAAGATTGAGAAAAGCTTTATGATTGACTTGTATTCTGAAGGAAAGACTTTGCACTGGCAGAGTCATATGTGAGGAGTGATTTTTGAGGGGAAAGGAATGCTCAAGTATAGCACCAGAAAGATACCTGGCTGACTCAGAAGGTAGTGAACACATCAGTGTCCTTGGGGTGCAGAGCTTATGAAGAAACTTACTTAAGATGGATGCTGCGTACTCAAAAGACAGGTGGGGCTCATCTTGAGGAGAGTCTTGAATGCTTGGCTTGAGGAGGATGGGCGGAAAAGAAGTACTTCCCACGCCCCTACATCACTTTTATTTTGCTGTGGAAAAGAAAGATCAAGTAAGCATTTAAAAAAAAAAAAAACTGAAGAGTTACAGATTCAAAGGAAATTTGATGGAAAAACTTTCCATCAACTGATTTGGTAACAACTGTGTAGAATGAAAGGTTGGTGGGAGGAGACAAAGAAAAAGATAAAGGATACTAAAAACAAAGATTTAGTTACAAGACTCTTAAATTGTTCTGTCAGTAAAAAAAACAGGACAAAGAGAGAACCATGTGGCTGCCTTGTGGATATCTGTATACCCAAAGATCTGCATAGAGAAGACACTTAATATAAAGGGTGAATAAAGGCACAAGAGGATGAAAGGGTGGTAGGAAAGAGGGAAGTGGAGAAGAGAAGGTTGGAAGGAAATGAGGAAAGGAAAACTGATGGATTTTGGCAACTGACTGAGTGAAGAAAGCAAAAAGAAATAGATACGTGAGTAGAGTAAAGGTAAGCAGTTTAAAATTTAGCTTTACCCAAGGAAACCATGTTTAAAAATTAGCTTTACCCATGAAGAATTTTAGGCAACAAAAGGTCATTCACAAGAAGCTGTCTGGCAGCAATTGGAAATGTGAGATGCCAGCTCTGGAGCAATATCAGAGTCAAGACAGGGATGAGAAGTACCCGTCTATTCTTCAGAGATGAGTCTGACAGTCCCAACACGTTTCTTATGAATAATTGGCAGGAGCTTACTATGCCTAGATTTATTTTAGTATGGGTATGCAACTTTCTAAACCTTCTGGAGCAAGTTATATAGACCGGATTTGTCACTGTCCAGTAATTTGCATGGTGTGTTAAAGATGAACCTATTAACATAACATCCATTGTCCTCAGAGATTCCACACTCACACCACAACTTGTACTAACAAAAAGAGGAAGGGAAGGAGAGAGGGAGAAAGGGAAAGAATGAGAAAGAAAAGGAGGGAGGGAGGAAGGAAGGGAGTGAGGGAGGGAGGGAGGGAAGGAAGGAAGGAAGGAAGGAAGGAGGGAAGGAAGGAAGGAAAGAGGGAAGGAAGGAAAGAGGGAAGGAAGGAAGGAAAGAGGGAAGGAAGGAAGGAAGGAAGGAAGGAGGGAAGGAAGGAAAGAGGGAAGGAAGGAAGGAAAGAAGGAAGGAAGGAAGGAAAGAGGGAAGGAAGGAAGGAAAGAAGGAAGGAAAGAAGGAAGGAAGGAAGGAAGGAAAGAGGGAAGGAAGGAAGGAAAGAAGGAAGGATGGGCAAGTGGAAGGGAGGAAGGAAGTGAGAGAGAAAAAGAAGCATTAAGGCATCATTCTGTTACTTGCAAATAATTGCTTCTGGAAAATTTTGACACAGATTAAATGAATAGTGTAAAATACTGATTTCATTTTATCCATTTTCCCTCACCTGAATATTTCTTAAGTGGAGTCTAGGAAATAGGTTTTTCAAAGTTTGCTTATAAATATTCTATATTTATTTGCAAAGCTGCTCTGGAATACTTCCCTGATGATCCCCATTTCCAGCAATTATCATTTTAAATTATTTTTTAACAACAACTAGATGATTCCAGAAGCACAGAAAGGGGCATGTCACAATTTCATAGTGTGACACCCTTCTTATGCAACGATACTGATGCTAGTGGATTGCAATAAATAAGGCAGCTTTTACCACTAGCAGACTTACCCCAAACCATACACATATATCTACAAAAATCCTGTAGGCAGTTCCACATTTTCCTGATGAACACTGGGCTTTCTTGAAATATATATTTAGCCATGGAAGCTAGAAAGTATCTCTCTGTGTTTTATAAGCATCATTATCAGAACAATGGTATGCAGGGAATGAAAAATATCTCCTCTGGGATTTATGTTCACGAAGAAGTCAGAAAGCACAGAATCTGCACCTGCTACAAGATAATATTGGGCATGCAAGAAAAAACAAAAATTTCAACACAAAGCTAAAGATATTTACACTAGTTGGGATATCTACTGAACTGAGTTAGGAGAAAATTAAACTCTTATAAACTTAACCTCTTATAAAGGCACTCAAAGTCCAGAATATTAAGACCAAAGTCCAAAATAGGAAGACACTATAAGATACTAAGAATTTAGATTTGTACTTGGAAACAATAGAAAAGATACTACGGATCAGATTACAAAGGAAGGAAGGGTGGACCAGGTCCTGCCAGTTCTTACTATTCATTCTGCTCACATATCCATCTGAGACATCTTAGACATCTTATACTACGTTTTCTATTTTTAATTGTGTTAGAGAATGCCTCAGATTCTACACTCTGGTGGTCCCATCACAAGTAACACTGAGACCCTCAAGGATGGCAACAAGACCTCAAATGCTTTTCTAAGTCTTTATTTGCAGCCTCTTACACATTATATTGACCATCCTGTCTCCAAATAATATGACTCTTTCCACCTCTACTGTATAACTGAGGGTCCTATTTTCACTTTATGACTGCGATACAGTGAAATAAACAGGAATACTTAAAGCTGCCTGCTAATGCCCGTGACCAGTCTGCCATGCTGACTAATTTTGAGGAAACAAAATTAAACCTTTGAGAAAAACTAACAAAGGATTTTTCTAAGGATTTTATTTATTACACCTGTTCCTCTATGCATCCCTTTTTCTCTTGAACTAAAATACACCTCATTTACTAAGAGAGGAGTGTGGGGAAGAAACATTCACATGTTATACCTATCAGTCACATCTCACAAGAACATGAAGGGCAACACTGTCCATGTAACAGCGAGCAGAGGTGTAGTTAATAATTTCTAATACCAAAGTGAGTTCCAAGATTTATACTCACCTTTCTTTATACCAATTATAGAACCAAATAGTCTCTCTCTCTCTCTCTCTCACACACACACACACACACACACACACTCCAAACCCCAGTAAGTAAAGAACATTCATAGATTTCATAGATACCCATCATGTGCAAATCTATGTAGTAGAAACTGTGGCCAGCTCTGTACCTTATTTGATTTTGTCCCTGCTGGGTTCAGCTGCCCCCACCCTAGCACTGGCGTAATTTTTCCCTCAATGGAGAGAAGGAGCATATTCATATCAATCCCCTATCAGTCAACAGAATAATTAGCTGTCATCAAAAAGTAATTAAGTCAGCTGGGCACAGTAGCTCACACCTGTAATTCCAGCATTTTGGGAGGCTGAGACGGCTGGATCCTTGAGGTCAGGAGTTCAAGATATGCCTGGCCAATACGGTGAAACCCTGTCTCTACTAAAAATACAAAAATTACTGGGCATGATGATGTGCACCTGTAATCCCAGCTACTTGGGAGGCTGAAGCATGAGAATCGCATGAACCTGGGAGGTGGAGGTTTCAGTGACCTGAGATCAAGATTCTGCCACCACGCTCCAGCCTGGGCAACAGAGCGAGACTCTGTCTCAAAAAAAAAAAAGAAAAAAAAAAAAGTAACTCTGTTAGTAAAATCTGTAATACTCTCTAATTTAGTAAGTATAGCCTGCAAAGGCAATCCAGACTTGCTTTATTTCCCTGCTTCGTCTCCCAGTCCCCTCTTTTCACATCCTACCCTAACATCATCTACATGGAATTAGCTTTCTAATTCATAAATACACCATGGTCTTTCATGATTCTGGGTTTTTGAAGATATTATTTTTTTTCCCCTTCAACTTTTAAGTTCTGGGGTAGATGTGCAGGTTTGTTACATAGGTAATCATGTACCATGATGGTTTGCTGCACAGATCAACCCATCACCTAGGTATTAAGCCCAGAATCCATTCTATTCTAGGTATTAAGCCCAGAATCTATTCTTCATGATGTTCCCCCTTCCCCTAGCTCCAGTCCCAACAGGCTCTTGGTGTTGTTCCCTACCATGTGTCCATGTGTTCTCATCAATCAACTCCCACTTGTAAGTCAGAACATGTGATATCTGGTTTTCTGTTTCTGCCTTAGTTTGCTAAGGATAATGGCTTCCAGCTCCATCCATGTCCCTGCAAATGACATGATCTCATTCCTTTTTATGGCTGCATAGTATTCCATGGTGTATATGTACCACATTTTCTTTATTCAATATAGTAATGATGGCCATTTAGGTTGATTCCATGTCTTTGTTATTGTGAATAGTGCTACAATGAACATACGTGTGCATGTATCTTAGAATGATTTCTATTCCTTTGGGTATACACCCTGTAATGGGATTGCTGGGATTAATGGTATCTCTGCCACTAGCTATTTGAAGAATCATCACACTGTCTTCCACATAGTTGAACTAGTTTACACTCCCCTCAACAGTGTATAAGTGCTCCCTTTTCTTCAAAACCTCACCAACATCTGTTATCTTTTGACTTTTTAATAACAGACATTCTGACTGGTGTGAGATAGCATCTCAATATGGTTTTGATTTGCATTTCTCTAATGATAGTGATAATAAGCTTTTTTCACATTTGTTGGCCATGTAAATGTCTTCTTTTGAGAGTATCTGTTCATATCCTTTGCCCACTTTTTGATGGGGATATTTGTTTTTATCTTGTAAATATGTTTAAGTTCCTTGTAAATTCTGGATATTAGACCTCTGTCAATGGGTAGACTACAAAAATTTTCTCCCATTTCGTAGGTTGTCTGTTCACTCTGATGCTAGTTTTTTGTTTTGTTTTGTTTTGTTTTTGCTGTACAGAATCTCTTTAGTTTAATTAGATCCTGTTTCTCAATTTTGGCTTTTGTTGCAATTGCTTTTGGTGTTTTAGTCATGAAGTCTTTGCCCATGCCTATGTCCTGAATGGTATTGCTTAGGTTTTCTTCTAGGATTTTTATGGTTTTAGGTTTTACATTTAAGTCTTTACTCCATCTTGAGTTAATTTTTGTATAAGGGGTAAGGAAGGGGTCCACTTTCAATTTTCTGCATATTGCTAGCCAGTTCTCCCAACACCATTTATTAAATAAGGAATCGTTTCCCCATTGCTTGGGTTTGTCAGGTTTGTTGAAGATCAGATGGTTGTAGGTGTATAGTTTTATTTCTGAATTTTCTATTTTGTTCCACTGGTCTGTGTGTCTGTTCTTGTACCAGTACTATGCTGTTTTGGTTACTGCAGTCTTGTAGTATAGTTTGAAGTCAGGTAGCATGATGCCTCCAGCTTTGTTATTTTTGCTTAGGATTGTCTTGGCTATTTGGGCTCTTCTTTGGTTCCATATGATTTTTTTTTTTAATTTCTTCTAATACTGTGAAGAATATCAATGGTAGTTTAATGGAAATAGCATTAAATCTATAAATTACTTTGGGCAGTGTGGCCATTATTGTAATATTTATTCTTCCTATCCATGAGCATGAATTTTTTTCCACTTGTTTGTGTTATCTCTGATTTCTTTGATCAGTGGTTTGTAGTTCTTGGAGAGATCCTTCACTTCCCTGTTAGCTGTATTGCCAAGTATTTTACTCTCTTTCTAGCAACTGGGAATGGGAGTTAATTCATGATTTGGCTCTCTGTTACTTGCGTTGGTGCATAGGAATGCTAGCAAATTTTGTGTATTGATTTTGTATCCTGAGACTTTGCTGAAGTTGCTTAACAGCTTAAGAAGCTTTTGGGTTGAGATGATGGGATTTTCTAGATACAAGATCATGTCATCTGCAAACAAAGATAATTTTACTTCTTCTCTCCCTATTTGAATATCCTTTATTTCTTTCTCTTGCCTGATTGCCCTGGCCAGAACTTCCAATACTATGTTAAATAAGAGTGGTGAAAGAGCATCCTTGTCCTGTGCCAGTTTTCAAGGGGAATGCTTCCAGCTTTTGCCCAGTATAATATTGGCTGTGGGTTTGTCATAAACGGCTCTTATTATTTGGGGGTAATACCTAGTTTATTGAGAGTTTTTAACATGAAGGGGTATTGAATTTTATTGAAGGCTTTTTCTGCATCTATCGAGACAATCATGTGGTTTCTGCCTTTGTTCTGTTTATGTGATGAATTACAACTATTGATTCATGTATGTTGAACCAGACTTGCGTCCTGGGGATGAAGCCGACATAATCATGTTGGATAAACTTTTTGATGTGCTGCTGGATTTGCCAGTATTTCACTGAAGATTTCTGCATCAATGTTTACCAGGGATATTGGCTTGAAGTTTTCTTTTTTTTTTTTTTTTTTTTTTTTTTTTTTTTTTTTTTTTTTTTGTATCTCTGTCAGGGTTTAGTATCAGAATGATGCTGGCCTCATAAAATGAGTTAGGGAGAATTCCATCCTTTTCAATTGTTTGAAACAGTTTCAGAAGAAATTATTAGCCTCAGCCAGGTCTTCTTTGTACCACTGGTAGAATTCGTTTGTGAATCCATCTGGTCCTGAGTTTTTTGTTTGTTTGTTTGTTTGTTTTGTTTTTTGAGATGGAGTCTTGCTCTGTCACCAGGCACCAGGCTGGAGTGCAGTGGCATGATCTCGGCTCATTGCAACCTCCGCCTCCCGGTTTCAAGCAATTCTCCTGCCTCAGCCTTCCGAGTAGCTGGGACTACAGGCGCGTGGCACCACGCCCAGCTAATTTTTGTATTTTTTAGTAGAGATGGGGTTTCACCATGTTGGCCAGGATGGTTTCAATCTCTTGACTTTGGTATCCACCCGCCTCAGCCTCCCAAAGTGCTGGGATTACAGGCCTAAGCCACTGTGCCCAGCTGGTCCAGGGCTTTTTTTGGTTGGTAAGCTATTTACCACTGACTCAATTTCAGAATTCATTATTAGTCTTTTCAGGGATTCAATTTCTTCCTGGTTCAGACTTGGAAGGGTTTATGTGTCTGGGAATTTATCCATTTTTTCCAGGTTTTCTGGTTTATGTGTATAGAGGTATTCTCTCAGAGTTGTTTGTATTTCTGTGGAGTCAGTGGTACTATCCCCCTTGTCATTTCTGACTGTGTCTTATTTGATTCTTCTCTCTTTTCTTCTTTATTAGTTTAGCAAGTGGTCTATTACTTTTTTTAAAAAAAAATTAGCTCCAGGATTTGTTAATTTTTTGAAGGGTTTTTCATGTCCCTGTCTCCTCCAGCTCTGCTCTGATCTTGGTTATTTCTTGTCTTCTGCTAGCTTTAAGGTTTGTTTGCTCTCAGCTCACTAGTTACTTTAGTTGTGTTCTTAGGTTGTTAATTTGAGATCTTTCTAGGTGTTTGATATGGGCATTTAATGCTATACATTTCATTCTTAACACTGCTTTAGCTGTGTCCCAGAGATTCTTGCTGAAGGAAGCACTAAATATGGAAAGGAAAATCATTACCAGCCACTACAGAAATACACCGAAGTACACAAACCAGTGATACTATGAAGCAACCACATAAACAAGTCTGCAAAACAAACAGCTAGCATCATGATGACAGGATCAAATGCACACATAACAATATAACTTTAAATGTATGTAAATGGGCTAAATAAATGCCCCAATTAAAAGACACAGAATGGAAGATGAATAAACAGTAAAGACCCATACCAATGGTAACAGTTTTTCCTTTCCATATTTAGTGCTTTCTTCAGGAGCTCTTGCAAGGCAGGAATGTGATGAATTCCCTAAGCATTCGCTTGTCTGAAAAGGATTTTATTTCTCCTTCACTTATGAAGCTTAGTTTGGCCAGATATGAAATTATGGGTTGGAAAATCTTTTCTATAAGAATGTGGAATATTGGCCCCCAATCTCTTCTGGCTTGTAGGGTTTCTGATTAGAGGTCTGCTGTTAGTCTGATGGTCTTCCCTTTGTGGGTGGCTTAGCCTTGCTCTCTGGCTACCTTTAACATTTTTTTCTTTCATTTTGACCTTGGATAATCTGTTGATTATATGTCTTGGGGTTGATCTTTTCATGGACTATCTTACTGCAGTTCTCTGGATTTCCTGAATTTGAATGTTGGCCTGACTTGCTAGGTTGGGGAAGTTCTCCTGGAATGATATCTTTTTTTGTTTGTTTGAGACAGAGTCTCACTCTCTTGCCTAGGCTGGAGTGTAATGGTGTGATCTCGGCTCACTGCAGCCTCCCAGGTTCAAGCAATTCTCGTGCCTCAGCCTCCTGAGTAGCTGGGACTACAGGCACCACCAACACACTTAGCAATTTTTTTGTATTTTAATAGAGACAGGGTTTCACCATGTTGTCCAAGCTGGTCTTGAGCTCCTGAGCTCAGGCAATCCACCTGCCTTAGCCTCCCAAAGTACTGGGATTACAGACATGAGCCACTGTGCATGGCCCTCCTGGAATGATATCCTGAAGTATGTTTTCCAACTTGGTTCCATCCTTTGCATCTCTTTAAGTTACCCCAATCAGTCATAGGTTCAGTCTTTTTACATAGTCCCATATTTCTCAGAGGTTTTATTCATTCCTTTTCATTCTCTTTTCTCTATTCTTGTCTGCCTGTCTTATTTCAGAAAGATAGTCTTCAAGCTCTGAGATTATTTCCTCTGCCTAGTATATTCTGCTGTCAATACTTGTGATTGCATTGCGAATTTCTCATGTTGTGCTTTTCAGCTCCATCAGGTCAGTTTTGCTCCTCTCTAAACTGGCTGTTCATGATTCTTATTTTATTTGCATTGGGTTACAATACGCTCCTTTAGCCCAGTGAAGTTTGTTATTACCCACCTTCTGAAGCCTACTTTTGTCAGTTCAACCATCTCAGCCCCAGACCAACTCTGTGCCCTTGTTGGAGAGGTTTTGCAGTCATTTGGAGGAGAAAAGGTACTCTGATTTTTTGAGTTTACAGTGTTTTTTGCATTGATTCTCTTCTTTGTGGGCTTACTTACCTCTAATTTTTGAGGTTGTTAACCTTTGAATAAGGTTTTTGTGGGGTCCTTTTTGTTGATGTTGTTGTTTTCTGTTTGTTTGTTTTTCTTTTAATACTCAGGCCACTCTTCTGTAGGGCTGCTGTGGTTTGCTGGGGGATCGCTCCAAACCCTAGTTGCCTCAGTTTTTCCTTTACCTGGAGATATCACCAGTGAAGGCTTCTAAACAGCAAAGAACAGCAGCCTCTTCCTTCCTCTGGGAGTTCTGTCCCAGAGGGGTACTGATCCACCCTGCATGCTCCTGTAGGAGGTATCTAGAGACCCTGTTGGGAGTCTCACCCAGTCAGGAGAAACGGATCAGGAGCCTGGTTAAAGAAGCAGTCTGCCTGCTTTTCGGTAGAGCAGGTGTGCTGCATTGGGGTGACCCCTTCCTCGACCAGATTGCCTGGACTCTCCAGAGCCAGCAGGCTGGAAATGCCGAGTTGGCTGTACCACAGAGACATAAGCTGCCCCCGTCTACCTGGGGGCTTCATCCTAGGGAGAGCTCAAAAAGTTCTGTTTGTATAACCCTGGCTGGAGTTGCTGAAATTCCCAAAGGGAGGCCCCACCCAGTGAGGAGGGATGGATTGGGGGTCCCACGCAAAGAAGTCTGGCCACGATCTGGCACAGCAGCTGTGCTATTTTGCAGGGGTGGGGGGAACTCCTCCTTGTCTGACCACCTGGACTCCCTGGAGCCAGCAGGCTAGAACAGCTGAATTGACCTAACTGCAGAACTGGTGGCTGCCCCACCCCATGACAACTTGTCCATCTCAGACAGTCTCCGGCCTGCTAATTGTCTGGCTGGAGTTCCAAGCCAGTGGGTCTTAACTTGTGAGGTGCCATGGAAGTGGGGTCCACGGAATGATGCTGCTTGGCTTCCTGGATTCAGCCTCCTTCCTAGGGGAATGTATGGATGGAACTCCCACATTGCTGGAATTCCCAGGGATAGAGACTGTAAAACTCCTGGGTCTCTATGTGAGCCTGAACCACAGCTCTGCTGAGGCTCCACACAGCTCTGTGTAATGAACCCAAGGCCCTGACAGCGTGGGCTCACAAGGGGAATCTCCTGATCCAGGGTTTGTAAAGATCTGTAGGCGAAGCATGGTTTCCCAGGTGGAATCATACAATCACTCACTGCTTCCTTTGGCTCAAGAGGAGGGTTCCTTTGGCTCTCTGCCACTCCCAGGTGGGCCGCCACCCCACTCTGCTTTTCTTCATTTTCCATGGGTCAAGTTGATTGCCTAGTCATTCCCAGTGTGAGAACCTGGATATTTCAGTTGAAATTTACTCACCATTTTCATTCTCTGTGAGAGCCATGGACCACAGCTGCTTCTAATCGTCCATCTTGGTCCTTCCCCTCAAAACATTAATATTATTTCTTTTTCCCTAGCTGCCTTTTCCTTTCTGAATCAGTTAGCAAACTTCCTAACATCCTTCAAGATCCAGTTTAAAAGTCCCTTTTAACAGTGGCTCACACCTGTAGTTCCAGCACTTTAGAGGCCAAAGTGAAAGGATCATTTGCACCCAGGAGTTCGAGACCAACCTAGGCAACATAGTGAGACCCTGTCTCTTAAAAAATATATAAAAATTAGCCAGGCATGGTGGCACGTGCCTGTAGTCTCAACTACTCAGGAGACTGAGGTAGGAGAATCATGTGAGCTCAGGAGGTTGAGGCTGCGGTGAGCCATGATCGTACCACTGCACTCCAGTCTAGGCAACAGAGCAAGACCCTGTCTCTAAATAAATAAATAAATAAAAATAAATAATGAAATCCCCATCTCTAAAAATTCTCCTTTATTTTCTCTATTGCCTTCTCCTTTCTGTGCTCTCCTGGAACTTTAGCCTTGCCTCTACTCTAAAACCTATTATACTACACATAGAATTTATTTACATGTCTGTCTGCCCAGCTAGCCTGTGAATTCTATCACCTAGAGCAATACCCAACATTCAGTAAACAACAGATGTTGACTGGATGTTCTGTGAGTGAATGAAGGAATGAGCATAAGAACCTATGCTTTTCCTCAAATGCTTTACAGTTTTAGTTCAGACTTGTGAGTTTATGCATGTACTTTGCGGTAACTGGCATCACTGTTCTTCATGAAGTCAAATAAAGCTGAAAACATTAATATGTTTCTAACAGGGAAAAAAGTCTACATGAGGTTACTAGGACTATAGAATTGTTGAGTTCCTAGGACTGAAGGTCGGGAACCACAAAGAGGTAGAGGAACAGGAAGGAAGTGAGTAAGAAGGGCAGCATACTAACTGGTTAACTGTTATCACAGAAGCGAACAATAGCTCTGATTTACATTAAGTTGCTTCAACCCTATGAGTAGTCTCGATTCCTTGGCAGATTTTCTTCTTAGATGACAGTGCTTGGCTTTCTGGCCCTTGACATTAGCAAGACCTTCTCCTGCTGAGTCATTTGTTGCAGTTCTCTCTGGCCTGGCTCCTCTGTGGATTATGTATTTCCCCTTCCTATTCATTAACATTGTTTTCTTGATAAATTCTGCAGCGATTGTCTTTACAGTTGTAAGTAGTCTTTGCCCTTGGAAATTGCATAGTGTGGTTAATGAACATTTTGACTAAAATGTTTTTGTGTTACATTTTCTGATTTATTCTTAAAAATTATCTTAAGAATAAGAAATATGAATAAAGAGTGAAAAATACATTTCTAAGAGCAAGGACATTTGAAGTGCAAGCTCTTAATGTTAATTGACTTTATATTTACAATAAGTATTTCAGCATTTTAAGTGAACAAAATTTACTGAGGGGAAAATAGAGTAATAGAAAAATCTTATTAAGCATGTTTCAATGAGTCTTTCAAACAGCATATTCCTGGCACGCCCCTATGTGCAAGAAACAAAGTCAAATAACAAAAATTTCCTAACTTCTACTTGTTTATAATCTACAGGAATACTCTAATTGTAATGCAAACTGATAAGAGGCAGCATTATAATCTATGTGATAGGTATGAATCTCACCTTACAGACTTACATGTATAATAAATATATTTACTATTTCCTATATTTATGCTTAATTATTTTTTATACCAAGCCCCCCTCTTCCAGACCAGTAGAAAATTGATCCTGATAATTATTTGGTCTTTCTCTCCTATCCTCTTATTTGGGTGTTTGGAATGGGAGAGAAAGGAGAGTGTTATTGTTCATTGTTTGCCTGTTTGCAGGACTCCATAGGATCAGCCTCAGTGTCTTGCAGGAGAAACAAGAAGCTTTTAAATGACTGCAGATGGTTTTCTCTGCCTAAGTTCCCAATCTGGGAACTTAGTGGGTAGCGGGTGCCAGGCCATAGAGAGGCAGAATCGTCAAATGTATGCAGCTCTGATTAGGTGACTTTGGGATCGCTTGGACTCACATCCTGGGCACACCATATCTGTGTGTGGTCTTGTGCACGTTTTAAAAACTTCCCTAAGCTTCAGGCTTTCATCTGCAAAGTGGAGATATGTATATTACCTACCTCACAAAGTTGTGGTGAGGAAAAAAAAAGAGTTAATTTAATATATATTGCTTAACACAATATTTGGCACATAGCAGTGCTCAGGGAGAGTTAGCTGCTATCATTATCTTGGTATTGTTGTTCTTACTGGAAACTGATACCATCATGCTCAAGGCAAGACCAGGAAGAATATACAGGTCCCTCTGATCTTGAGACCTCCAGAGTTCTTTCTCTTCCGCCCTTCCCCATGGCCAGAGAAATCTTTGTAATCTGGGACAAAGGCCCTATGTTGTTTACCACTTTCTCCTAGATTCTCCACCTCCAATTATGTACCATTTTATCTTGATATTTTTTCTAGGGTCACATATCAAAATGTCCTCAATAGCTTTATGTTTTGTTGTGTTTTCTTTGTTTGTGTTTGGTGGAGGAGCTTCTTCTCCAAAATAATGGCCCTGGGCCCTCCCCTTGTTTGTTTTGGGAGAGGAAGAAGAAAGGGAATATACAAAAGAAAAATGGCATCAATTTGTATTTCAATATGTTATTTAGCCACACTGATAAAAAGTGGTAAGAGACATTAAAAAGGGAAAAAATAACTCCCTCTGGGGAAAGAGAAAAGAGAGCTCTCTGAGAGAAAAGAAAAATTCATTTGTTTTCCAACGTATCTGTAATCTTGTTCTCCAAGTATCTGTAATCTTGCTGAGTGCCTGGTACATTTAGGCATATAATACATTTTTGTTGG
The DNA here is from genome assembly GCF_001604975.1 of Cebus imitator. Taxonomy (NCBI): domain Eukaryota; kingdom Metazoa; phylum Chordata; class Mammalia; order Primates; family Cebidae; genus Cebus; species Cebus imitator. Next base: position 7,685,910 of record NW_016107331.1, read on the forward strand.
ATAAATGAAATAAATTCCTGTAAGAAGAAATCGCATGGACAAAATTATGAGCCTTAAAAATGTTTAAGTGTTCAGAAAAGTAACAAACAGATAGAAGCACAGCTTTAGAGGATGAGGGGAGAGAAAGAATGCATGCACAAATAATACAGTAAAATTTTTTAGACAGGGTCTTACTCTGTTGCTCAGGTTGGAGTGCAGTGGTGCCATCTTGGCTCATTGAAACCTGTGCCTCCCAGGTTCAAGCAATTCTCCTGCCTCAGCTTCTGGAGTAGCTGGGATTACAGGTACACACCACCACACCCAGCTAATTTTTGTATTTTTAATAGAGATGGGACTTCACCATGTTGGTCAGGCTGGTCTCAAACTCCTGCCATCAAGTGATCTGCCTGGCATGACCTCCCAAAGTGCTGGAATTACAAGCGTGAGCCACTGCAACCAGCCTAAAAATGTTTTAATGCTTTAAAATTAACCAGTGTGAACTCACTGCTCTCCCTAAAATGCTTCAATTTTTCCTATAACAAAAGTATAGATTTAAGCAAGGGAGTGACAACATCAGTTCTAAATAATAGGGTTTATGGTGCAAGACTAGATACAAGTGAGAATAGAGAACTAGCAATGGTCTGCAGTGGTCCAGAAAAGAATATTGAATTATTGTACATAATCATCTGCTCCTCTGTAATAGAATTATATATCCACACTCTTGCCACAGCCTTACAGAGAGGAGGGCTTAGTGAACTTCCCCACCCCTTCACAGTGGGCTCTGCCAAGTCTTCCTTTGACCATGGATACTAATGTACATGACTCAGGCATAAGCTTGAAATGTGCTTGTGCTGTTGGGGGAGCCCTTTGAGCTCTGGGGAATCTTCCCTGGGGAGAACATGCCTCAGAAAGTCCCTGCTCTGTAGCCTAGGCCCCAAAATAAGACACATGCTGTAAGCCTGAATCCAAAATACGACCTGCAGCTCAGGGACTCGACTCTAGAATCAAGCCTCACTCCACTGAGACTCATGAGAATACAAAGATGTTCTAAGGTGGCCACTGAATTTTAGTGTCCTATAGAGTACTCTGGATCCCAAAACTTGAGATCTTTAAAACTCAGAACTCAGTACCCATCTCTTCACACTGCTGTCTCTGCCACTGACATTCAACGTTTTGAGAAAATTCTACTTTGATGGATGGAGTCCTTGAGGAAGCCGGTTACTTTGTTCCTGGAAAAAAAATAGAATAATATCAACCAGTTGGTTCAAAGAAAAACCTGAACTCAATGAAACAGCCGCTATACAAATGCTTTCAAAATGAAAAGGTACAGTTTTGTAACATAAATTAGGACATTTATCAGAAGAGTTTCCACAGACTGTGTTTAGAAAATGTTTCTTTTCACGTAATGGGTTTCAGTCATACTGTAAACATCAATTACTGAATATTTGCAGAGTTGTTTTCTAACTCTATGAATTCTTGAGATGTAAAGCAAAGATAGAAAGAATGGCAGAAAGGTCCTACGGGCCTAATCATGCCTTCCCATCATGCTACTACCAAGAAGCTGGACTAAACAGCACACACTCACCTGGTCAGCTGCATTCCAGTGAAGTATTGCTCAAAGCAGAAAAATCCTGTATTCCAGTAAAGCATTGCTTAAGACAAAACGCTCTGTTGGGCTATGCTGTTTTGGCGTTTTTCAATGGCTCCTAAAGAGAGCACAAATTAACTAGGTGGGAAGTTTTTCCTGAAGAGAGTGTAACTTTTCATGTTCAATCATTCTGGATGAGCTCCAATATAAAGCAGAAAATGAGGAGCCAGAGCCTTAGGTTAGGGTGAATGGGAATCTTCACTTTGGACTAGGGGTTTCTACTGGACTCTGAGTCAGGCACATGCTGGGACTTTCCTAAGGAAACGTCAGCCAGCCTCAAGCTGGACCAGTAAGAAATGTGAGGTTCCGTGTATTATAATAGTAGCCACTTTTATAGCAATTGTAAGTTACTCTCTTTGTTGCACTTTCCTTCATGATGCCTAAACCGTTAATAGTCTAGTTAACATTTTATCATGGTCTCAGTTGTGCTATGGAGAGTAAGGGAGGAGGTCTACATTTTTTTCAGATGGAGAAGAGCAATTGTCAGGCCTGCTTGATATCAGAAAGGCAGCAGTGGTGGTTGTCATTCTTGGAGAAAAGGGTGTTGAGCCCATATGTTTAGTGGTCTCAGGAGGCTGGCCAATGGCAGAAACAGCAGTGTGATGAGGAGGCCACCTGCTCCTGAGCATATGGAAGGCAGTACCCGGGAAAACCCTCAAAAGTCAAGAAGTCTAATTTCCAGTAATTAGGCTGGTAGGGGCTTAAGCATTGATAATTCTGGAATTAAAAGAAAACATGATCTTAATTTATAGTTACTAGCTGGTAAAATCTGGGACACTTGGCTTACAGAAATTACTCTATCACAAAATAGCTTTCTAATTTATAAAATATTTTTTCTTTAAAATGTAAAATGAATGAAACCTCACAAGAAAATTTTAAAATCACAATTCAAAATATAATTCTCAAAGATAAATATGTTTTTCACTTAAAAATTAAATCTTTAAAAACAACAACTAACTTGTATGGCAAATTACCACTTATTGGACATATGGAAGGGAGACAGGTGACAGGAGGTTTTGTAAGGACCATTAGTAAGAAGTTACCTTAAAAGAATGCTTTTCTTAATGCCAAGAACATATTAATGAGACATAGGAAACTATATTTTTGGCTTTTTAAAGATGCATTTGGCTTCTCTTTTTAAAGACCACTCTCCTAAAATTAAAGCATTAATCGGGGGAAATGTATACTTTCAAAAAATGCAGACAATCGTTCCTTGGTTAGTTATTTATAACAGCTTAAAGTTGCTTCCCTAGCCAAGTAAATTAAGAACTAGATTGAGAGAAAAAAAAAAAAAAAAAAAAAAAAACACAAGAGTTGTCTCCCTGTTCAAAAAAAGAACATAGGTCTGGTGGCTGTGAAGAAGCTTAAACATATGGCCAGGTGCAGTGGCCTGTAATCCCAGCACTTCATGATACCAATGCTGGTGGAACCCCTGAGGTCAGGAGTTGAAGACCAGCCTGGACAACATGGTGAAACCCTGTCTCTACTAAAAGTACACAACAAAATTAGCTGGGTGTGGTAGGGTGCGCCTGTAATCCCAACTATTCCAGAGGGTGAGGCAGGAGAATCGCTTGTACCCCAGAGGTGGAGGTTGCAGTGAGCTGAGATGGCGTAACTGCATTCCAGCTTGGGTAACAGAGCAAGGCTCTAAAAAAAATTTTTTTAAACTTTCTTTAACATAAAGTCTAATGTTTTATTTATTCATTTCTAACATTTATAAAATAGAAGACTTAGCTGGACAGATTTTTCTGTGCATGTGGTCCTTTTGCTTTGCTAACAGTTCTTAAATGAGAATAAGATTAGTTTCAGTATAATGTATGACAAGGAAAGAATATCCCTTTCTATGAAATCTTTAAGAGTAAAGGCATTCACTGGGCACTCAGGGCATTGCACTCTTTTGTAGTACCCTGATATGCACATTTTATATTCAGAGCCATCTTTACATATCTTAAATAAAAGAACAATTTGGTGATATATAAAATAAAATAAGAAAACAATTACACTAATTAGTTTTCTGAGATACACCTCTTTGTTTTCCATAGAAAAGATAATAAATACAAACCTTACAAAAACCCATTGAATCTTTTAAATGTGCTTTTAAATCATTCTTAAGTGATCCCAGCTCCCAGCATGTCAAAAATAGGATTATTGTATGTGGAAGGGCAAATGGAGACAGTTTTGCTTCTCAGAAAATGGAGTAACAGTTGTTAATTTGGAATTTTAAGTTCTTAAGTTCTTAATACAGTTTCTCTGGAGAAGCAGTATTACTTTCTTGCTTTCATTCACAAGCGTAGTTCAGGGCTTCTTCTTGTTAATGTATAGGTATTGATAGGACACATGAAGCCATGCCTGATTAGCCCTGGGCACTTGTAGGGCCTGGTCAGAACAGTAAACAACAGGGCGTGGGGGACCTAAATCCTCAAGAATGCCAACACCCTTCTGTCTAGCGGGAAAAATAAGCAACCTCTGTGTACTACTAAAAAGACATTAATTTATTATTTAAAATCTATTATTTGATCTATAAAAATGGCACAAAAATTAAATATTTATCCTAAAGTAGGATATATTAAAATATTTCTTTCTCCTTTTTTTTTTTTTTTTTTTTTTGAGATGGAGTTTC
>NW_016107331.1:7690171-7710456 GCF_001604975.1 Cebus imitator
TTTGCTTGAGACTGAGTTTCACTCTTGTTGCCCAGGCTGGAGTGCAGTGGTACGATCTTGGCTCACTGCAACCTCTGCCTACCGGGTCAAGCGATTCTCCTGCCTCAGCCTCCCGAGTACCTGGGACTACAGGGACTCACCACCACGCCCAGCTAATTTTTGTATTTTTAATAGAGACGGGGTTTCAACATGTTGGTCAGAATGGTCTTGATCTCTTGATCTCATGATCCAGCCGCCTTGGCCTCCCAAAGTGCTGGGATTAAAGGAGTGAGCCACTATGCTCAGACAAAATGTTTCTTAAATGTATATCTTTTCTGTTTTTCTTTTTTTTTTTTTTTTCTGACACTGAGTCTCACTTTGTTACCCAGGCTGGAGCACAGTGGTGCAGTCTGGGCTTATTGCAACCTCAGCCTCCTGGGTTCAAATGATTCTCCTGCCTCAGCCTCCTGAGTAGCTAGGATTACAGGTACACACTACCATGCTCAGCTAATTTTTGTATTTTCAGTAGAGATAGGGTTTCACCATGTTGCTCAGGCTGGTCTCGAACTCCTGACCTCGTGATCCACTCGACTTAGCCTCCCAAAGTGCTGGGCTTACAGGCGTGAGCCACCATGCCCAGCTAAATGTTTATCTTTTCAAAGCACAATGGTTTCCTCATAAATAGAAATAGCTTGGGAGGAATATCAGTGGATGCCCGCCAAAAGAACTTTAGTGCATAAAAATGAAGTGAGTTCAGACTAGAGATCTTTCTATCATTAATGAAATAGAGTTCCATGAAGAAATGCAAGGAGACCAGAGTAATAGCAAAGTCACAAATTAAATAGTGACTTAAAAGCAAGGATTCCTTAGTTCTCCAGAACATGACACCTACCTACTAAAGTTTATTTAGTGGGATATAATGAAACAGTACTGTTGCTTCAAAGGAATAAAATCATTCAACATAAAGAAAAAATATTTCAATATCAGGGATGTTAGTGTAAGTGACTCTAAGCACTTATTGCAGTTATTTTAATAGCTTATGCACCAAAAAAGACCTATGTCTTTCTTGGCTGTACACACACAATAGCCTTCTATGAACCTTTGTATAATGTATATCTTCCTTTCATCAAAACAAAAATTAAACCTGAAGTTTATCATGTCTGAACTTGACTAGAGTTGAGCTTTGCAATGTAATAACATTCTAAAAGTATTCATACTAAAATAGAAGTCTCAGAATATAGAGAAGGCTAATTCATCATCACCCAAAACTCCAATAACTGTATAGCTTTGGGTCCATCTCTGTGATGCCCTTGGTACTCCTATCATAGCCACTTTGAAAAACTCCCAATTAAGGTAAGGTAGTTCTTATGTCTCTGTAACAAAAAGGAAAAGGAACTTTTGAAAAGAAAGTTTATTTGCAAGGCCCATTAATCTTCAGTTAAGTACCTTTAGTAAAATGTATGTATCATATTTATTTCTGATTCTTCAGTACCTAACTAGCATTAAGTTCATTACCCAATGGGTTCTCATAAAAGCTTATTAAATAGAAAAATAAATGAAGTAAGTACAATCGTAGAATATCTACACTATATTTCTATATATAGATATAATATAAAGCTAAACACAGTACCAAACACTTAGTGAATGATCCACCATAATAATGAGTCAAATAACCAAAAACAACCAGGTGTGATTTGTTTTATTCCTTTGGAATCTGTGAAGGATTTTTGTAGCTCAATTAATATGTATAGCTAGAATTCTTTACTTGGGGTGGAAATGATCACTTTCAGATAATAAGGGCAAACACTTTTTCTTGGCAAAGTATCAAGAAGCAGAAACTGCAGGACAGGCATAGTTAATGTTGGGGTAAAATAAATTTTTTAATATACTATGTTTCACTTGACTTACCAACTGATCAATGTACCTTCTGAGCACACATAATGGTATTCTAGTTTTCTCTCTCTTATTTTCACTGATCCCTCGGTCAAATCATCACTTGAGTCTTTGGAACTCCTTTTTTTTTTGAGACAGAGTCTCGCTTTGTCACCTAGGCTGCAGTGCAGTGTCACAATGACACCTCACTGCTGCCTCTACTTCCCTGACCTGATCTTCAGGTGATCCTTCGATCTCAGCTTCCCAAGTAGCTGGGACTACGGACATGCACCACTATACCAAGCTAATTTTTGTATTTTTTGTAGAGACGGGAGTTGGTCACCTTGCCCAGGCTGGTCTCAAACTCCTGAACTCAAGCAATCCACCTGCCTTGGCCTCCCAAAGTACTGGGATTACAGATGTGAGCCACTGCGCCTGGCCTGGAACTACTTTTCAAGCTATTAGATACCTACAAACATCAAACTGCTTTCTTGCAGATGTACAACCACACTTGCACCCCTACATATCGCCTACACCCCAACCCCAAACACATACTCTTCAGGAAAAAAAGACAGTAGTAATAATACTAATAAAATATTGATAGCAAACAAATAAATGGCACACAATATGTTTGAAGAGCCTTTATTGGCAAATAAATTATGCAAAAAAGCAGTGAATGGAGCATATATTGGAGCCATGAAACATCATCAAGAACCCAGAGCTATTGCGATTAATGCCCTTACGTAAAAAAAAAAAAAAAAAATAGAAACTAAAAAGAATCCAGAGCTATTAGCTGCCAGCTGTCTACCACTATCACCATAGGCTCGGAAAGATAAGGGAAAGGAAAAATCATTGGAAGATGATAGGAGAGGAGAGTGTATTATAGCAGGCTAGTTTAAGAGGAAGGACTAAAGACTTTCTGTGGAGCAAACCTAGCCAGCCTGATAAAACCTCACAGGGAAGTAAATATCATATCTTCTCTCTATTTCCTCCCTTCCTCCTTCCCATCTACTACCAGGGCTTTCCACTGGCAAAACCCAACCAGAAGACTGGGGGGCTAGAGACTGTTGATATAATGGAAACAAGTCAACCCTGGGAGGAAAAAGGCAGGATAGAGAAGGATAGCCAGAGGATTTATAGAAGAAAAGAAAAGTTATCTGACATGGCAACATTGGAAGGAGCCTGAGCAGAGCAGAAAATGTCACTGATTTGCCACAATGAATGCTTCATAGATGGCTCTTATCTTCTAGTGGCAGAAGGCTTTGAATGTGAAAGACCCTGGAAATAATCCGATTCTGCTCCCAGAGAACTTAACAAATACTCATTGATCAGCAGCTACTATGTATCAATAAATACTCTAACCACTAGGGGTTTGAACATGAATAAGCCATGGATACTGTCCTGAAGAAGGTCATAGCCCAGGAAGAAAATCAGGCCCATAAACAGGCAATTACAACAAAATATAAAAAGTGCAGTCAAAGAAAATATGAACTCCTTAAGGGCATGGACTGAACCATAGTCTTTTTAGCATCACCAGAACCTACCAAAATGCCTGCCACATACATAGTAAGGACCAAATAAGTGAGAGATATAGGGATTTTCATGTAGGCAAGCTTGGAAGAGTTAGGCCTACTCTCTGATGAATAAGCCTTCAGCATATTTTTGAAATGGGCAAAATTTTCAGCTCAGTATCTTTTTATACCTCCATTTAAAATATTTTTCATTGCTTATTCTTTAAAAATATAGGATTTTCTTTTATTTTCTACGTGCTCAGTGAAGCACTTCATCACCTTATATGGACTGCCTTCTTTCCACTGTCACTTAAGACTTATCCCATGTTCTTAGGTCCCTACTTTTGCTACATACATACATATGTACACACACACATATTTTTAAACATACATGCTTGCTTTTAAATTATTTAGTATATAAAATATTTAATTAGATGATAATACACATTAAATCATTGGGAAAAGGATGGTCTACTCAAATGCTGTGCAACACTTAGCTAGCAATTTTGGCACGAAGGTAAAATTAAATCCTATTCATGCCTTATATTACAATAATTTCAGATTGTTAAGAGTCTAAAATGAAAAATAAAATGATAAAAGTACAAAAAGAACATTCATACACTATGCTCATCTTAAGAAAATTTGAGTATAGGAAAAAATAACTGTTGTGAACAAAGATGAAAAATAAATGATGAGAAAAATAATTGAAACGTATATGGCAAAAGGTTAACTTAATCTCCACTTCATAACAGAGAAAAGTGCATTGTGACTAGGCTTGGAAGTCACATTGGGAAAATAATGTTTCCCCAAAATACAAATAAATCCACCAGTATAAATTGTTTCTCTCCAGTGTTCCGGCTTAGTAAATGAATAGAAAACATAATGTAAAATTATACCAGGACTAGCCAGAGTGTGAACAATTTGAGGAAATACACACGTTTATAAAGAACCCTTACAAATCAATTAAAAAAAATAAACACTTCAATAGAAATTAACTAAAAGGCATGAATAAGCAATTAACAAAAATATAACTGGACAACAAAATTGAAAAAAGTTTTTATTTTTAATCTAGCAAATTGACAGTGATTAAAAATGATTAAAATTCTATCTGGGATAAAATGTAGGAAAATTGGCACTCACTTTTTTGGCAATACAAATTAATTCAACTTTTGTAGTCAATAGACTTTCACACTGCAAATGAAAGATGACTAAGACATTGTCAAACAGAAGCTGATTTTTAAAAATAAAACATAGTGTGGCTATTTGATAATATGAAGGAATCAGGGTTAATTTGTTAATGTTTCATAGTCATTTTTGTTTTGTAAAAGAGTTCTTATCTTTTAGAGGCACATATTAAAACATTTATGGATGAAAATTGTAGATCTTATGGATTTGCTTTAAAATAATTCAGCGTTGAAGGATTAGAAGAAGGTATAGATAAAACAAGATGGCCAAAGACTAATAATTGTTGATGGGCATATGGGGATTTCATTACACAGTTTTTCTACTTTTTGATAAGTTTTAAAAGATTTTACATAATAAAAAGTTTTTAAACTATTTATATACTGTGTCCAAATGTTATTAAACAAATAATATCATATATGCATGATGCATGAAAAAAGACTGATGAAAGATATCAAAAGTTGTCTTGGGAGCAATCTTTATTTTTCTCTTTAGTTCTCATATGTTCTGAAATTTTTACTATGAACATAAATTACTTTTGATACTAAAATAAGTTGGTTTTTTTCCGGTTTTTTTGTTTTTTTTTTTTTGAGACAGAGTCTCGCTCTTTCGCCAGGTGCCAGGCTGGAGTGCAGTGGTGCGATCTCGGCTCACTGCAACTTTTGCCTCCTGGCTTCAAGCAATTCTCCTGCCTCAGCTTCCCAATTAGCTGGGACTTCAGGTGTGCGCCATCACACCCAGATAATTTTTGTATTTTAGTAGAGACAGGGTTTCACTATGTTGTGCAGGATGGTCTCAATCTCTTGACCTCATGATCCGCCCACCTCGGCCTCCCAAAGTGCTGGAATTACAGGCGTGAGCCACCACGTCCAGCCAGTAAAATAAGTTTTTAAAGATTGTATTCAGTGCAGCCACCTTAATCTGTTTTAATAAAAACAGGAGCCGTGAAAAATGAATTAATATATATTTTTCTAGAAGACGTTTTTCCTCCCAAATAGGTCACCATTTTTATATTATTTCCCTTCACTCCACCTACTTTTAATTTAGGATTACCATGCATACTGGCCATTGTTTGAGATTTACTTTTGTTTCATAACTTATTTTCTATTAAATCCATTTTCTCCTTCTTACTTGATACATCTCAATATTAGGCCTTCATTTTAAATAAACTAACCACAATTACAGATTATTAACTAAATCCAACATTTTGTCCTATCATACTTTCATCTAAAACCAGTGAGAACTCATTTACAATGTAAGCTATTATATTAGTAACAGAACAATAATTTTGAAATCTTAAGATGTTTCAGATATTCAAGCAGACACCATTGTAATAGGATTTGTTGGCAGCAATGTTAAAGCCTACCAAAGTAGAACCGTACTCTAAATGAATTTTTATTTTAAATAACAGTGAACTAAATTTGTCCCTTGCAGTTAGGCAGATCAGAGTATTACAAGAACAAAAAGAAAAGTGACAACTTTTCAAATGGAGCGTTGCAGGGGGTGGCGAAGTGGGACCTCCTCCAGTTATTTTTGAGGAACATATAATCTGTTAACCTCTCCCCACTGCAAATTTTAAAGAACACTGGTTTTATAATAATAAGAAGAACAATTTGGTCATTCATTATTATCATCACAACATTGTTTAGGCATTTTACATGGTCACTGATCCTTCTCAGGTTTATATTAGTATACCTCTATTATACTGAAAGAAACTGAGACTCAGGAAGATTAATTATGTGATTCAAAGTTGCACAGCCTGGATTCAAATCCTATGTCTGTCTACACCAAAGTCTGTGCTCTTTGAATTCCACTACCCTGCATTTACAGACTGAGCACATTCACAGATTGATGGGGAATAAAGAGGAGAAACGGTGGGTGCAGGAGAGTATGCAATGTGACAACGGTAAAGGGAGAATAAATATTCATTTAAGCTGTGGTGATTATTCTTATTCTATGCTTTCAGTAGTAAATGTGCACTAAAGGAATTTATATCAACATCTTAAATTTACAAAGACATCTCTCTTGCCATTTGCTGCATACCAATGTGTACTAGGATGATTCATGGATTCAGAGGATATTAAAACTAGAAGAAACAATAGAGATCATCTACTGGAATCTTTTCCTTCCCTCTACACATAAAAAAGAGGAATAAGAGAATACTGTCAAGTGTTTCTTCAGCTATAAGTTCAACTGCTATTGCATTTATGATAGCAAAAAAAAAAACAACTGGGTGGGAATTTAATTTTGTCTGAAAACTCCTAAAATGGCATACATATCTATCTACTAAGTATAGTAAATATTTCATGTATTCAAGTAAATAGATTACAGTAGAAGAAGGGCCAAGATGCTGAACTGGAACTAGAAGCATAGGGCTTTGGTTTTACTCAGGTTTCTAACAAGTTTTGTGGCTTTAATGACTTCAACTGTCTTGTGAGTAAACAAAAGTAATTGGACTAAGTTCCCTTCTTTAGGACTCTCTAAAGGGAAATAACTTTCAAATTCTAATATTGAGGATGCAGCTCTTTGATAACAACAGACAAGAGTGTGTTTGCTTTCTCAAGCTATAAGTAAATCCACAGGTATATACTGTATCTCCCCAATGTTCTGGTTTAGATAATGAATAGAAAACAGCAATTCCCGGTATAGTGTGAACAAGGTGAGGTTCACACTATTCCTGGAATGTCTTTTCAGACATTTGCAGCCCTGTGAAGATAGTGTAACCTTAACTGAGTAGAAAAGAAATCAGAGTGAGCAGGGAACTGATGCTGTGGGATCTTCCCCAAAAGAATCAGGATCATTGATTTCTTTAAGTAAAAGAAAGTAGCTACACAATATTTGCCCTATGTTCTCAATTAGGTTTTTTAAAAACTAAATTTGGCCAGACGCAGTGCCTCACACCTATAATCCCAGCCCAGCTACTTGGGAGGCTGAGGCAGGAAAATTGCTTGAACCTGGGAGGTGGAGGTTGCAGTGAGCTAAGATTGCACCACTGCACTCTAGCCTGGTGATAGAGCAAGACTCCTTCTCAAAAACAAAACAAAAAAGCAAAAAACCCCGAAATTTATTGTTTTACTGCCATATTTGGTTCTGTTGATTTATAAATAAATGATATAACTTAATATATGGTATCTACTTTTTATTTTTAATCTAGTTCAAATAAATCTGAAAGTGGCTTAATAAATAGCTACCAAAATACCTGACTTATGTAGTACCTATAGGATGATGGCATTAGCTACATTTTCAACTTTTTTGATAAAAATGGCCTCAATATAAAAATACGATGTTATTTGCATAGTAGCATCGCAAGTGGCAGGCACCTCTAGAATCTGGAAACTGAATCTGCACATCTATGACAGTCATATTTTTTTTACTACTCCCACTCACCAATTTGATGATATTCCTTATACTTGTTCATTCACATATGCTTCATTCTTTGACTCAAATGACATACATAGTAACACAGCTGACAAGAAAAAATTAACAATGGCTTTGTCTGCTGAGTAGTGATTTATCTTATTTTGTGGGGGGAAAACTAATAATGTTTTAGGACACATTTACTCTAGGGCACTGTATTTTTCCATTGTTTGGAAATTCTGTTCAGGTTTAAGTACTTCTTCACAGCGTTTTTGTTTGCTAGTGTGTGTATGTGTGCCATACTTTCAAGCATGTTAACCATAACTAGAAGTCACATGAACTGCTTTATCCACCCTATCAGAGTAATTGGTAAAATTATTCATCCATCTCACTAAGAAATATTGGAAGGGCTTAATTTTCAGAATTTGAAATTGGTGTTTAGATTGAATCTCTGGAAATAAAGTAAAGCTCTGAGAAATCTCTCTTAGGGCAAATAAGTATAAGCAAGTTAAAATATGGATGTGGCTGCATGTTTCGTAGATAAAGCCTTCCTAGAAAGCCTTTTGATGTACCTACTGAGTTGGATAGCCTGGCAGTTCCATTGGCCATATTGCTATACTCTAATATATACATATATATTAATTTACTAAAGCCTGAATATAGTAATATATACTAACAGCAAACTGGGCAATGTTGGAAATGTATAGAACATAAGGTACAGACATAAGCTATAGAAGCCAGAAATAAAAGAAGAGGAAGAAATTTTAAAAAAAGAGGGCAAAGATAAAGGTATAGTAGAGACCAAAAAAGTGGGTTATAAGGGCAGCAAACAGCACCAAAAAGAAATTTAAAATAAGACACAGAATGGTAGTGAGAAGTATAATGTCCATTGTCGTTTACTACTTAGTACTGTGACTTATTATTTTATTCTTAAAATTGACCTGTAGTTTTTTATAATAAAAGAAGGTCATATATCTAGCCAGGCATGGTGGCACATGCCTGTAATCCCAGCTATTTGGGAGGCTGAGGCAGGAGAATTGCTTGAGCCTGGGAGGCGGAGGTTGCGGTGAGCCAAGATTGCACCATTGCACTCCAGCCTGGGCAACAAGAGCAAAACTCCACTTCAAAAACAACAACAACAACAACAACAACAACAACAGATACCTCATATTTATTGCATATGCATATTTAGAAAAATGGACTTTTGACAGACTTTAAAGCTTTAAAAAAAATTTTGGCATTATTACCCCCATTGAAAGTTAAAAAAAAAAAAAACACACACACACATGTAGGATTAAAATATTTCCAATGGTCATTCAAAAACTTTTCACAAGTCTATTCCCTGGCTCAACACAAGAATATCTTACATTGAGCAACTGACGTCCTTTAACAGTAGTAATAAACAAAATATTTGTAAAACAAATTATATTTTAAATATATATAAATGAATATATAAGTGAAATATATTCAATTAAAACTATTTTCTTAAAGATTCATTTTGAAAAGTGAATAATTAATTCCTAGATTACATTATTTATTTATTTACTTACTTACTTACTTACCTATTTTTTTTTTTTTAAGACAGAGTTTCACTCTTGTTGCCCAGGCTGGAGTGCAATGGCACAATCTCGGCTCACTGTAACCTCCACCTCCCAGGTTGAAGCGATTCTCCTGCCTCAGCCTCCCTAGTAGCTGGGATTACAGGTGCCAACCACCACGCCCAGCTAATTTTGCATTTGTTTAGTAGAGATGGGGTTTCACCATGTTGTTCAGGCTGGTCTCGAACTCCTGACCTCAGGTGATCCACTCACCTCAGCCTCCCAAAGTGCTGGGATTATAGGCGTGAGCCACCGAACCCAGCCACATTTTTTAAAATACATGTCTAGATAGTGCTCATTTACTGCATTTTCTGAGTATGGAAAATCTAGGTCTTTGCTGAAATAGTATATTTTTCATTTGTTTTATTTATAGTATGTTCCAAAGCAACTTGGTTTTTAAATTAACTTATTCCACAAGTAGTCTCAACTAACACGTTCTATTTTCCTGCATCTGGATTGTTCTAGTCCCCATCCTGTATGTGTTTAGACCAATGAATAGTGGTCACGGTAATATGAAAACAACCCCTTAGTTAAACATAAAAATATTCTAGAGAACTACTCGGAATAGTACTGACAGATGTTCAATGGAATACTGTTTTACTAGTAATTGAAAAGTAAATGATAGAAAAGAAAAACATATACTTTTTATCTCTTTTGTGCTGTAACTTGTAGCAATTTAATTGCCAAGCCTTTGTATTCTTTCATGGTTGGGGTTTACCTAGATGTTCACTCTATATTTGAAAATTGAAGATACATCTTCTCTGTTCTCCTAAAATTTTCATTTATGTCACTAGGCTCTTTAGATCGTTTATTGTTAATATCTTAGATGAATGAAATACAAAAGCTTTAATTTTGTTCCTTACCAAAACATTTATGATAGATCTCTGCTGAGATTATTGTATATTGCTGAGATTTAAAAATATATATTCTTTTGGTCAGGCATGGTGGCTCATGCCTGCAATCCCAGCACTTTGGAAGGCCCTGCCATGGTGGGCAAATCACTTGAGGTCAGGAGTTCAAGACCATCCTGGCCAACGTGGTGAAACCTGGTCTTTACTAAAAATGCAAAAATTAGCTGTGAGTGGTGACACATGCCTGTAATCCCAGGCACTAGGGAGGCTGAGACAAAATAATCTCTTGAACTCAGGATGCAGAGGTTGCAGTGAGCCATGATCATGCCACTGCACTTCATCCTGGGTGACCAAGCGAGACTGTCTCAAAAAAATTAATAATAAATAATAATTATACATATACTTTTGATTTTTATGTCTTGTACCCTTTAGTCAAATGCAGAAAATACTTGATTATATGGTAAATTTTATGTATTGAAATTTGGATAAGATCATTTGCCCCCAAAACCCAGAATTAATTATTTAATAGAAGAAAATAGAAATTGCAATTTCCAAAACAGCGAACTGGAATAAAACATACCTCCTGTTTTCTCTTCACTCTAAAGGTATTCTCTATTTTTATGTTAACCCACTACTCCCCAGAGATGTCACTAAGCCCCGATCTGCCCTATTGATCAACTCTTCACCTTCAGGAATTTAATTATGTTATACCCCTAAATGAATCTTAAGAAGAGTTCATTTGAAGCTTTTAGTAAGGAAACCCAGATCCCCCCATTTCTAGGGGACCCTCTTCTGTCTAGGAAGCTCGTCTTTCGTGTTTGGTTGTGTAGCTTAGAGAGGAAACCATAGGAAGTAGTAAGGTGTGAAGGCACAGTGGCCAAATTAATTATCAGTTTGTAGCTAAATCACTTTATATTTTTATTCTTTATTTAATTAGTGCCAATTTTAGTATTAAAAATATAAAATTTGCAAGCATAAATGCTTAGAAAAGAGTGAAAATAATTTTGGGCAGAGAATCTTTAGGAGTTTATCTTATTACACCATGCGAACAACTTCTTCCAGCCTTCCACCTCTACACTGTCATAACATGAATCCAGACGAGGAATCAGGAAGAGAATCGGGCTACTATTGCTATTGCTGAGAGACTGCCAAATGAAATTGATTTTCTTTGTCTCTGAAATTTCACAAAGGCTATACATTGAGACTTTGTGGCCAACTTCGTATCTGTAAACTTGTGCAGTGAGTGTTATCTGACACTGTGTAAATAGGTGGGTAGCCTGGCTTATTTAAGTTTGTAGTGTGTGAGTTTAAGGTAAATTCTTTTATCTTTGACCAGAATAATTCTCTTTTCCATCAATAAATAGTCATTAATAAACGTTAATAAGACATGATCTCTGACACTGAATACTTAATAATTTTACGGGGAAGACAGACATGTACATCAAATCAGGCAGATAATCTATCTTGAGTCTGGATCAAATGACTGGAGGAAAAACAAAGGCACTATGGTATCGCCAGTGTGGTACTCTGGACTCTTACATCATTCCAAGGGCATTATAGTTACCCTCTTGATGCCTAGCAGTCCATACCGTGGCTAAAAATATAGGCCTCATCAGAGTTTCTGACTAGCTCATGGCTGAGAAGGCAGGAGCACTAAGTTAACTTCCTTTTGTGTAATGATGATTCAGACAATGTCTCCAGGTGCCATTTCATTTTTATTCTTCCAAACATACTTTATATTTGACCCCAATCACAAGCCTCTTTTTTTTTTTTTTTGAGACAGAGTATCACTTTGTCACCCAGGCTGGAGTGCAGTGGCCCAATCTCAGCTCACTGCAATCTCCACCTCCTGGGTTCAAACAATTCTCCTGCCTCAGTCTTGTGAATAACTGGGATTACAGGCACCTGCTATCATGCCCAGGTAATGTTTTTTGTATTTTTACTAGAAACGGAGTTTCACCATGTTTGCCAACCTGGTCTCAAACTCCTGACATCAAGCAATCCATCTCCCTCGGCCTCCTAAAGTGCTGAGATTACAAGCGTGACCCACTAGGCCTGGCCAAATCTCTTATTTTTTGCCAAGTTTTACTCTTCTTAAGTTCCTACTTTGGACTTGAGTTTTAATTCCTAAAACTTTTTCTGGTTCTTCTTTCTAACACACCTTGTGGTCCTTCATTCTCGTATCTTACCTTAATCCTGGAATTCCAGACCAAGCCAGAAGATCAAGATCCCTTCTTCAGAGAGCAGTTCAGGAAGTCATGGGATAGTTCATTTCATCACCATATAGCCAAAATAATTTCATATTTCTTTGGTAAATAAGTAAAAAATAATAATTTTTTTTAAAAAACTAAATTTATAATCTCAGAGATATTTCTATGACCTTGGCAAAACATGGAAAAATTCAAAGGCTAAAAAAAATATTTTGCAGTGTCCTGTATTGTTTGTATTCCCTGAAAGTTTTTTTTTTGTTTGGTGGGGAACCTTACCTGGACGCTTCGTAATGGGATTTTTTTAAATCATCAGACCATCCTCTAAAATAGTTAAGCCCTGTAAGTAATAAACAAAAACATTTAAACAGTTATATGGCTTGAAAATACAACATTTAGAATTAGCTGCAAATGTTACACCTGAAATGTAAGAGAGTGATGACATCCAACAACATATTTTAAGTGGAATATTGAGTTCTTTGTGCATGGCAGCCCAGTTTCTCAATACCTATCCATTTGCCAAAAGCACCCAGAGTGACCCTAGCAACCCTATAAAAAAAGAACCTATGACTCCCTCTTCAAGGCAACTGAGGTAACAAGACATTCATTGCTGCCACTCCTGATGAGACCTGAGACCCAAACCCTTGGGCCGAATTGCTCTTCTTCCCCTGTCGGAATAAGGCAGAATCATTTCCCCTGGGGGCCTACAGGCTTCCTGCACAGTGATTCTCCTCCTTCTACACTATCAGTCTGCCTAGTACCCTATCTGGAGTAGAGAAAAGCTATTTAATTCCCTTTCTGCTAGATTTTCTTCTCTACTAGGTTTAGGGTTCATTTTGTTCTGATCACGTTATACGCATCTTTAAGAGAACTCTCTATACATTCCTCTCTTTAATATATCTTATCAAGGTAATTTCTCAAGCCATTATTTGCTAAAAACATTAAAGGAATAGGCTAAGTCTGTGCTTCTTAAATCAAAGTACATATACCCGTGGCTTATATAGTAATGTAGTGGATATTTAAAGATACAGAAGAAACATGTCGCATCTACCAGCACTACCAATTTTACTTGATGGTGAGGAATTTGCACATCTACCCCGCTATAACCTAGAAAGTACTATGTGATTTGCATCTCCTTTCTACTTTTTATTCTCTGACCTCAACTGCTACTATTCAATCCCTCACTCAAAATGTTCCCTTCACATTGGCCTCCTCATTGTTCCTTACACAACTCATGCTTCTGCCTCAGGGGCTTTGCACTTACTTTTCATTCTGTTTGAAACGTTCTTTTGGCAGATATTTGCATGGCTTGCTACCTCACTTCAAGCCTTTACTCAATTGTCATTTTCTCAGTAAGAATATTCCTGACCACCCTATCAAAATTGTACATCTCTATCCTGTATTTCCTACCCCATTCATGTTTGATTGATGTTTCTTTATTTATATTTAAAAGACTATATGTTTTATTATGGTACGTTTGTTATCTGTATCTTCTCTGAAAATGTAAGCTACATGAGAGCAGAGTTTTCAATTTTTTATTATAGAAAGATATATAAAAGTAGGAAGAATATTATGGTGAACCTCCATAGGAATAATACTGTAGTAAACCACCATTATCACTCAAGTTCAAAATTTTTTAATACTTAGCCAATCTCATCTCCTCTATCTCTCTACCATATTTTTTCCTTGAAGTATTTTCAAGCAAATTTTAGACATAAGATTTCATGTTATTTTACCTATAAATTCTTCAGTATATATCTCTTTCTGATAAAGCCTCATTTTGTAATATTTGAAATCATCATACCATTATCACATCAAATTAAATTAACAATAATCCTCTGTATCATTTATTCCCATTTTGAATTCAGATTGCCCTGATTGTCTCAACAATGTCTATTTACACTTAATTCATTTGAATTGGGATTTTAACAAGACCCACACGTTGCATTTGGCTTTTTATGTCTTAAATCTCTTCTCCCTGCTTCTCTATTTCTCCCATGCCATTGATTTGTTGGAAAACGCAGCATATTTGTCTTTTAGCATGTCTCACATTCTAAATTTGGCAGATGGCTTTCCTCTTAATATTTTCTATAATCTGTTTGTTATTAATATATGCAGAGGTCTAATTAGATTCAGGTTCATTTTTATAGGCAATAATTCTTTTTTTATTTATTTTATTGCCTTTTAGGTTTTGGGGTACATGTGAAGAACATGCAAGATTGTTGCATAGGTACACACATTGCAGTGTGATTTGCTGCCTTCCTCCCCATCACCTATATCTGGCATTTCTCCCCATGCTATCTCTCCCCAACTCCCCACCCCCCACTGACCCTCCCCTATTTCCCCCCAACAGACCCAAGTGTGTAATGCTCCCCACCCTGTGTCCATGTGTTCTCATTGTTCAACACCTGTATAGGCAAGAATTCTGTATTACTTCCTGCTGTGCCTCATGCTGGGGCACAAAATGATGGGTTGGCACCCCTTAAGTGATGCTAAAATAAATCAGAGGGTTAGGATGATATCAGCCTGATTTCTCCATTGTGAAGTTCCTCACCAACAGTTTACCTGATGGTTTAGCATCCATTGATGATGAGTGCCTTCATTAATAATTTTACTTAATTACTTCCTTTGCATTTATTATCTAAATTCATTAATAAAAAGAGACCTTTCTCATATCAACTGTTGTTCAGGTAGGATAATTGCCTGATCTTTTGTTAGGTGGCGGCATAGCGAGTTGGTGCCCCAGCAAATTTCAAGTTATTTAATACCTTGGGATTCATTTATTTTGTTTGTTTTTTTGTCTCATCATGGATTCATACATTCTTATATATTTGTGTTTTGATCTAGTATAGTCATTAATCTTTTTGTTTTGGTTTGGTTTGGTTTGAGATGGAGTCTCACTCCATTACTCAGGCTGGAGCGCAGTGGTGAAATCTCAGCTCACTGCAACCTCTGCCTCCAGGGTTTAAAGTATCCTGAGTATCCTACCTCAGCCTCCAGAGTAGCTGGGCTTACAGGCATGCGCCACCATGCCCGGCTAATTTTTTAAATATTTTTACCATGTTGGCCAGGCTGGTCTCTACCTCATGACCTCAAATGATCTGCTTGCCTTGTCCTACCAAAATGCTGGGATTACAGGCATAAGCCACCATGCCTGGCCTAGTCATTAATCATTTTTGATGCTTGAGTTGTCTCAGATAGGCCTCTAGGACCAACTTCAAGTGGATGATACTTACATTTTATGTGACCACATTTGTATTGGATAGCTTTCATGCTTTTTGGCACAAGATATCCCAGGCTAATCTTGAATCTTTCTGTTTTAGAGCTAGAATCAGCCATTCTCTAAGGAGACTTGATTTCTTTTAGTGGAAAATGGTATTTTAGAATACTGCTAGATTTTCATTGTTTCTAAGCCTTTTCAGAGACCTAGCTGGGAAACTGATAAGATCTTTTATTTGGGTGGGTAAAGGATAGAATCATGAATGCTAACTGATATTTCCATTTCAAATATAAAATCATAAGGTGTTTTACTATTTTATACTTGTTTCCTTCTTGTATGGAAAGTCTTGGTTCCTAAAACATTAACATAATTACTGAACATTTTATCTTACAATATACTTTAGTTTCAAAATGACAATACATCTAATAATAAGACTCCTCATTGCAGTTTACAGGTTATTTTGCAATTCTTTTTCTTTTTTGTTATTGTCACGCTAAATACAGAAAGACAAAATGCCGTTTTTTAAATCACTTGATATAATTAGTTTGTGCATGTGGTTATGTAACCAACTTTTTAGTCCCACTAAGTTCATTTGTTTCATTATTTATTGTTTTAATTCTTTATAAACTTTTCCCCATTTTTACTTAATGTGGTTGGTTTTTAATTATGTAAAACAGTCAAACCTTTCTCAAACAAAATCCATTCTCTGAAGTCCCACCTCCATGTCTGACTTTGCCACAATGTTTCTTCTCTCTCTCCCTATAGGTAAGAATTTTTATTAGTTTCTGACTTATCTTTCCGTTGTTTATTCCTGGTCATATAAACAAAAATATAATTTGGATTTTCATTTGTGCTTCTATACTTATACTAAACATAGCATATTT
This sequence comes from Cebus imitator, assembly GCF_001604975.1. Taxonomy (NCBI): domain Eukaryota; kingdom Metazoa; phylum Chordata; class Mammalia; order Primates; family Cebidae; genus Cebus; species Cebus imitator. The sequence continues at coordinate 7,706,833 of NW_016107331.1, forward strand.
CAAATACTATAAGCTGACCTTGCTTTTTTCGATCTAGCAATACATATTAAGATACTGCAAATTAATGTATGGAAATCCTCCCCATTCCTTTTTATATTTGCAAAATAATCCACTGGGTGAATGTGTCACATTTTATTCAACCCTTTCCTTATTGATGGGCATTCAAGTTGGTTCTTTTATTATTAAAAATACTCTAATATCCATATGTATTTATGTGTATGGCATTTTGTATTTTTTTCAGTACATCTTTAGGATTCCCAGAAATGAGCTTTCCAGGCTAAAGGGCAAACATGTTTGTAAATTTCCTAAATATAAGGCACAGATTTCTTTTTCCAGAATCTAGATGAGTGTCTTAATAATGTCAAATAATTAATTAATTTTATATTCTTACAAATAAATATAGTGTAGATGGACGGCTTTCAGGTTTTTCTAAGGAGGACTCAGAAGAAGGATATCTTGGCTACCATAATTTGGTAAAAAGACATCAAAAGCACCTAACTATTATATATATGTGAATGTTAGATAATATTTCAAAAATTAATATTTTTCAAAGAGGGAGGCTCAAAAGAATGGGCATTTAAAGTTGTATTCCAATTTTCTTTGGTAGATAAAATATTTAAAATTTTCTAAATGTGATAGGCTTCTGAGAAAGACCCTACCTAAAATTAACAGAGTTGATAATGGTGATATAAATATCATTTATTTGAAAGGCCTTAGCTGATTTTCTTACATTATTAAAGAGCCATCTGGGAAGTTTACTTCTCACTTTTTCAGGATGCAGATAGCAGCTGCTATACACTCCAAAATGAAGTGGAAATGAGGCAGGATGTAAAGAAAATACTCCATCTAGAATATGTAACCATCATTAATAAAATTAGTCATTCTATCACCGAGACTGTCTTTCAATCGATAATCAGTACTTATTCTACTGACAATGTACTTGACACAGTATTACATGTAAATTTTCAGTGCTGTGAAAGGAGTAGCACTCAAATATAAGTTTTCTCAGAAAGACAATTTACTTCTATAGAAGGGTGCTTCTCACAGATGATGCAATAGTGAGTGCACACCTGTGAGGTGTGCAAGGGAGGGGAAGGGGTTCTTATTCTCCACACAGGTAGCCCCTACTGCTGTGTCATTCCCCTATTGGCTAGGATTGACGCACACAGTTTAAACTAATTCTGATTGGCTCTTTTAAAGAGAGCAGGGGTACAAGCTGGAGCAGCAGGGTGGGTAGTTTGGTAGGAAGGATGGTTACGGAACAGGCCAGAGCAGGTGACCAGGGGTGACTCAGGTCAAAGCAGATGGCTGGGGGTGACTCAGGTCAAAGCAGGTGGCCGGAGGTGACTCAGGTCAAAGCAGGTGACCAGGGGTGACGCAGGTCAAAGCAGGTGACCAGGGGTGACTCAGGTCAAAGCAGGTGACCGGGGGTGACTCAGGTCAAATCAGGTGGCCGGAGGTGACTCAGGTCAAAGCAGGTGACCAGGGGTGATGCAGGTCAAAGCAGGTGACCGGGGGTGACTCAGGTCAAATCAGGTGACCGGAGGTGACGCAGGTCAAAGCAGGTGACCAGGGGTGACGCAGGTCAAAGCAGGTGACCAGGGGTGACTCAGGTCAAAGCAGGTGACCGGCAGTGATGCAGGTCAAAACAGGTGACCGGGGGGTGACTCAGGTCAAATCAGGTGACCGGAGGTGACTCAGGTCAAAGCAGGTGACCAGAGTGATGCGGGTCAAAGCAGGTGACCAGAGTGATGCAGGTCAAAGCAGGTGACCAGGAGAACTGATATGAACTACTGATTAGAACTGGTGGGAAATTTGTTTACCGAAACTAGAGACAAGGGGGCACAGAGAACCAGGAAGTTAAACTTTAAAATGAAAAATTAAGGAATAAGAGAGCTGAACATACTGACATACTACTTCTTTAAAGGGAAAATTGGAGTTCACTACATATAACAATAGAATAATATGTTTAAATTCTAAAGGTGTTCTAAGAAGAGAATAAAAATTCATCTGTTTCTCTAATAAAATCTTGAGAGTGATTAACCCTAAGTTTAGGTGAAATGTCTCATTTTTTGAAAAGAGAGCAATCATTTGTCGGAACTATTTATATTAAAATATTTTCAAACTCTACATTTGTTCAGCAATTTCACAGCGTCTTTTGTATTGATATATTCGTAGTTGTGATAGTGACAGGAGGCAGCTAAATGCATAGGCTAATAGGGGCAGGTCCCCAGTGAAACCCCAACTGCAAGGTGAAGACAGTTTAAAGCCTGAAAGCCAAGCTACAAGTTAAATCCTACGACCAGATTGAGAACTTGTCTTCCTGTTTGGTGTGCTATTCTCTAATTGGACCCCACCAGTCATGTATTTTACAGATACCTACCATTTCCTAATTGGTTTTCTACACTGTCATGCCCACCTTTGAGTGGTGTCTTTGCTTTAAACTTTTTGGCATACTCACAAACCAGTCAGCATGCACTCCCCATCCTGTGCCTTAAAAACCCCAGACACAGTTGGTAAAGGGAGAGACAACCTGACTTTGGGCCAGACAACCTGCTCTTACCATTCCTTCTCCCGCTTCCCTCTCTTCTGAGAGCTGTTTTCATTACTCAGTTAAATTCTTCTCTGCCCTCCTTACGCTTCAATGTCCAGTGTATCCTCATTCTTCTTGGGCATGGTGTAAAGAGCTCAGCAACTGCTGAACACAGGTACAAACTATAACACAGGCAAGCTGGGGCACTCAAGTGTGGTAGAGTGAGGCCTGGGTGGGGCATTGCCAGCCAGGAGTCCCCAGCTTGTAGAGTGACTGAGAAGAAAATTCCTACATCAGTTGTATTGTAAGGAAACAAACTCACCAGTATAAAATTATTCTGAAACAAACAAATCCACCATTGACTAGCTAAGTTTGTCTGTAAAAACCTTCTATTTAAATTTCCTTTTCCCCTTTGCTATCTTTTGACGCCTTCAGATATCTGTTCTATCATATCATTTCATTGTGTCTTTGCAATCATGAACTGTTAGTATGTAGTATAAGTAAAATAATTTAAAACTGGGAATGTACTATGGCAGCCAGCATGTAAAATGGCTTCCAATGATCACCTCTTCCTGGTGTTAGAAACTTTGTGTAATCCCCTCCCATATTATACCAGCGTTAATCTGTGTGACCAAAAGAATATGGCAGAAATAATCATCTCTGAGATTAGGTTGTCAGAGACACTGCAGCTTCCAACTCAGCTTCCATTTCTCTCCTTCAGATCATTTGGCCTGGAGAAAGCCAGATGCCATGTTGTTTATAGCAAACATTCTGTCACACACTGAATTGAGCTCAGTAATTAGAAGATTTGAGTCTTAAAAGACATGTGAGATAGGAAACAAAGCATTGGCTTGCATACCTGTATGTAAAGCTCACATTCAAAGGTACTTATGAGAGAAGGGATTCATAACATTTGCTCACCAAATGTGCCCATATCCTGGCTTGGAGTTTAAGTACAAATTAGCTACAAGTCCTGGGAAATCCAAGGAAAAGGTAAATAAGTAAATAACATATTAGATTATTGGCTCTGGCCAATATCACTTATAAATATCAACGCATAAATCTTAAGGGATTTAAAAAAAAAAAAAAAA
>NW_016107331.1:7710496-7711951 GCF_001604975.1 Cebus imitator
GCTCAAACTCCTAGGCTCAAGTGATTCTCCTGCCTTGGCCTCCAGAGCGGCTGGGACTGCAGACACAGACCATCTTTTCTAGCTAATTTTTTTTAGTAGAGACAGGGTTTCCCTATTTTGACCAGGCTGGTCTTGAACTCCTGACCTTGTGATCCGCCCCACTTTGGCCTCCTAAAGTGCTGGGAATACAGGCATGAGCTACTGTGCCTGGTGAAATCTTAAGGTTTAACAATTATGACCCAAAAACACCTTAAAAAAACAACTGCACTGAGGAAGAGATTCTAAAAATTCAATGGCTGAATATTGAAAAATTGATGAATATAATGAATTGCATTAAAAGATTTCAGGAGAAATGTCATGTATCTTCATTGACATCAAAAAATTAAACACCAACTCTTATTAAGATCATTCAGCTGAATTTTTGCATTATACATCTATAAAATACATATACAAACATATCTCAGCCTACATATGCACAGATATATATAATAGGTATACATACATATCTGTAGATAAACATATATACACATGCATACATATAGGTATTTATATGTATAAACCTGTATGTGCATGTACATATGCATATGTAAATATACATATGTATTTATTTATATGTCCCTATTCATATGAGAAAAAAATCAGCATCATAGTGAAAGGCAAAAGATTGGCATTATTTTCACTTAACTCAGGAAAAAGGTAAGAATGTGTTTTGTCATCACGGCTATTTAATATTATTCTTGAAATATTAGCCAATGTGATAAAAATGAAAAAAAGAATTATACATGGAAGTATTTTTTATTTTATTCCTTTCCCAAGCAAAGAAAGGTCTATACACAGAAATATTTTAATGGAGAAAGTTAAACTATCACTATTTGCAGATGGTATATTGTATAACTGAAAAGTCAGAGAGAATTTACCATAAACTAAAAGCAATCAGGAAATTCAGTGAGGTAGTACGGTATCAAATTAATATATATGTATCAATAGTCCACTTTATAAACAATAACCTGATAGAGGATAAAACAGGAGAAAAGATCTAATTCAAAACAGCAGCAAAAAAAGATAAAACAATTAGGAATAAACCGTTATTCCTAAAATAACCAGAAACATAGTTTTTTAAAATCCATAATTTATTTTTACAAAAATTTAAGCACTTTTAAAGGACATAAAAGTCGATTCAAGCCAGGCATAGTGGCTCATGCCTATAATCCCAGCACTTTGGGAGGCTGAGGCAGGCGGATCACAAGGACAAGAGATCAAGATCATCCTGGCCAACCAACATGGTGAAACCCCATGTCTACTAAAAATACAAAAATTAGCTGGATGTGGTGACATGCGCCTGTAGTCCCAGCTACTCAGGAGGCTGAGGCAGGATAATTGCTTGAACTCTGGAGGCAGAGGTTGCAGTGAGCTAAGATTGCACTACTGCACTCCAGCCTGGTGCCTGGTGATGAA
>NW_016107331.1:7711985-7735372 GCF_001604975.1 Cebus imitator
AAAAAAGAGAAAAGAAAAAAGAAGTAGACTTTAATGAATGAAATGTCATTCCATGTTTATAGATGGGAAACATCATTAGGATATTAATTCTACCTAACTTAATTCATAAATTCAACAAAATCTCAAAATTCCGAAAGAATTTTGTAAAAGAGGTAGCCAAACTGATACCAAAGTTCATATAGAAAAGTTCTAAATCAGGAGTGGCTAGGAAAACTTTTAAAAAGGACAATAAGGAGCAACTAACCTTAGCACATATTAAATTATATTATAAAGATTTGATCATAAAAATAGTGTATAATGTTACATAAATAGACAAACCAATGGAAAAAAATGGAAAGTCAAGAAATAGACTCAAATGCACATAAGAATTCAGAGGCACCTGAAACTGGTGAGATAAAGATGGACTTTTAAATAAATTCTGATGGAAAAACTGAATAGCCAAGATAAGGGTGAATCAAAGTAAGATACATTCTCAAAGGATGTTAAGATTTAAATATAAAAAGTAACATTACAAAAATACGAGAAGAGGCCAGGTGTGGTGGCTCTAGCCTGTAATCACAGCACTTTGGGAGGCTGAGGTGGGGGGATCACTTGAGCCTAGGCATTTGAGACCAACCTAAGCAACAGGGTGAGACCCCGTGTCTGCCAAAGAAAAAATAATTAGCTGGGCATGGTGTCTGCAGTCCTAGCTACCTGGGAGGCTGAGACAAGGATTGCTTGAGTTCAGGAGTTCAAGGCTACAGTGAGCTATGATAATGTCAGTGCACTCCAGCATGGGCAACAGAGAAAAAGGAAGGAGGGAAGGAAGGAAGGAAGGAGGGAAGGAGGGAGGGAGGGAAGAAGGAAGGGAAGAAGGAAGGAAAGGGAGGGAGGGAGGAGGGAAGGAAGGAAGGAAGGAAGGAAGGAAGGAAGGAAGGAAGGAAGGAGAGACAGAGGGAGGGAGGGGAAAGAAAGGGAGAGGAGAAAGAGAGGGAGGAAGGAAGGAGGGAGAAAGAAAAGGAGGAAGGAAGGAAGGAGGTGAGGAGGGAGGGAAGGGAAGGAAGGGAAGGAGGGAGGGAGGGAGGTAAAGAAGGAGAGAGAGAGAAAAGGAGAAAAGAAGAAAAGAGAAAAGAAAACTAGTTAATAACCCTTACAATTAAAAAAAAAGTTGAGGAAGAGACAAAAAGCTCCAATGGAAAAATAGATATCCTTTGCAAATTGGCAAAGGATATCAATAGACAACTCACAGAAAAAGAAATAAAAATTTCCTTTTGATATGGTTTGGCTCTCTGTCCCCACTCAACTCTCATCTTGAATATGTAATACCTGTGTGTTGAGAGAGGGACCTGGTGGTAGGTGATTGGATCATGGGAGCAGTTTCCCCATGCTGTTCTTGTGATAGTGAGTGAGTTCTCAGGAGATCTGGTGGTTTAAATGTGTTTGGTACTCACCTCTCATATTACTTTCTCTTTCTGATGCTGCCATGTAAGACATGCCTTGCTTCCCCTTCACCTTCAGCCATGATTGTAAGATTTATGAGTCCTCCCCAGCCATGTGGAACTGTGAGTCAACTGAAATTTTTTTCATAGCTGGGCATGGTGGCTCATGCCTGTAATCCCAGCACTTTTCGGAGGCCAAAGCAGGAGAATCATTTGCACCCAAAAGTTCAAGCCAGCCTATGCAGCATAGTGAAACCCTGTCTCTAAAATAAATAAATAAATAAATAAAAATAAATAAAAGAAAACCTTTTTCTTTATAAATTACCGAGTCTCAGGTAGTTTCTTTATAGTAATGTGAAAATGGACTAATAAACCTTTAAACATATGAAAAATACTTGTAGATCAAAAGACATGATAAATAGAAAAATAAATTCAGGAAGACATCTATAGAGATTATCATCTGTAGTCACCCTAAAATTAATAAGAAAAGGATGAACAACTCAATAGAAGAAAGGGGCAAAATACTTGAACTGGTAATATTAATTGCCAATAAATATACAAAAAAAATTCCACTTCAATACAATCAGGAAAGTGCCAATTATAAAACAATTAACACTGTTTTGCACCCATCAACTTGTCAAAAATGTAAAGTCATTGCTAAAAGTTAGAGACAGCCTAAACATCTATAAACATAAGATGGATCAAAAAATGGTGTTCTTTTCAAACAAAAAACTGAAATAAAAAAGCAGTGAAAATAATGTTGAGTGAAAATGTAAATTTTCACACAGTATATAAAATTCCAAAACATAGCAACACTAAATATTGCTTTGAGACATAAATATACATGTAGTACATCTATAAAAAATATGAATGGGAATGATAAACACAAATTCAGGATTCAGAAGGAAAAGCAAGGGAATGGGATTGGGAGATAAAATTAGGGGTCCAATTATGTCTACCATGTGCTACTTCTTAAGCTAGATGATAAATACATATGTTTTCATTTTCTCTGTATAATTCTTATATATCTGAAATAGTTCAGGAAAAAAGAGATTAAGAGTCAGAGAAACACAGCATTTTGAAATCAGGATAAAACTTAATTCCAACTTCATCTCTGCAGCATACTTGTGGAACCTTGAACAGGTTACCTTAGCTTCCCTGAAATTCAGTTTCTTCATCTGTAAAATAAGGATAATAGTATTATACCAACTTCCTGAAACAGTGCCTCAGCATTCAGCAAAGTAACTAACATGTGGTATTCACTTAATATACTTGATATTTTTCCTGAATTATTTCAATAAAGTTAATATTATTGTCTGTAGATATGCATTTCAAATGTGTGTGTGTGTGTGTATGTGTGTGTGTGTGTGTGTGTGTGTGTGTGTGTGTAGATATGTGTTAGTTTCTTGGAGCACAGTACTTGTGTTCTTATGACTCCAGCATCCTTTTTTTACATGTAACCTTTTAATTTTGCACTTCCTGTTATAATTTTAAACATAGGATGAACAATTTCTAGACAATCAATAGAACAGCTGCTAGGGGAAAAAATAGAAATGAAATGGCTAAATGATTGAAGTCTGACACTTAAAAGAATAGTTTTACAGTGAACAGCTGTGTATCCCAGAAATAAAATATCTGATAAATACATGTTAACAAAGAGGAAAAACTGCTGTCTGATATCGAAAAGTTAAGGCTACAGAGCTGAAAACTATTGGAAAATAATGACAAGATTTCAGTATTGATAATTTTTCAAATGGGTTATGGTTACAAGAAACAGAGAAAATAATAATAACCCCCCTTACAGAGTATAAATTTTGTGGCATCAATGAACAGTATGAAAATATTTTAGGTATTTTAAGCTTTTAAAACATATTTTGAGTACTGAACAATAAATGTAGGTCACTTTGTCTCTGTGAACAGATATTAGAATCCGAATCCCTTTTATACACACACACACACACACACACACACATATACACACCACTTTTTAAAGTCTTTTGTCCTCTAAATGACGTAGTCCTTTTATCTTCTCTGTGTTACGGGAAAGCTGTGGAATCAGAAAGCCTGAGTACCATTCTGTGAGGTCACATTTGTTGCACAGGAGTTTTTGCCTCTCTGAACTTTGGTTTTCTTACTGTAAAATAGAGATTAAAATGAGCTAATATATAACACAGGACTCTAAAAAAAAAACTTTGAAGCATCACCCAAAACCAAAATATTATTAACCTCGGAAAACACTGTGAACTTGGTAGTAAAATGACTCATTTCTAGGTAGTTTTTCTCCCAGAAATCAAAACAAACCTTTAGTCTATATGGCTTCCTGTTTCTGTACCTACTAGCTACCGGAAAAGCAGACATATATAAAATCTCTCTATTGCATTTGTTAGCTGACGTGTACTTCTTGTTCATGTGGATTGCATAAGCCTTCATTTATTCATGTAAAAATGCAAATTGAGTACCCTATGTACCTTTCACATGTCAGACACTGTACTAGTTATTTTGGGTACATTCATAAGAAAAAACTCCTTGCCCTTTTGAAGATTAGCATTCCATCTGGGAATAGAAGGATGGTGGGGGAAGGAAGCAGGAGACCATAAATAATAAATATTGAAAATAACTGAAATTTGCCATGTATTAGAAGACCATAAGTGCTATGGAAAAAAGGAGTGCATCAGAGTAAAGGGGATGAGAAGGGTTTGGGGGAAAGGATCATCAGCTGGGGTGAAAGAAGGAGGCTGGCTGCATCATCCAATGGGAATGTCTCAATGGGAAAGTGACTTTTGAGCAAAGACTTGAAGGGTAAGGGAATTTCTCACAAGAATATCTGGGGAAGAGCACTCCGTGAAAGGAAATAACCAGGCCCAAAGCCCCAAAGGGAAGCTTTCCTGGCATGTTGAGAATAACAAAAGAGTGCTTGTCTTCAGATGAGTGAGTCACGGGAGATTATCACAAGAGTAGGTCAGAAAATAGCATCCTACTTAACATCTTAACAAAAATTTCAGGGGCAAATCTCTTTGTTCTGTATATTTGAAAAGCAAGAAGCCTTCCATTTTTGTTCCATTGCCTAGAATTGTTTCAACCAATACTTGACCATTTCTCAGGTGTCATCATACCTCACTGGTAGAATAACACACTTGGTATCTGGCCTTTTAACTATTCACCTTCATCCCTTTCCCTCTTTTATCACTATAATTGGCTTTGAAAAGCAGGAGTACCTCTTAACCACAAGTTTGTGTTAAAAGCTATTTCCGGAAGCTAATAGTTTGTTCTCAAGGTTTTATCCTTGCTCTCCATCAAACTCTCTCTAAATTGTTATTCCACAAGAAAACCCTCTCTTTCCCTTTATGTCCTTCATCCAGCTATCCCAAGGAAAACAACCATTAGCAAGAGTGAAAACTCTGTGGGTCCCTATTCCTATTTCACTACACGGGGAGAACATGAAGAACCCAAGTTATAGATCATATAATTTAAAAATCGAGCCTATCTCCCCATATTAAAGTTAAAGAAACAGAGACTCAAATATGTTCACTGCTTTCCATTTCATCACAAGAAATCATGACATATTATAACCTCAATTTCCATTCTCTCTTACTCCCTTCTCTCATCCCAACAAGAAGGGAAATCTTACAGAACTGTGCTGTCCTCCACCAAATTTTCCTCTTCAGTTCAAACTCTGCCTCATTGGTTTAGATTTATTTTATCAGATAGTGCTATTTAGTATGTTGCCAGGTTTACACTAGAAAGGGTTTAGATTTTTATGAAGAAATTTAATAAAACAAACTGTTTGCACCAAGATTTTTTTAAAAGAAAAATTCAGAATATCTGATCTTTAGGACAAGATTTTTGGACAGTTATAATTGTTTTCTAACACTTTCTGGAATACATTATTATATTGTTTTATGGCACATTTGAGTAATAAATTTTTTGTTCATTTTATCCAAATCCTAACATCATACAGATCTAGAATTAAATTATCTTGTTCAGGCTTCTATTTTTAAGTAGTTAAACGTCAAAATAAATTTAAAATGATTTAAGAAGAATGAACATAGAGAAAACGACATCCATCCAGTATGGCAGGTTCCTACGCATGCAATCTTGTATATAATAAACGAGTATGTTGCTGTGGAATTTAGCAAAAGGAGGGCATTTGAGAGAGCTTGGATACTTTCCTAAGCATACGTTCCTAATAAATTCTGAAAAACATGTTGTTATCTATTCTTACCTAGCCTCTATCACGAGTTTGCTTCGTTCCGATTTATGCCTCCCCTCTACTCTGACCCTAAACACACATACAACCTTCCTTTATGGCAAATGCTGTATTCTCTAACAACAATGGGTAGAATCGTCATCACTTTCCAAATCTCTGAGCAGTGGGCAGTCATTGTTTCTGAGCCCTTCTCTCAGACAAGATGAAGCTGATTTTTTCTGCCTTGCTTGGAAAATCCAAGGCTTACACTGTGTGTGGGTCTTCCCATGGGCTCCACTGAGAACAGTGAAATGGATTAAGCAAACACACTCTACAAAGTTTTATTGTGCCAATTTTCAAGATCAATATGGCTTTCCTTTGACCAAGATAATCATATTAATGAGTCAATGACAAAAGATAGAGGAAAATCAAAAGTGGACTATCTTGAGAGCCAAAGGAAAACAATCATGAGAAATATTAGCAAATTTGACTATGTAATGATTCATCTTTGTAAAATTACAAAACTTTAATACATAAAAAAAATCATTACATATAGCGTATCTCTGAAAGAGTATACAGGAACTGTATTTCAGTGGCTGTTTCCACTGAAAAGAACTGAGGAATTAATTTTTAAGGGAGCATTCTACTACCCTGACATAGTATAGCAAAAGGCATTCTCATCAATTGCTGATGAAAGTCTAAATTGCACATCCTGTGAAACAAATTTAAAAACAAAGCAATTTGCAACATCTACCAAGAACCTTATAATTCTATTATTTTATCCCAGTAATTCCATTTTCAGGAATTTAATCTAAAGAAATAATCTAAAATGTGAAGAATAGTTCTATGGCAAAATACATTACTGAAAGTATTTTTTATAAAAGTGAAAATATGGGAAAACTTAGAAGCTCCAAATTAAGGGAATGGTTATAATATAGTTTGATCACATAATAAAATTGTATCTAGGTGTAGATTTAATCATGTTATGCACTTGAAGTAGAATAACTATTTTTGTTTAATTTACAGAATGGTCTTGACTAAAATGCTTTTATAAAGATTGAAGAAAATATGTTGAAATGTTAATAATTATCTTAAGGTGCTAGAATTTGGGGCAATACTTATTTTCTTTTTTAAACTTTTTATTTTTCTCAATAGAAGAAATACAAAAAATAAAGTTTCATTTTAAACAAAAAGGACTGGAGGTAAAGAGGGGAGGAAGAGAGAGAGATGAAGAGAGAAACCATTTTTCTTCACCATAGCTCCCAAGCTAAATACCGAAAGAGCTAGGGTCCATGACATCCAAAGCAATCATTAAACCCTTGAATGCCTGACTGCTTCAGTGGACACTGTTGATGCCCTTGTATAGGTCGTCAGATCCCTCCCCTATCTACTGCCAGGGCAAGACTAGTGACTGTCACCTGTGACCTTCTCCAGAGATTTGCCCTTGGCCAACTCAGGAGTACAAAACCAAACACCCTTACTTCAAGCAAGGATAAATATATGGTGCAGTTATTCTCCCTGGCTGCTGTGGACCAGTTCAGGACTAGACAACCCAAAATCACATCCTTCTTCTCCACTTCTCCCTCAATGAATCATGTGCACCTGGGTCCCTCTGTCAGGCTCTGCTTCTAATGGACTGGCCCGAGACATCTACCACAGGCAAGGCATGATAAACACTTTGTCTCTTGTTTGGCTAGACAACATGGGCATATATAAGTACAAAGTTAATTTCTGATTAATGCCACCAGTGATTTGGTCATAAGTGTTTATTGTACCTTACAGATACAGTAGCCAGGAAGGCTTCACAGTAGAGTAGTAGTTTACGTAGAGGTTAGGGAAGGCATTCCGGAAAAAAAGAAGAAATCACAGGGAATGTCTGAGAAATGCCTGAAACTTTTCAAAATGTGATATGCTCTTCTCTTCAGGGCAGCGGCAATACAAAGAGGACTGTCTTGGTTTCAGTGGCACCAGGCTTCCTTGGCCCTCCTCTTACTTCTCCGCTGGGCCTCTATTCAGTTCCATTTGTAGGATTCTCTAGCGTGCCCTCCATGAATGTTGGTGTACCTCAAGGCGCTACACTTTGCCTTTTCTTCTCTTCCACAATGCCTAGGCAGTTTCATCTGCAAACATGTAACTACTATCTAAAAACTCATCTATAAACACATACCCACGTCCCTGCTAAGCTCCAGGGCCCTATGCCCAGTAGCACACTCTCCATGGCAGCTGGAAACTCACTCATGAATCTTGCAGTTATCATTTATCAAAATTGAACTCAATACCCCCACACCTTCTACCTTCTAAATTTATTATCTCAGGAAAATATACCTTCATCCATGTAGTTGCATAAGACAAATCTCAAAGATATCTTAGGTTTCTCTCTCTTTCCTATCTAGCCCCAACATCTCACATCAAATCAATTACCAAGGTGGTCAATTCTACATTTCAAGACATTGCAGAACTCTCTCCCTTCCATTTCCTTGTGTCTGCCCTGGTTCAGGCATTTATCATTTCTCACTGAGATTACTGCAAAAGCCTCCTTACACATTTCCCAAGCCTTGGTACTGTCCTCATTCAGTCCGTTCTCCATAGTACTGTCAGAATGATATTTCTAATGCAAAAAGATGACTATGACACTCTGAAGTTTAAGACTCTCAAAAATTCTCAACTACTTTAGGGCCTAAAAATCTAATCCCATTTGCATGGCATGAAAAGTTCTTCTCACTCTGATTTTGGCCTATTTATTCAGGGGTTTTTGCCACTTCCTTGCTCACACTTTACTCTCCTGAAATACTGAACCATTTGTAGCATCATGAATGATTCAAGTTCTGTATATTTGCACCTTTGATATATACTACTCCCTCTACGGGAATGTTCTCCTCTGACTCTGTCCCCTTTGTCAAAATACCTCAAACACCTTTCATTGCCAGCTCAGTCATTATCTTCTTTGTAAAGCCTTCTCTCACTCTTGCAGGTAGGGTTAGATAATCCTTTTCCTATTTCCCTATTTTTTTATACATACATTTATTATAGCAGCTATACAGGTAATATCTCTTTCAGATATTACCAAAACTAATTGATTGGAAGTCAATGGTACTGTTTATACTAAAAGAGCATCATACTGTACACTCCCTGTTTGCTTGGGTATCTCTTTAAGAAACTGACTGCTTTGACAATGGGGCATAGAATCTTCATCTCTGTAATCCCAGAACCTTATATAATCATGGGGGCCTACTAGCTCTCAGTTAACATTTATTAAATTAATGAAACCTTATATTATCTGTATCAGTCATTAAATCCATAATTATCAATAATATCATAATTGTTATTCTCCACTTCCCATAGCAAACATATCCATAAACAAAATGAGAACAATTCAACTTGTTTTGTAGCGTAGTGAAGCTTTTTAAAATGAACTGGATTTAGGCATGTCTATTTGCACATAAAGATAGAGCTATTGGCACAGTCATGAACCAACTGAATTACATGTCAGTATATCACAATAATTAATACTGATATAAAGATAATCAGTAAGATGAAAAAAAAACATTCAGGTCAGATTTAAGATCTTACGTGAAATTATTACGGGTGGAAAATCAACAGATTCCATGTCAGATGGATCCCAGGAGAAGTGTAGGACTGACATAATGTAGAATAAAAATTACAGAGTTTACAAAATCAATATCAAAATATGCATGTATACACACACACACACACACACACACACACAGACACACACACCAAGCTTCGGGCCATTTTCTGCATAAATAATTTTGACTACGCTGTTTTAAGAGACAATCTGTTAAGTTTATGCATCCTAGCTCAGCTGAATTACATCCCAGGGCAATGAGAAAAATTGCTGGCAAGATCACCAAACGCTGTTGAAAGACTATTTTAGATCGTTATTTGGAGGCTGTTTGTACACAGGCACACAACAGCTGCACTACACTTCAATCCAATTCCGGTCTTTGCAGTTTACTCTAGGATGTGCCAATCCCCAGTAAATTACATGAGAAGAGAACAATGCAATCATTATTTACCCAAACTGTAATGCATTCCTATCTTATTCCAGGAGTGGAATTAAATAAATAACTAAATGGAAGTGTTCATGTGTGAAGGATTGAAGTGCCTGCACATGCAACTTTTATTTAGGGTTTGTGGTAGAATGATGCAGAAAATGATTTCAATATTAAAGAATTTGAATACTAGTGGAGCTTTTTTACAAAGCATGAAGAATTAAACCCACTTAATTCCTGAGTATTATTAATATCATGTAACTCTGAATAACATACCAAAAAACATACAGGAAGGAGAAACAGCTAAACAATAGACAAGCGAGAGAAAATTCACCTTAAACAACTCCAGCATTTCCTCTAGGAAAGACGAAAGGCAGAAAGAAGGAAGGAATCCAGAGCTTCTATAATACCCTAAGCAACCCACTTACAGGGTGTTGGCTACCTCATGGCCAGGAGAGCAACAGACAAGCCTTGCCAACCCTAAAGGCAGAGGCAGCGTGGCTTACCAGGAGCATACACTTCGAAGTCAAAAGTTCTGGAATTTTGAAATTGACTTCATTATTACCAGCTGAGACAATCTGATCAAAATAATCTTTTCAGTCTCCACTTCTACATATGAAAATTAGCTTTGAAATACTTTGCAGGGTAAAATAATAGATTTTCTGTTCAGTAAATGTTTTTCTAAGCGCTGCTCAATAAACTACACGTTTCCTTTTTCTCAGAGCCACAGTAAAAAATGGTGCATAGGAAGCAAAAACTACCTCCAGTTGTAAACTTTATTTTCTAAACCCTTCAAACGTTGTTGTCAGTGATTTTTAGATGCATCAAATATTTGTAGTTCTAGGAATCCTGCAAGTAAAACTGAGTCTTAATTAAGACCTCTAATAACTGTAAGACTCAATGTAGAAAGAGTGCAAGTAAGTTTTGTGCCCTAAGAAGGCTGTTTGAAAATATTCCTTTGTATTCAGGCATTCAGATAAAGTTGGTTAGGTAACTGTAGGTTTGAATATTTCAATGCAAGTGAATAATTTAATATGATTTTTTTAAATGATAGCACTCACAACCCACATTGCCCAGGCCATATTGGCCTGAAGGACAATTAAAACAATTTGTCAAGTAATAGTATAGACAGCATTCAACATCAAAACAGATGAAACTCTAACCCACAGGTCATTTCTTTATTATTTCATTCATTCAATAAATACTGATTATCACTGGAGTCAAGTACTCTCCCTGGCACTAAAAGTATGATGGTGAGCAAGAGTAGAGTTATCTTTTATAAAGGAAAAAAAAATCTGTCAAATAACAAAGAAAACTTAACCTAGATTTGAGAAAGGAGGGGAATTACAGTAAAGACAAGTGTCCCCAGGAAGGGATACTTGAGCTGACTTAATATGTGTCAACTGCTCACCAGGTAATAGTAGGGGGAGGCTCAGGAAGAGCCTTAAGGACTCTTCTCAAGGTGTGGAAAACAAATGGTGGGGGTGGAGGAAGCAAAGCTAGATGAATTAGACGATTGTAGTAAATGGCAAGAATCTAAGTACTTTGTAAAGACTTTTAGCCACGCTTCCATCTCTGGAAGACAGGGAAAGTACTGTATCTCCCAGAGAAACTTGTCCTCTGTAGTGGAGATGAAGGGATGTGGATTAATTGAATATTTGGAAGATAACATTGATAGGACATAGGAATAGACTCGATATGAATACCAGGCACAGGGTGTAGTTCAAGAGTTTGTAGAGCTGGGCAAATGAGAATGCTATTTGTTTAGGAAACACTAAAGACGTTGTCTTATAAATGAAATAGGTAATATATTCTGAACATGTTCTATGCAATAAGCACTGTTCTAAAAGTTGTACACATTTTATCAAGTTTGTTCTTTATAGAAACTCTGTGTTATATGTACTATCTTATAGATAAGGAACTGATGCAAAGAAAGATTAAGCAACATGCCCACTTTTACACAGATTATAAATAGTGAATGCAGGTATTGAATCCAGAGTCCATGTTTTTAGCCACTGTGCTATGCTGTCTCGCACTCAGAAATAGCCTCCACTGCCATGCCCCCAAATCTGTTTCACTTGAGTTGCTCAAACAAAAGGAACTTTCTCCTTCTGGCTTTCACTCTTGTAATCACCTCTGATGTTCACAACAATAGCTTCCCAGTAACTAAATTGCTATCAGTGCTCCAGGCCAAAAAATATTCCTGTCTTTGGATTGATTTTTCCCTCTCTGGGCCATAAATTATCACTGTAACATAAAGTTAATAAAGGCAGAGATGAAGATTTCAATTTGCATTCCTATTGGTCAAATAGCAGGTTCATGGACAAAATAAATTGTCTTAGTCTGCTAAGGCTGCCATAATAAAATACCGTAGACTGAGTGGTTTAAACCACACACATTTATTTTTATTACAGCCTCAGAAGCTATATGTCTGAGAGCAAGATGCCACCATGATTGGTCTCAGGAGAGGGCTCTCTTCCTAGCTTACAGGAGGCTGCCTTCTGACTATGTTATCATATGGAGAGAAAAAGAGGGGAAGAGGGAGGGGAGGAGAAAGAGAGAGGAAACGCAGGGAAGGAAGACATGGGAATCTCCTTTCTCTTATTATAAAATCATCAGTTCAATCAGATTAGGACCTCATCCTATGACCTCACTTAACCTTAATTATCTCCTAAAAGCCCTATCTTCAAACACATTAGGGGTTAGAGCTTCAATATATGAATTGGAGGGGGGATGCCATTCAGTCTACAGCATGGATTCAGGGGTCTTTTTTTAAAAAAAAAATACAAGATTAGTACAAATTCACTCACAGGTGCCTGAAATTTCAATTTCTCCAAAATTACAGTAATTTTGCCTCCGTTTGGAGGGAGCAGCTCATTAGGCTTTTGTTCAGATCTAAATCAGGTCAGGGGTGGAGCGAATGTGCAGGGAACTCATTGAAAAAAAAAAAAAAAGACTTGGGAAATGAATCTTATTTTGGTGGATTTGACTGAATACGGCAGAGCACAGCCCTGCAGGAAGTGGACAATTGACTGCCCTAGATGCTTTGGAAACCCCAAACCCTCAATCACGGTCACAGTGATGGTCATCAATGTCTGTGTCAAACACTGGAAGATAAGGGGATTTGCTCAATATGGCAGGTACAAGACCCCCCAGGCACTCAAGGAATAAGTAGAACAGGATTTAAAGGAGTTGGGAAGCCCAAGAAAGCAGGTAGTGATATCTTCCAGAGAAATCACCAAGACTCTGAGTCCCCATGCCCCTTCCCAGGCTGGTGTAGCCTGGGAACACATAAACTACATCACCCATAACCTCAACCTGGTTGGCATGACTCTAATTTCAATAATCAAATATATATGAAAATATTCTTCTTCTTCTACCTATTTTAAACTCTAAGAGCTGGTGCCAAACAGAGTATCCACATATTCTCTCTTTTCTTTTTTTTAATAGTATGACTCTAAGTACATTCCCTCCGCTAGGATGACCAATCATTGCAGTTTTTCCAGGACTGAGGGTTTTGGGGGGAGCAGTCCTTTCAGCGCTAAAACCTGCATAGTCTGGGAAAATTGAGACACTTAGTCACCCCAAATCTAGCTTCTACTCTAAGAAAGTAGGAGACTCCTGCTAGCATAGGACCAGAGAAAATATTGTTCCTATACCCCCAAAACAGAGTGCCTGAATGCAGTAAAAATCATTCTGGTTTTACCCAGTGAGATCTTTCTTCTTCCTTAGACTTCTGAGAGATAAAGAAATTCAATATTTCAAGTGGCTTAGAACTCAGAGCCCTGAGGTTATTTATAAAAGCAATTTGCTGATTTGAATTTTTTAAGAAATTGCATTAAAATATTTTAATTACTGAGTTTTGGGTGCCCCCTTAAATTTTACACTTGGAGCAAAGGACTTACTCACTTCACCCCATTCCAATTTTGCCAATAAGCAACTGGCTGAAGTGATTCCTGGTGGCCAGTCACCAGCCTCTGATGATTCAGTCCTCATTGCTCCCATCAAGTGTAACAAACTCTCAGTCAGACTAAACTAAGATTCCACCAGCCCACCAGGTATACCCTGTGATACCAAAATCTGCAGTAGTTTCACAATGATAAACTTGTATTGTGGGACTTTTGCTATGCTTATGTTAAAAACAAATGATGGTGATTTGATTCTTGAAAAATAAATGTACAGTATGTGCTTTTAATTCCTGCAGAGATGCATCATCTGAAGCAGAACACAGCATGGTGTTAAAAAGCACTGCTCTTGAAAGCAAACGAGGTCTCTGACATTAACAACCACACTATGATGAGCAAGTTAATTAAATTTAATGAACCTCAGTTCTATACACTGTAAAATAAAGATAACACCTACCTTATAGAGTTCTCTGTGAATATTATATAAATTAGCATAAAGAAAGTGTATAGCAGGCTAGCTGGCAGGAAAGTATGCGGTGAATGCTAATTCTCTTTCTTTACCTTTCCTGCCTGGCCTCCTCACTTCTCACCAAAACCATTTTTGGGATTGTAACAATTGTGGATCTAGAATATTGTCTTAGTGTACTGGACATATTTTCAAATGTTTTGAAAAGAAAATAGTTATTTTGTCATTGTACTATTAGGTTCAAAGTATAGTTTGTTTTATATTCTCTTGAACTGTTTGAGGTCTAAAAAGTAAATAATCAGGCTAGAAATTTCTCAAGTCCTATATGACTTTTTAAAAACAATATTTATTGATCACAGTGGTTTTTCTTTTCAGACTCCCTGGATAATACTGGTACTCTATCTGAGATTTCTAAATTTTAAAGTTCGTAGAGGATGCTGCTGTGTTCAGCTCTCTCACATGAGAGCGACCCTCAGGCAAAAGAACTTCCTCCCAGACTCTCTCACCTGCCCCTGCACTTGCTGCTTAAACAGATATTATTCTCATATTTATTTCTCTGTAAGTTAAGACCTTCCCATCAGTATCATGTATGGAAAAAAATCACTCACAGAATAAGATGAAGTATTTTCCAATATGGAAAAACAACTTGATTTAGAAGGTGCATGATTAAGTAGAAGTAAATTATGATGACTGCTTCTATGGCTACTTTATTCAGAGTATAAGGAGATAAGATTTTTTGAACCTCATTTTGTTTAACAATAATATCTTAAGGAATGCTATATCTAAAAACAGACTATCATCTGTCAATAATGTCTACATTTCAGTGGGAAACACATTCAGAATCCAGTTCTTTCATTGTGATTAATTTCTTAATGAAATGCTATCATCTTTCCAGCAACTAATGAAATATACCCCAAGGCCTGGTGCCATCAGATGCATTTTAGAAAATTACTATTTTATATGAGCACTATTATGCCTATTTTAATTGATGGCACTTACATTAAAAACATCCGAAAAAATAGATCTTTTAAAGGAACTACTGAAGATGATGTTTGCATTATCTTTTCTCAAAAAGTTATAATGTCACTGATTTTCAAATAACCTTTTTTTAGTGGCATTCATAAGAGATTCAGTGTCTCCTCTGACCTTGATTTAATCATCTTAGGACAATCTGAGGCATGTCCTCCATGGTGGCACAATATTTTGTCAAGTGGACAAGAGGTGGGCCCTAGTAGAAATCTTAGAGATCATCCAGTCCAACACCTCACTGAACAGACAGTGAAAGTTTTAATGATTCCCCCAAGGCCAAAAAGCCAGGATGAGGAAGATCCAGAGTTAGAGCCCAGGTTTCCTGGTGTCCAGACCAGTGCTAATCCCACCCATCATACTACATGATCATTGCATCGGTCTCCCAAATCTTTCTGTTCACAAACTGATTTATATAAGGTGAATGAGCACATCATGATCCCTTTCATGAAAAGCAATAGCTTTGAAGTGGAAAGCTTAAAGAAATGAATTCTAATAAATTAGTCAATGTAAGATACAAACATTTGTTGAAATCCAGGAGAGAAGAGGAGCTCTTTTCTCTTTTTCTTGTCCTCTTCAGGAAAAAAATAAAAATATATCCAAATTCTAAATGTCTTGAGTTTCAGGAAAAATGCTCTATTAGTGAGTCAGACTTCCAAAGTAATGTTAGCCCGTCAATGCGTGGGCGAAGCTTTTATTTTGGAAGTCACACCAAAAAAATAGCTCTATATGTGCAGTTCTGAAACATTCTCTCCAGTCTATTCAGGGCTTCCTCGAATGTGCGGGCTTCCTCGAATATGCAGGCTGTCATGGACTAACTTAGGTTCATTTTGTTTTCTACCCTCTTATTTTACATTCTCTGAGGTTCAACCCAGGAGCACTATTATTTTCTTTCAGTAGTCCGTATACCCTAACGCTTCTGAGACCTTGATGTTGCTCTTTCATTTGCCTGGAATGTCACGTTAATCCTTCTTCACTTGAAAAAATCTTGTGCATCCTTCAAACACCTGATTTGCTACTACCTCCTCCTTAAAGCCTTTGCTGATCTCCTAATTTATAATTAGTGACTATTTACATAGCACTTTCGTTGTGTCTTTTATGGAAATTAATCCAGTATACATCATTCTGCAGAACACTTGACTGCCTTCACTGCTGTATTCAGATCTAACTGAAGCCTACAAAAATATCTCATTTTGATATGTGCCGGAGACATGTTAAGTATCAGGAATTCCAGAGTAAACACAAAAAGGCCTTTGTTTGAAGAAGTTATCTTGCATCTAGCATGCAACCTTAGATTGTATTCCCCTGTCAGAAAGCAGCCTGTGACACAGAATTAGGATGTCAGTGGTTCATTTGGGAAGTGAGGAGTGAGAAAGTGACATAGTAAAGGAAGGAAAGTTGAAAAGGGTACATTAATAATGAGCAGGCTTCCGCTGTGGGCAAATGGGCCCAATCCTGCTGAGGATCTGCTGAGAAACCATGGAGGACATGCCTCAGATTGTCTTTCGGAGATGAGGAAGCTGGGGCATAAATCCCTCAATTCTGCCTTCCTTGTTTGAAGGTTGATCCTGAGAGGATTAACACAAATCACTTCTGGCTTGTCCTATACTCAGGCCAAGCATTTCTCCAAGTATCTGGAGAAGACCCTGAGGCAAAGATGCAGGTGCTTAAGGCAGAAAGCTGTTGGCAGGTACTGCAACTGACCACCCCAGCCACAGCTGACCTTCAGGGTGGGCCAGGCTATAGGCACAGCAGCAAGGATGCTGGCTACAAGGCTCTGCACACCTACTGTTGAGTTTATTTAAACTAACTAAATTGAATTTAAATAAACCTAGTTGCTACTCTTAACAAAATGTAAATTCTGAGAAAGTATTGAATTTACTCTTTGCTAAAGAATCGGAGAAGTTTTTTTTAGTACATTTTCCTACTTAACCAAATATATATGTATGAGATTTTGTTTTCTGTGAAATACTGAGTTACAAAAAGATTTTGCTTTCATGAGGAAATTAGACTTTCCTGATATAGACTACTCTTCAAGAATAGCTTTCGAAAATGCTACTTGCCAGGACTGTACTCTTTATTTTCCTTGAGGTTTATTGGGTTTTTTGTTGTTGCTGTTATTGTCACAATAGTGTCTTACTCTGTCACCCTGGCTGGGGTGCTGTGGTGCTATCCTGGCTCACTGCAACCTCCACCTCCTGGGTACAAGAGATTTTCCTGCCTCACCTTCCCAAGTAGCTGGTATTACAGGTGTGTGCCACCATGCCTAGCTAATTTTTGTATTTTTATTAGAGACGGGGTTTAGCCACATTGTCCAGGCTGATCTCGAACTTCTGACCTCAAGTGATATGCCCTGCTCTGCCTCCCAAAGTGTTAGAATTACAGGCATGAGCCACTACACCACCCTTTCCTTGAGATTTTATCTTTTTCACTTAAGAGTAATACCTGCCAATTATTAAAACAAATTCTAAAATACACAAGAAAAAAATGAAAAATCAGCTAATTCATTTGTCTCACCAAACACTGACACAGAAATATAACATGGAACAATCATGTTTGTAGGACTTAAGCATTTGCCTTAAGATTATCTAGGCTGGATGTGGTGACTCACATTTGTAATCCCAGCACTTTGGGAGGCCAAGGTGGGAGGATTGCTTGAGCCCAGGAGTCCAAGACCAGACTGGGCAGCATGATAAGACCCTCATCTCCTCAAAAAATAAAAAAATTGAGAGGAAGATCCAAGATGGCTGAATAGGAACAGTTCCGGAGTACAGTTCCCAGAAAGAACAACACATAGGGTGAGTTCTCATCGCATTTCCAAACGAGTTTTCACTGCCACAGACTGGGAAATTCCCGGCCCAAAAAGCTCCATGAGTTTCCAGCATGACTCCTTCAGCAGTGCTGCAGGTGGGTGCACATAAACTCACACAAATCTGTGCAGCCATTTCAACTGGTGCCTGGAACGCCTGGGAGATAGAGCCACCCATTGAACTGAAAGGGAGGGGGCTGAGACAGGGAGCCAGATGATCTGGCTTGGCGGGTACCACCACCACAAAACAAGCAATCTGAAATGCTCAGGATGAGAGTTTTGCAGCAAGCATAGCTGGACCCAGGATAGTTCAGCTTGGTGGGGGGACGGGTGTCAACCACTACAGAGGCAGTCCACCAATATCAAGTCAGTTCTAACTGCTTCAAATTAGTTCACACAGCAGCTGGGCAGAGCCTGTGGCAGCTCAGCAGTGCCTCTGCTGGCAGACTGTGACTAGACTACCTCCGTGTGGAGGGCATCTATGAAAAAAGGCAGCAGCATGTCAGGAACTTATAAATAAAGCCCGACCTTCTAGGACAGAGCAACTGGGAAAAGAGGCAGTTATGAGTTTCGCTGCAGCAGAGTTAAATGTACCTGCCCAGCAGCTCTGCACAGAACAATGGAGCTCCCAGCATAGCACTTGAGCTCCTATAAGTGACAGACTGTCTCCTCAAGCAGCTCCCAGACCCCCATATACCCAAAGAGACACCTCATAAAGGAGAGCTCAGGCCAACATCTGGCAGGTACCCTTCTGGGACGAAGATAACAGAAGAAGAAACCAGCAGCAACCCTTACTGTTCTGCAGCCTCCATGGGTGATCCCCAGGAAAGCAGGGTCTGGAGTGGACCTCCAGCAATCCTGCAGCAGAGGGGCCTAACTGTTAGAAGGAAAGCTAAGAAACAGAAAGAAATAACATCATCATCAACAAAAAGGATGTCCACTCAGAGACCCCATCCAAAAGTCACCAACTGCAAAGTCAAAAGGTAGATAAAACCACAAAGATGGGAAGAAACAAGTGCAAAAAGATGAAAACACCAAAAACCAGAACTCCTCTCCTCCTCCAAAGGATCACAGCTCCTCACCAGCTAGGGAACAAAGCTGGATGGAGGATGAATCCGATGAATTGACAGAAACAGACTTCAGAAGGTGGGCAATAACAAATTTCTCTGAGCTAAAAGAACATGTGCTAACCCAATACAAAGAAACTAAAAAACTTGAAAAAAAGATTTGATAAAATGCTAACAAGAATAAACAGCTTAGAGAAGAATATAAATGGCTTGATGGAGCTGAAAAACACACCACGAGAACTTTGCAAAGCATACGCAAGTTTCAATAGCCGAATCTACCAAGCAGAAGAAAGGATATCACAGATTGAAGATCAAATCAATGAAATAAAACAAGAAGGCAAGATTAGAGAAAAAAGAGTTAAAAGAAATGAACAAAGCCTCCAAGAAATATGGGATTATGTGAAAAGACCTATGTTTGATAGGTGTACCTAAATGTGACAAGAGAATGAATCCAAGCTGGAAAACACTCTTCAAGATATTATCCAGGAGAACTTCCCCAACCTAGTAAGGCAGACCAATATTCAAGTCCAGGAAATACATGGAACAACCCAAAGATACTGCTCAAGAAGAGCAACCCCAAAGCACATAATCATCAGATTCACCAGGGTTGAAATGAAGAAGAAAATGCTAAGGGCAGCCAGAGAGAAAGGTCGGGTTACCCACAAAGGGAAGCCCATCAGACTCACAGCGGATCTCTCTGTAGAAACCCTACAAGCCAGAATAGAGTGGGGGCCAATATTCAACATCCTCAAAGAAAAGAACTTTCCACCTAGAATTTCATACCCAGCCAAACTAGGCTTCATAAGCAAAGGAGAAGTAAAATCCTTTAAAAACAAGCAATTGCTGAGAGATTTTGTCACTATCAGGCCTGCCTTACAAGAGCTCCTGAAAGAATCACTAAACAAGGAAAGGAACACCAGTACCAGCCACTCCAAAAATGTACCAAATGGTAAAGACCACCGACACAATGAAGAAAATGCGTCAACTAATAGGCAAAACATCCAGCTAGCATCAAAAGGGCAGGATCAAATTCACACATAACAATATTAACCTTAAATGTAAATGGACTAAATGCCCCAATCAAAAGACACAGACTGGCAAATTGGATAAAAAGCCAAGACCCATTGATGTGCTACATTCAGGAAACCCATCTCACATGCAAGGACACACATAGGCTAAAAATAAAGGGATGGAGGAAGATTTATCAAGCAACTGGAGAGCAAAAAAAAAGCACGAGTTACAATCCTAAAAAAGCAGGAGTTGCAATCCTTGTCTCTGATAAAATGGACATTAAACCAATAAAGATCAAAGGAGACAAAGAAGAGCATTATATAAAGGTAAAAGGATCTATGCAACAAGAAGAGCTAACGATCCTAAATATATATGCACCCAATACAGGAGCACCCAGATACATAAAGCAAGTTCTTAACAACCTACAAAGAGACTTACACTCCCACACAATAATAGTGTGAGACTTTAACGCTCAATTATCGATGTTAGACAGATCAACAAGACAGAAAATTAACAAAGATATCCAGGACTTGAACTCAGATCTTGACCAAGCAGACCTAATAGACATCTACAGAAAGCTCCACCCCAAATCCACAGAATATACATTCTTCTCAGCACCACATTGCACCTACTCTAAAATTGATCACATAATTGGAAGTAAATCACTCCTCAGCAAGTGCAAAAGAACAGAAATCATAACAAACAGTCTTTTGGACCAAAGGACAATCAAATTAGAACTCAGGATTAAGAAACTAAATCAAAACTGCACAACTTCATGGAAACTGACCAACTGGCTCCTGAGTGTTGACTGGATAAACAATAAAATGAAGGCAGAAATAAAGATGTTCTTTGAAACCAACGAGAATGAAGACACAACATACCGGAATCACTAGGACACATTTAAAGCAGTGTCTAGAGGGAAATTTATAGCAATACATGCCCGCATGAGAAGTGAGGAAAGATCTAAAATTGACACCCTATTGTCAAAATTGGGAGACCTAGAGGAGCAAGATCAAAAAACTCAAAAGCTAGCAGAAGACAGAAAATAACTAATGTCCGAGCAGAACTGAAGAAGATAGAGACACAAAAAAGCCCTTAAAAAAATCAATAAATCCAGGAGCTGGTTTTTTGAAAAGATCAAAAAATAGACTGCTAGCCAGATTAATAAAAAAGAAAAGGGATAAGAATCAAATAGATGCAATAAAAAATGATAAAGGGGACATCACCACCGATTCCACAGAAATACAAACTATCATCAGGGATTACTACAAACAACTCTATGCATATAAACCAGTAAACCTGGAAGAAGTGGATAAATCCCTAGACACTTGCATCCTCCCAAGCCTAAACAAGGAAGAAGTTGAAACCTTGAACAGACCAATAACAAGGGCTGAAGTTGAGGCAGCATTTAATAGCCTATCAACCAAAAAAAGTCCAGATCCAGAAGGGTTCACAGCCAAATTCTACCCGATGTACAAAGAGGAGCTGTTACAATTCCTTCTGAAACTATTCCAAACAATACAAAAAAAAAGGGAATCCTTCCCAAATCATTTTATGAGACCAACATCATCCTGATACCAAAACCCAGCAGAGACTCAACAAAAAAAGAAAACTTCAGGCCAATATCTATGATGAACATAGATGCAAAAATCTTCAATAAAATACTGTCAAGCTGATTGCAACAGTGCATCAAAAAGCTTATTCACCACGATCAAGTAGGCTTCATCCCAGGGATGCAAGGCTGGTTCAACATATGCAAGTCTATAAACATAATCTACCACGTAAACAGAACCAAAGACAAAAACCACATGGTTATCTCAATAGATGCAGAGAAGGCCTTTAACAAAATTCAACAGCCATTTATGCTAAAAACTCTCAATAAAATAGGTATCAGAGGAACATATCTCAAAATAATAAAAGGTATTTACGACAAACCTACAGCCAATATCATACTGAATGGGCAAAAACTGTAAGTATTCCCTTTGAAATCTGGCAGTAGACAAGGATGCCCTCTCTCACCACTCCTATTCAATATAGTACTGGAAGTTCTGGCCAGGGCAGTCAGGCAAGAAAAAATAATAAAGGTATTCAATTAGGAAAGGAGGAAATCAAATTGTTTCTTTTTGCAGATGATACGATTGCACATTTAGAAGACCCTATCATCTCAGCCCAAAATCTCCTTAAGATGATAAGCAGCTTCAGCAAAGTTTCAGGATACAAAATCAATGTGCAGAAATCATAAGCATTCCTACATACCAATAACAGACTAATAGAGAGCCAAATCATAAGCAAACTCCCATTCACAATTGCTACAATGAGAATAAAATGCCTAGGAATACAACCAACAAAGGATATAAAGGACATCTTCAAGGAGAACTACAAACCACTGCTCAAGAAAGTTAGAGAGGACACAAACACATGGAGAAACATTCCATGCTCATGGTTGGGAAGAATCATTATTGTGGAAATAGCCATACTGCCCAAAGTAATTTATAGATTCAACACTATCCCCATCAAGCTACCAATGACCTTCTTCACAGAACTGGAAAAAAACACCTTAAACTTCTTATGGAACCAAAAAGAGCCCACACAGCCAAGACAATCCTAAGCAGAAAGAACAAAGCCAGAGGCATCAGGCTTCCTGACTTCAAACTATACTACAAGGCTACCGTAATCAAAACAGCATGGTACTGGTACCAAAACAGAGATATACACCAATGGAACAGAACAGAAGCCTCAGAGGCAATGCCGCACATCTACAATCATCTGATCTTTGACAAACTGGACAAAAACAAGCAATGGGGAAAGGATTCCCTATTTAATAAACAGTGTTGGGAAAACTGGCTAGCCATGTGCAGAAAGCAGAAACTGGACCCCTTCCTAACACCTCACACTAAAATTAACTCCAGGTGGATTAAAGACTTAAACATAACACCTAACACCATAAAAACTCTGGAAGAAAACCTAGGCAAAACCATTCAGGACTTAGGCACAGGCAAGGTTTTCATGACTAAAACACCAAAAGCATTGGCAACAAAAGCCAAAATAGACACATGGGACCTAATTAAACTCCAGAGCTTCTGTATAGCAAAAGAAACAATCATTAGAGTAAACCAGCAACCAACAGAATGGGAAAAAAATTTTGCAATATACCCTTCTGACAAAGGGCTAATATCCAGAATCTACAAAGAACTAAAACAGATTTACAAGAAAAACAAACAAACACATCCAAAAGTGGGCAAAGGATATGAACAGACACTTTTCAAAAGAAGACATATATAAGGCCAACAAACCCATGCAAATCAAAACCAAATTGAGATACCATCTCACACCAGTTAGAATGGCTACCATTAAAAAATGTGGAGACGGCTGGGCACGGTGGCTCACACCCATAATCCAAGCACTTTGGAGGCCAAGGCAGGCGAATCACCTGAGGTCAGGAGTTCATGACCAGCCTGACCAACATGGTGAAATCTCGTCTTTAAA
>NW_016107331.1:7736162-7742017 GCF_001604975.1 Cebus imitator
AAAAAAAAAAAAAAAAAAAAAAAAAAAAAAGTGTCTACTGCCTATTACCTCAACTGTTAGACTATTGATAAACTTGCTGTGTTATTAAAGGACATGCTTTTTAAGTGTCATTTGGTTTTGGTTTTCATAAAACATGCAGTAACAACCTTTTTCTTTTCCACAGACTTAAATTTCTTAAGCAGAATTTGCAGCCCAGAGAGAATATTGCTTATATTGAAGCTATGTAGAGTTTTTTTTTAATGTTCATTTGTTATTGATTTCTAATTACCCTGTATTATGGTAACAGAGCATAGTCTGTCTTAACATTTAGAACATTTGGAGGCTTCATTCCTGCCTAGTATATGATAATTTTTGTGAATATTACATAGATTCTCAAAAACAGTTTTGTTGTCTCAGCTTTTTGAGGAATATGTGCTACCTTCTTCACACTGAAGTCTTGAATTCTAGGTGATATATTACACTATCATCTTGCATATAAATTAATTAATCAAAGACTTCGGTAGTATCCTATAACTATATTAATTTGGTCAATTATGCACTAAGAAAATCTATAGTTAAAATCTGCTCTTCTACTCTTTACAAACTTGAAAGTATAAACTTCTCTAAATGTCTTCCAAAGCATGTTGAGACAAAGATTTTTCCAAAAGGACAGAAGAATAAAGGAAATATACATCCAGAATATATAGATAGATAGACATTCCCTACAATTCCAGTCCCACATGTGGAGAACATGGAGTACATGCTCTGTTGGAAGGATCCCTCTGAAAACACATACACTCAAAATAAAACCACGAATTCACAGAGCATTCCTAAGCATTTCTCATAAGACCAACTGTATTTTTCTTAAAGTCCTCACGCTCCCTTAAAGTTTACAGTGAACACAGTCTTAATAAATAAAGTTGTGGCCAAGCATGGTGGCTTACGCCTGTAATCCCAACACTTTGGGAAGCCAAGGTAGGCAGATCACTTGCGATCAGGAGTTTGAGACCAGCCTGGCCAATATGTTAAAACCCCAACTCTACTAAAAATACAAAAAAATTAGGTGGGCATGGTGGTGCATGCCTGTAATCCCGGCTACTTAGGAGACTGAGGCAGGAGAATTGCTTAAACCCAGGAGGTGGAGGTTGCAGTGAGCCAAGACTGCACTACTGCACTCTAGCCTGGGCACAACAGAGTGAGACTCTGTCTCAAATAATTAAATAAATAAGTTGTGAATAATTATGCACAAAATAAATGAAGACATTTTGTTCTAGCATCTTCTAGTCATCACCAAAAGGGGATGACACAAAAACTATTTAGAAAATAATCTGCAACCAAAGCATGCAACCTGTTAAAAGGTTGCAATTTTGGTAGTTTTCTTTCTTTCTTTCTTTAAATGAACAAAGTCTCCAAGAAGTAATTTTAGTAGTTTTCAATAGATTTTTCTCAAACTCCTTGCCTAAAGGCAACCTTCCATCTTGGCCTCCCAAAGTGCTGGGATCACAGGTACTGTATAGCCACCATGCCCTACCTTCCAATTGATTTTTCAATACATTTTCGGAGGAACAGAGAGCTTACAAATCCAGAAATATTCCTATTACTATATGAAAAAAAAACATTAAGGAATAGTTAAAGGAAACAAACTTAGATCCTAGTAAAATACATCTTTTGTGATACTACTAAAAGTAGAGCTAAATAATAAAGAGCAATGTAGAGACCACATGTGAATTATGAAAAAGATTCTTAAGCTGCAATGAAATTCAGCTCCTATAGACAGTCAACTACTTTCTAATCTTCCTACAAGGAAGGTCTTTGTAAAACTTGACCTTGCTGGCGGTGTGAAAATGAATTCAACACGGTGGTCTTTGCACAAGTTTTATGACCACACAATCATCCATAAGGCAGCCCAGTATTTAGTGTTGTTATCTTAAGTACTTAAGCTATCTGCCCCTAAAGACCTCCAATTTCATACCACCTCTATTATCAGTCTTGATATTAGAAAATTTGTCTCTCTGAGAAAAATGTTTGTTCGTTGTTCAGATAGCAAACTCACACATAAACCTCTGGACTGTAACCTGTGGTTAAGTTGGGAACTGATCATATTCATTTCTGCCAAACAGATTTTTTTCACTCAAAATAATGATAAACTATCAGATGACATCACAATTTTAAAAACTGACTTCCTGTCCTGAGGGAGTTAACTACTATAGACTAGCAAGAAATCCAAATTCCAAGACAGTGCTGTATACATCAGAATAGTCCCACCATTTTCTAATGTAAATGCTGAGATATATTGTCAATGTGCATGAAAACTATTTTAGGGTTTGGGTGGCATGGAGAAACATAACCCCCAACTTCTTGTATGTGTGCACACATGATACACACAAGACACACCCACACACAACCCTTGCCAAATTTGAAAAAAAGATTATTTTTTACCTCCAGAGTAGTAGCTAATTTTTTTTTTTTAGATGGAGTCTCACTCTGTTGCCCAGACTAGAGTGCAGTGGTGCAATATCAGCCCACTACAACCTCCACCTCTTGAGTTCAGGTGATCCTCCTGCCCAGCTTCCCAAGTAGCTGGGATTACAGGTGTCCGCCACCACTCCTGGCTAATTGTTGTATTTTAGTAGAGATGGGGTTTTGTCATGCTGGCCAGGCTGGTTTCAAACTCCTGACTTCAAGTTATCGCCCCAGCCTCAGCCTCTCAAAGTGCTGGGATTACAGGTGTGAGCCACCACACCTGGCTTTTTTTTTTTTTTTAAATACTATGAAAGGGAGAGAGAGAGTAGGGTAAAGAGAACTGATTATAATATAGTCTTCCTCCATTTTGCATAATTTTTTTACACTTACTGTCAGTTTAAGAAAACTATGCAATTCTCTCGCATCAGCAGCTGACAATCTGAGCAGTGCTGCATTTAGAGAACAATTTCCTTAACCTAGAGTTACCAAGAACATCAAAAGTATAGTTTTATTTAGATCTAAAATGCATAACATTTAGAGTTGCAGAGCCCCATCCCCAAAAAGAAAATATAACAATTAATTCTGTCATTTGCTTTAATCCAACTAGACACATGAAAAACAGCTTGAATGTCTTTACTTGCTCTACCTAAGCTATCAAGGACTCTAGAATGCTATTACTGTAACAAAAATATTCAGATAAAAAGAATCTAAATTTGTTGCCTAATGTTGGAATAAAATAACAGGAGTATTTTCACTCATAAAGGAAAAATATAACTAAAAATAAAATGTATGAGCAATTAAATTCTGTTCTTAAGTTATATTCGGTGGTTTAGAATGAAGAGTTTCTTACTGGCTTTTAAAATTAAAACAGTTAAGATATTAACTTTTTTATTTACTCATTTTATCTTTAAAAATAAACTTATGAATTCACACTCTAGGTCCTAGAGGCTAAAAGATCTAGTGATTTGAATAATTTGGTTAATATAATGTATCCTGTGTTTCAGAAAATTCAGTTTTACTTTATAAAATTATTTGATTTACTCTGTACTCCAAATACACTAGAAAATTCATAAGTATTATAAATAGATGTACTAAGAACAGAATGCATACATATTCTATAGAAGAACATTTTATTAAGTCAATAAATATTCATTGAGCATCTACCACATACCAGTCACAATGATAAATTACTTCAAATAAATGCATATTTAGAGAGTATCTTCACACCGTCAAGTAACTGGCTAATATGCATAGGTATTTAATATGTATGTATATGTATATGAGAACAGACATATGTACAATACATATCTATATGTAGATACATATCATATATTATATGTTCTCCATACACATACTACACACATATTAAACATTTATATATGTTTATTATATAGAGAGACAGAGCATATGCCAAAATAAATTTATATTTAATACTTTAAAATTACTTATAACCTATGCTGCTGTAATTTATTTCAGGTAGATAAAGTCACACTTTTTATAAAAAGTTTACCTTTATATCACAAAGGTGCATTTATTTTTTATTTTCATTCCATTAGTTTTGGTGGTATAGGTGGTTTTTAGTTACATGGATAAATTCTACACCTGATCTCAGCTAAAAGGCTGTGAAGCAATGAATGCATAAGCTCTTTAATAGTGATTTCTGAGATTTTAGGGCACCTGTCACTTTAGAGCAGTGCACACTGTACCCAATAGGTAGTCTTTTATCCCTCATCTCCCTCCCAAGTTCATCCCCTCCAAATCCGCAAAGTCTATTGTCTCATTGCTTTGCATCCACATTGCTTCACTCCCACTTATAAGTGTGAACATACAACATTTGGGTTTCCATTCCCGAATTACTTCACTTAGAATAATGGCATCCAGGTCCATCCATATTACTGCAAAAGGCATTACTTTATTCCTTTATATGACTGAGTAGTATTCCATGGTGTATATATACCACATTTTCTTTATCAACTCATTGATTGATGGGCACTTATGTTGGTTTCATATCTTTCCAATTGCCAATTGTGCTGCTAGAAATATGCGTGTGCATCTGTTTTTTTTTTATATGACTTCTTTTCCTTAGGTAGATATATAGTAATGGGATTGCTGGATCCAATGTTAGTTCTACAATTAATTCTTTAAGGAATATCCATATTATTTTCCATAGTAGTTGTAGTAATTTACATTCCCATTAGCAGTGTAAAACTGTCCCCTTTTCACCACATCCTTGCCAACATCTATTGTCTTTTGTTTTTTGAATTATGATCATTCTTACAGGAGTAAGGTGGTATCTTATTGTGGTTTTAAGTTGCATTTCCCTGGCATTGAGCATTTTTTCATATGCTTGTGGGCCATTCGTATATCTTCTTTTGAGAATCATCTATTTATGTCCTTTGCCCACTTTTTGATGGAGTTATTTGTTTTTTTCTTGCTGATTTGTTTGAGTTACTTTTAGTTTCTGGATATTAGTTGTCAAATGCATAGTTTGTGAATATATTCTCCCACTCTGTCGGTTGTCTTTTTACTCTGTTGATTATTTCTTTTGCTGTGCAGAAGCTTTTTAGTTTAATTACATCCCATTTATTTATTTTTGTTTTTGTCACTTTGCTTTTGGGGTCTTAGTCATGAATTCTTCACCTACGCCAATATCCAGAGGAGTTTTTCCAATGTGTTTCCTCTAGAATTTTTATGGTTTCAGGACTTAATTTTAGACTTTGATTCACCTTGAGTTGATTTTTATATAAGGTGAGAGATGAGGATCCAGTTTCATTCTTCTACATGTGGCCTGCCAGTTTTTCCAGCACCATTTATTGAATAGGATGTTCTTTCCCCAATTTATGTTTTCATGTTTTGTTGAAGATCAGTTGGCTGTACATATATGGCTTTATTTCTGGGTTCTCTATTCTCTTCCATTGGCCTACATGCCTATTTTCATGCCAGTACCAGGCTGTTTTGGTAATCTGTAGTATAATTTAAATTTGGGTAAGGTGATGCCTCCAGATATGTTCTTTTTGCTTAGTATTGCTTTGGTTTGCAGGCTCTTTTTGAGTTCCATATGAATTTTAGGATTAATTTTCTAGTTCTGTGAAGAATGATGATGGTATTTTCATGGGAATTGCACTGAATATGTAGATTGCTTCGGGCAGCATGGTCATTTTCACAGTATTGATTCTTCCTGTCCATGAGAATGGGATGTGTTTCCATTTGTTTGGGTCAGCTATAATTTCTTTCAGCAGTGCTTTGTAGTTTTCCTTGTAGAGAGATCTTTCATCTCCTTAGTTAAGTATATTCCTAGGTATTTTATTTTATGCTTTTGCAGGTGTTGTAAAAGGGATTGAGTTCTCAATTTGAATTTTAGCTTGGTCATTTTGGGTGTAAAGCAGTGCTACTGATTTGTGTACATTGATTTT
>NW_016107331.1:7742031-7779252 GCF_001604975.1 Cebus imitator
GTGCAATGGCACGATCTCGGCTCACCGCAACCTCCGCCTCCTGGGTTCAAGCAATTCTCCTGCCTCAGCCTCCTGAGCAGCTGGGACTGCAGGCACGCACCATCATGCCCAGCTAATTTTTTTTTTTTTTGTATTTTTAGTAGAGACGAGGTTTCACCTTGTTGACCAGGATGGCCTCCATCTCTTGACCTCATGATCCACCCGCCTCGGCCTCCCAAAGTGCTGGGATTACAGGCTTGAGCCACCGCGCCTGGCAGTACATTGATTTTCTATCCTGAGACTTTACTGAATTCATTCCTCAGATCTAGGAGCTTTTTGGATTAGTTGCAAAGGTGTACTTTTATTCAATGATTCTTTAAGTTATTATATCAAATTTATGTATTAGCTGGTGTTGTTTTCAGACACAAAACTTAAACACAAAACATTTTTTAAAAATCCCTGCTTCTTGATATCATAATAAGTCTTGCTCAGTTATTCAACAAATATTTATTCAATGTTTATCCATGACAGTAATTGTTTTAAGTCTTGGAAGTGCAAATGTTAACAAAACAGAGATCTCTACCTTTGTGGAGCTTTCATGGCACCATTATACAATGCGATGGAGTCAGTCTTGAAGTTTTCTTTATTATATTTATCATAAGATCTTAGAACTGTGATTTTGACATCTTGCAACTAAGCTATATATTGTACTCTGTGAACTGTAATAGTAAGTCCTAAGAGGAGAAAGCTTTCTGTTCTATTTTTTATTAACTATTCATGGTAATGCAAATCAACAACTATAAATCAAATGCATTCTTAGAAGTTGTCAGTTGGCAGCTGGGCGTGGTGGCTCAGACCTGTAAGCCCAGCTCTTTGGGAGGACGAGGTGGGCAGATCACAAAGTCAAGAGATCAAGACCATCCTGGCCAACGTGGTGAAACCCCATCTCTACTAAAAAGACAAAAATTAGCTGGGTGTGGTGATGTGTGCCTAGAGTCCTAGCTACTTGTGAGGCTGAGGCAGGAGAATCACATGAAACAGGGAGGCAGAGGCTACAGTGAGCCAAGTTCATGCCTGCAGTCCAGCCTGGTGACACAGCAAAACTTTGTCAAAAAAAAGAAAGTTATTAGTTGTTTTTCATAAAACAAAAATTATATTAGAAGCCTTAAAAATAATTCAGTCCCAGTGTAAGAGAATGGATATTGAAGGTATTCCTATGAGGTTGGTTTATTTTATAAGTAGATTTGTAATCTTTATAAAGCCATTACTAATTGTTCCACTAGCATAACATATAATTAAAAGGAAGATTTATGGTTCCAACACTATTACAGTAGCAGAGAAAAATGTCCTGCCATAAGGCTAAGAACTAGGAATTGGCTTTGATTTGAACAATGACAATTATTAAGCCAACATCTACAAATGATACAGGCTAAACTTATAGCTTACTTTTACTTAATACGAATTATTACAACTAACATTTTTTAAACACTGATATTGCCAAGCATCATGCATTTCATATACATCAACTTTAATCTTTACGTTAAGCACCCCGTACAAGGGGGTACTTTTTTCCTATTTTACTAATTAGAAAACTGAGACTAAGGGAGGTAAGGTGAAATTACCTGACCAAGACAATATTTAGGATATGCATTTTGAATCACTCTATCATCTGTCCCCAAAAATGCTAAACTTACTAATCCATATTCAGCCTCCCAAGCCCACAGAATCAAGCCTAGAAGTCAGAGTATAAGGTCTGTAGTACAGTATATAATTCAGCTAACTGAAGCAAATAAATACTTGAAATGTAAATATATATGTATTTAAATTTATATATCTTAGGGTCTGAGCTAGAGTTAGCTCTTGTCTTGGCTTTCTACTTTAACTTTGCTTCACATTCATTCAAAAAAGGAATGAGACTGAAAGCACAGATAATCATAACTAAGCCCTTAGTCATTATTTTATTATAATGTACTTGGAGAAAAATAATTTTCCTAACCTTCTCTTGAATTTTCTGAGTTAGCCAAACAATCCCAGATAATCCTTTTCTATGACCAATGGGCTAAAATTTTAAACAAAAATATAATTATAATTACAACTATAAACCACACTTGTAGTGTCTTAAACCCATTGTAACTGAGCGTAACAACAGTCTCCCAAATTCCACTTTTCCTTTTTCCTATATTAGCACACTTGCTCTGCTACTTCAGCTATAATTGAAGAAAAATTAACTTTAGCATCATGTAATATATAAAAGGGAAAGAAACTACTTTTTCCACAGCCAGTGCCTTTTGGAGGTGATCCTCATACAAAAATGTGTATTTTGGGTGATTTATACTTGCAATATTTTTCTTAAATATAAATGAGGGCACTCATATGGACAAATAATAAAGTAAGCAGAAATAGTTCTCATTAAAATTTCACATTCTAGTTTTTTTAATTAAATGGTGGTGAAAAGGCTGGCATTTAGATTTGACAAAGAGACAAAGGAAATTTTAAAATTTGGCAGCAGACTACCATGGTATGCATTTATGATAGTAATTTTGAAACCTATGTGCCTTATTCTGTAAGCGGCCTTTGATAGAGCTGTTTCAAAATGAGTGAGATTTATTCAAATCATTTCCTCCACCTAAAGAACTTGAACTTGACAGACGTGGACTAAACTAATCTAACCTGTTTTTCAATATCTAGATTCACTGGGAAGCCAGCCAACCAAGAAGAAATAACAACTCTGTAATGTGGTAGAAACAAAATCACATAAAGCATAGCTAGATGAAAAAATATATATGTAGTTGCGGAAACCCACATTGACTCAGTCGAAAGTGGGCTGAATTTGTATGAATACCCAGTATTAAAAATCAACCTTTAACTAAAAATATGGAAGAGGATAGTACAGTTAAATATGTGAATGGAAAATGGGCTTACTTTACATTGTATAGTGAATCCTTCCGAGGTACAGCCAGACTCAATGCCAAAAGCATCGGGGAATTTCTAATAAATATTTTGCCTTATCTTGGTATCACCAATACTATCAGTTTTTTTCTGAAATTGACTTAGTTTTTACTTAATACATTTACATTAAAAAATCATTTTTTATTATACTTTAAGGTCTGAGATACATGTGCAGTACGTGCATGTTTATTACATAGGTATACACATGCCCTGGTGGTTTGCTGCACCCATCAACCTGTCATCTACATTAGCTATTTCTCCTAATGCTATCCCTCCCCGAGCCCCCAACCCCCTACAGACCCCAGTGTGTGATATTCCCGTCCCTGTGTCCATATGTTCTCATCGTTCAACTCCCACTTATGAGTGAGAACATGAAGTGTTTCGTTTTCTGTTCCTGTGTTAGTTTGCTAAGAACAATAGTTTCCAGCTTCATCCATGTCCCTGCAAAGGAAATGAACTCATTGTTGGTGCCCTGGTGGTTTGCTGCATAATATTCCATGGTGCATGTGTGCCACACATCCTTTATCCAGTCTGTCATTAATGGGCATTTGGGTTGGTTCCAAGTCTTTGCTATTGTGAACAGTGCTGCAATAAACATATATTTGTATTTGTCTTTATAGTAGAATGATTTATAATTATTTCGGTATATACCCTGTAATGGGATTGCTGGGTCAAATGGTATTTCTGATTCTATATCCTTGAGGAATTGCCACACTGTCTTCCACAATGATTGAATTAATTTACACTCCCACCAACAGTGTAAAAGTGTTTCTATTTCTCCACATCCGCTTCAGCATCTGTTGTTTCCTGACTTTTTAATGATCACCATTCTAACTAGTGTGAGAGGGTATCTCATTTTGGTTTTGATTAGCATTTCTCTATTGACCAGTGATGGTGAGCTTTTCATCATATGTTTCTTGGCCACAAAAACAGCTTATTTTGAGAAGTATCTGTTCATATCCTTCACCCACTTTTTGATGGTTTTTTTTTTCTTGTAAATTTGTTTAATTCCTTGTAGATTCTGGATATTAGTCCTTTGTCAGATGGCTAGATTGCAAAAATTTTCTCCCACTCTGTAGGCTGCATGTTCAGTCTGATGATAGTTTATGTTGCTGTGCAGAAGCTCTTTAGTTTAATTAGATCCTATTTGTCAATTTTGGCTTTTGTTGCCATTGCTTTTGGTGTTTTAGTCAAGAGGTCTTTGCCCATGTCTATGTCCTGAATGGTATTGCCTAGGTTTTCTTCTAGGGTTTTTATGAGTTTAGGTCTTATGTTTAAGTTTTAATCCATGTTGAGTTAATTTTTGTATAAAGTGTAAGGAAGGGATCCAGTTTCAATTTTCTGCATATGGCTAGCCAGTTTTCCCAACACCATTTATTAAATAGGGAATCCTTTCCCCATTGCTTGTTTTTGTCAGGTTTGTCAAAGATCAGATGGTTGTAGATGTGTGACATTATTTCTGAGGCCTCTGTTCTGTTCCATTGGTCTATATCTCTGTTTTGGTACCAGTACCATGCTGTTTGGTTACTGTAGCCCTGTAGTATAGTTTGAAGTCAGGTAGCATGATGCTTCCAGCTTTATTCTTTTTGCTTAGGATTGTCTTGGCTATATGGGCTCTTGTTTGGTTCCATAAAAAATTTAAAGTAGTTTTTCCTAATTCTGTGAAGAAAGTCAATGGTAGCTTGATGGGGATAGTACTGAATCTATAAATTACTGTGGGGACTATGGCCATTTTCACAATATTGATTCTTCCTATCAATGAGCATGGAATATTTTTCCATTCGTTTGTGTCCTCTTTTATTTCCTTATATGATAAAAGAAATAAAAGAAATCCTCTTTTATTTCCTTAAGCAGTGGTTTGTAGTTCTCCTTGAAAAGATTCCTCATACCCCTTGTGAGTCATATTCCTATGTATTTTATTTGCCTTATAGCAATTGCGAATGGGAGTTCACTCATGATTTGGCTTTCTGTCTATTATTAGTGTGTAGGAATGCTTGTGATTTTTGCACATTGATTTTGTATACTGAGACTTTGCTTAAGTTGCTTACCAGCTTAAGGAGATTTGGGGCTCAGATGACAGGTTCTTCTAAATATACAATCCTGTTATCTGCAAACAGAGAAAATTTGACTTCTCTTCCTATTTGAATACCCGTTATTTCTTTCTCTTGCCTGATTGCCCTGGCCAGAACTTCCAATACTATGTTAAATAGGAGTGGTGTGAAAGGGCATCCATGTCTTGTGCCAGTATTCAGCGGGAATGTTTCCAGTTTTTTCCCATTCAGCATGATATTGGCTGTAGGTCTGTCATAAATAGCTCTTATTATTTTGAGATACGTTCCATCAATACCTAGTTTATTGAGAGTTTTAGAATGAAAGGGGTGTTTAATTTTATCAAAGGCCTTTTCTGCATCTGTTGAGATACTCGTGTCATTCATTCTGTTTATGTGATAGATTACATTTATTGATTTGCATATGTTAAACCAGCCTTGCATCCCAGTGATGAAGCCAACTTGATGGTGCTGGATAAGCCTTTTGATGTGCTGTTGGATTCAGTTTGCCAGTATTTTATTGAGGATTTTCACAACAATTGTCATCAGGGATATTGGGCTGAAATTTTCTTTTTTTGTTGTGTCTCTGCCAGGTTTTGGTATCAGAATGATGCAGCCCTCATAAAATGAGTTAGGAAGTAGTCCCTCTTTTTCTATTGTTTGGAATAGTTTCAGAAGGAATGGTATCCTGTGAATCTGTCTGGTCCTGGGTTTTTTTTTTTTTTTTGCTTGGCAGGCTATTAATTACTGCCTCAATTTCAGAACTTGTTATTTGGCTATTCAGGGATTTGACTCCTTCCTGGTTTGGTCTTCAGAGGGTGTATGTACCCAGGAATTTATCCTTTTCTAGATTTTCTAGTATATTTGTATAGAGGTGTTTATAGTATTTTCTGATGGTAGTTTGTATTTCTGTGGGATCAGTGGTGATATCCCCTTTATCATTTTTTATTGTGTCTATTTGATTCTTCTTTTCTTTTTTATTAGTCTGGCTAGCAGTCTACATTGTTCATCTTTTCAAAAAACCAGCTCCTGGATTCATTGATTTTTTTGAAGGGTTTTTTTGTGTCTCTATCTCTTTCAGGTCTGCTGTGATTTTAGTTATTTCTTGCCTTCTGCTACCTTTTGAATTTGTTTGATCTTGCTTCTCTAGTTCTTTTAATTGTGATGTTAGAGTGAAAACATCACAATTTCCCTCTAAACCCTGCTTTAGCTGTGTCTCAGAGATTCTGGTATGTTGTGTCTTTGTTCTTATTGGTTTCAAATAACTTATTTATTTCTGCCTCAATTTTGTTATTTACCCAATAGTCATTCAGGAGCAGGTTGTTTAGTTTCCATGTAGTTATGCGGTTTTGAGTGAGTTTCTTAATCCTCAGTTCTAATTTGATTGCACTGTGGCCTGAGAGACTGTTGGTTATGATTTCTGTTCTTTTGCATTTGCTGAGGAGTGTTTTACTTCCAATTATGTGGTCAATTTTAGAATAAGTGTGATGTGGTGCTGAGAAGAATGTATATTCTGTTGATTTGGGGTGGAGAGTTCTGTGGATGTCTATTAGTGCTGATTTAAGACTTAATTACAAACTGAGAAGAATTTAGGAATCACAGCCATCTGGCTTGTGATCCATATCTTTTGTTAGGAGTTAGATATTATATTAATTGATTGGTGTTTTTTGAAGCATCTAGCATTGGGGGCCCTTGCCCAGGGACCCCATTGTGGTGAGGTGATAGCTACTGACCGGGCTATGATCTGATACAGAAAAATATTCATACTCTGTGCTCTTAGGGTCTGGCTTATGCTTGGATCCGTCTTGCACAACTGGGAGTAGTGCATGCTATTCAATGATGAGATAGAATAAAAATATGTCTCAACAACTGAAGTATCTGAATACCCAAAATAATTTCATATGGAAAAATAATTACTACATATAGAAGATATTTTATTCCAGTGACTTGAAGGATACTGAATTGCTTGAAACTATGAACTAGACACCCTGCTATGGTCTGTGTCCCACAAAATTCATGTTGGAAACTTAACGCCAATCTAGCAATATTAGGAGGTGGAGTTTTGGGGAAGTAATCATGTCATAAGGGCTTCACCATAATGAACAGTGAATGCCATTATAAAAGGGTTTGATGGAAGAAATTCATCTTTCTTATGCCCTTCAGCCTTCCACCATGTTAAGATACAGAAAGAAGGCCCTCACCAGATACCAGTGCCTTAATCATGAACTTCCTAGCCTCTAGAACAGTGAGAATTAAATTTCTATTCTTTGTAAATTATCCAGTTTCTGGTATTGTATTATAGTAACACAAAACAAAGTCGCACTCTAATACTAACTCTTGACTGATTACTAAATTCCAGAAATCAGCTCTGGTTCCACAGGTAATCAAGCCAACCCTGGAAGACATCGCCTGCTACTTCCAGGGTCAACACTAGCCAATCTTTCCCCACCCTATGCCTACCTTCTGCCCTTGCAGGTTAGTGAGTGTCTCTCTATCAAAAAAAAAAAGAAAAAATTGTCTAGTAAGTTAGGCCTATAGAAGCTGATTATACTATGAAGAGCATTTACCTTGGAGTCAGAGGCTCAAGTTTGATTAGTTACTTAACTTCACTGCTTAACAGCTATGAAGGCTGGGTGAAATCACACAACATAGCATGTTTTTTTAAGAAATGAGGGATAACTATACTTATGAATTGTTAAGAGAGTTCAATTGAATTAACATTTCAGGTTAGTTGGATTTAATTGGTTTAATTCATATGTTCATTCATTAAAATTTTAATCATTCCCCAAAGTTCTTTCTTCTCTGTTCTCCTACAATATTACTGTAAATAGCTCTCCTAAACCTGAGCTCTAAAGTTTACTTTTAAAAAATAAAGCATATAATTAGGATTAAATATTTTAGATTTTAAAGAACGAGGGAACTAAATATTTTTGAAACCCATTTTTCAAAAATATTATATTTAACATTAACATATTTTGCTACTAAATCCTATGACTGTTTCTCCAAACAAATTTTATTTTATTTTTTTTTGAGATGGAGTCTCCCCTTGTCACCGAGGCTGGAGTACAGTGGCACAATCTAGGCTCATTGCAAACTTCACCTCCCAAGTTCAAGCAATTCTCCTGCCTCAGCCTCCCAAGTAGCTGGGATAACAGGAGCCCACCACAACACCCAGCTTATTTTTGTGTTTTTAGTAGAGACAGAGTTTCACCATGTTGGCCAGGCTGGTCTCGAACTCCTAACCTCAAGTGATCGGCCAGCCTCAGCCTCCCAAACTGCTGGGATTACAGGCATGAGCTACCATGCCTGGCTTCCAAACAGATTTTTTAAGTAATTTTTTTTGAGCTTTGAGAAAATATGATTTATGATCAATAAACAAATAGTCTATGCAAAAGTAGATGATGTTTCAAAGTACTATTAAGCTAGAATAAAGTACTCAATAAAATAACTGAATTTATTCTTACATATGATATAAATCTTCAGCAAGCTCAATCTTTTACCTAAGATATGTTAAGGGACTATAGACTATTCCTAGCATAGTTCAGCTTAGTTACTGATTTGAAGAGAAAAGAGTGCTTTAGGCTGGGCACGGTGGCTCACGCCTGTAATCCCAGCGCTTTGGGAGGCTGAGGTGGGCAGATGACAAGGTCAGGAGTTTGAGACAAGCCTGGCCAAAATGGTGAAACCCCGTCTCTATTAAAAACACAAAAATTAGCTGGGCGTGGTGGCAAGTACCTGTAATCCCAGCTACTCAGGAGGCTGAGGCAGAAAAATAGCTTGAACCTGGGAGGCGGAGGTTGCAGTGAGCCGAGATCACCACTGCACTCCAGCCTGGGACAGAGCGAGACTCCGTCTCAAAAAAAAAAAAAAAAAAAAAAAAAGAAAAAGAAAAAGAAAAGAGTGCATTATGATGTTGTTTGAATGTCATATAAATACATATATAGTGAGTGAGTGTGTGTGTGTGTGTGTGTGTGCGCATATAAAATGGATCAAGCAATAACCTTCAGCCAAGTATACTCTTAAAACCAAGCAAAAATTTAATAACTTAAGTTATATTAAAGTTGTCTTTCTTAATACACAGTGTTCAGCCTATAAAATGTTTCTTTACATTCTAAAACTATGTTATCACTCTGCAAAATCTCAGAATAAAACACATAAAGATCAAGAAATCTGCCAGCATCTCTTATTCCTATGTAAATAGCTCTTTCTAGATAATCGTGTTTATCAGAGTCTGATAAACTTTTCTCTTTGTACCAAATCTTCTGTTTAAATCAAGTCTTAAACCACCTCTGAGTTTGTTTGAATTCCAAAGTTGACTAAATGTAGCTGTTATTCCTAATACAGCTGTTATTCATAGATAACCAAAGGAGTGTTTCTCAAAGTGTTGTCTGATTGTTTTCATTAGAATCAGCTGGGATGACTGTTAAAAGGATAATTTCCTGGGCTCCACCACCCGAGTCCTACGGTGGTAGAATAATGGCCCTCAAAAATGTCTACATCCTAATCCCCAGATTCACAGCCTATGTTGTGTTACCTGGCAAAGGAGTATTAAAGTTGTAGCTGGACTAAAGGTTGCTAATCAGCTGGCCTTAAAATAGGGAGGTTAAAATTGGGCACAGTGGTTCACACCTGTAATCCCAACACTTTGGGAGTCCAAGGCAGAAAGATGGCTTGAGCTAGGAGTTAGAGACCAGGCTGGGCAACAATGTGAGATCTCTCTACAAAAAAATAACTAAATAAATAGAGGGAGAGTCACGTAGGTTATCCAGATGGATCTAATGTAATCAGAAAGTCCTTAAA
Organism: Cebus imitator; assembly: GCF_001604975.1. NCBI lineage: Eukaryota > Metazoa > Chordata > Mammalia > Primates > Cebidae > Cebus > Cebus imitator. The sequence goes on from NW_016107331.1 coordinate 7,751,808, forward strand.
GTAGAATAGGAGGCAGAAGAGGAGAACCGCTTAGAGGAAAATGTGGCTACAGAAGAAAGGCACAGAGATGCCATGCGGTGGCTTTCAAGTAGAATGACACTCATGAGTCGAAGCATGTGGGTGCCCTCTGGAAGCAAGAAAAGCGATTCTCCTCTAGAACCTCCAGGAAGGAACACAGCCCTCTTGACACCATGATTTTAACCCAGTGACACCTGTTCGAACTTCTAACTACAGAAATGTAAGTTAATAAATTTGTGTTATTTAAGCCACTAAGTTTGTGGCTTTAATTCATTAAAACAGCAATAAGAAACTAAAAATATGCACCAAATCAAAGTCTCTGAATATAAGATCAAGGAATGTGCCTTATCTATTTCCCAGGTGAATCCTTTACTCTAACATTTGAAAACAATTAGTCTTGAGGGGTTTAAAAAACAAATTGAAGATACTATAAAAGAAAGATAAATTTCTTACCTTTCCAATGTAGGAAAAAAAAAAAAAAAAAGCGGGGGACAAGAATAGTCAGGCTTCTGTTTGGAAGACCTACAAACTTGGGAAAGTTAAGAAATAAACATGTTAACTTGTTCAGTGATGTATACTGAACACTCCTTACAATGATTAGTAAATTTTTAAGTATAAGGCATAGATTATTTATTATTTATTCGAGTGCTATAGGAACTAAAAGAAAAATTAATGTTGGCTGGAATACATTAATGATAGTTGGAATAAGCAGATTTTCAATGGTAAGTGGAATTGAACACAAATGAAGTATTAGTGAAGAAAATATTTACAAAAGCAAAGATACCATGTAAAACCTAAAATGGTGCATTTTTGAAGGATCGTGAAGCTAACTTGATTAACATGAGAAGCTATGAGGAGCTATAAGAAGTCAGCAGCTATCCTAGGGAATTCTGGGAAGTACAGTTGGATGGTTAGTGTGGACACTGATTATACAAAGCTTTATAAGGCAAAGATTTTTGCCTAAACTATGGAAAAATTGTTATTGAATAGAATACTGTTGGGTGTTTTTAAACATGGTTACCTGATAAAAAGTAGTCTTTAAGAAAAATTGATCTTTTGGTGCTATGTACAGTAAATAAAAGAATGAACTAAAATGACCACTTAGGATGCTTTAGGGTAACTTACGCTTACACTGCCTAGGGTTAGATTTTTTTTCTTTTTTTTTGAGACAGAGTCTTGCTTTGTCACTCAGGCCAGAGTGTGATGGCCTGATCTTCGCTTGCTGCAACCTCTGCCACCCCAGGTTGACACAATTCTCTTGCCTCAGACTCTCGAGTAGCTGGGAATACAGGCTCATTCCACCATTTTCTGGTTAATTTTTGTGTTTTTAGTACAGACAGCATTTCCCCATGTTGGCCAGGCTGGTGTCGAACTCCTGACCTCAGGTGATCCACCCGCCTCAGCATCCCAAAGTGCTGGGATTACAGGAGTGAGCCACTGCACCCAGCCTAGATATTTTAATGACAGACACTATATTAGAGGTGAAGTTATCAATATAAACTTGTATTTAGCTTAATATAAATATGAATGGATTAGTATACATACATTTCCTTGCTTTTTCAGTTGAGAGGACCTAAAAGAAACTATACCCAACAGCAATAGGCACATCCAGTGCCCAAATCTTGATTCCTGATACAATTCTCCAATAAAAGGAAACGGCAATCCTTGCAGAAATGATTGAGACTGTAACCATGGCAATATGGTAGAATAATGTCCTTTTCCCCCAGGAGGTCCACATTCTAATTCCCAGAAACTCTGAATATGTCATGTTAAATGGCAAAGAGGAATTAAGATAGCAGATGGATTATAATTATTCTTTATTTCTTTAGAGACAGAGTCTCACTGTGTTGCTCAGGCATGTCTCAAATTCCTGGCTTCATGTAATCCTCCTGCCTTGGCCTCCCAAAGTGTTGGGATTACAGGTATGAGCCAACACACCCACTCTAGCAGATGGATTTCAACTTGCTAATTTGCTGACTCTAATATAGGGAAATTATTGTGGATTTTTTTTAGGTGGGCCAATGTAATCACAAGTGTCCTTAAGCGTAGAAGAGGGAGGCAGAAGAGGAGAACCAGAGAGATGGGAGCATGAGAATGAACCAGCTTGATATTGCTGGCTTTGAAAGGGAAAGAATGGAGGCCACATGAGGTGGCTCACACCTGTAATCCCAGCACTTTGGGAAGCCAAAGTGGGAGGATTGCTTGAGCCCAGGAGTTCAAGATCAAGTTGTGCAACATGGTGAGACCAAAAAAAAAAAAAAAACAAAGGACCTAGCCAAGCATGGTGGCATGGTGGCATGTCTGTGTAGTCCCAGCTACTCGGGAGGCTGAGGTGGGAGGGTAGTTTGAGCCAGGAAGTCAAGGCTGCAGTGAGCCAAGATTGCACCACTGCACTCCAGCCTGGGTGACAGAGCAAGATGAAGGAAGGGAGGAGGGAGGGAGAGGAAGGAAGAAAGGAAGAGAGAGAGAGAGAGAAGGTAGGGAAGGAAGAAAAGAAGGCAAGAAGGGAGGAAGGGAAGGAGGGAGGGAGGGAAGGAGGAAAGGAATACAGAACCAAAAGAAAAGAAAGCAGAGGAATGGGACCATGATCCAAGGATGTTAGAAGCCTCCAGAAGATGAAAAAGGTAAAAAAAAAAAAATTCCCCTAAAGCCTTCACAAGGAATGTAGTTCTTTGTTCACCTCAATTTTAGCCCAGTGAAACCCATTTTGAAATTCTTACCATCAGAATTATAAGATAATGAATTTGTGTTGTTTTAAGCTACTATGTTTATGGTAACTTCTTACAGTAGCAATAGGAAACTAATACAGGCAGGAAGTATACAAGATGACCCTAGAGCATCCTATAGTGCCAGAATGTAAGGAAATATTTAAAAGGAAAAAAAAAATGAGGTATGTCGGAAGGGACATAGGAGCTGAGTGAAAGAGCTTCCAATGGCTAACGCTGGAACAATTTGAGCAGTGAAATAAATAACAGCATTGTATTATAACCCAAAACATAATATAAATATCCCTGAGTTCATACTGCTATAAATGAATAAATAGGCAAGAATAGACCAATTTCTGTGTAGAAATTCAAGTAATTCCTGAAGAAACTCTGTCCTCAAAGAGGGGAGCATAACTACCCACCCCTTACGTGTGGGCTGCATATAATAGCTTCCTTCCAAACAGTACAGTACAGAGAGGGAGAAAGAGAATAACTTTACAGTGGAGAAATCTAACAAATACCACCTCAGCCAGGTGATCAAGGCTAACAATAGCAACAATAATCATGCTGACAGCATGTACTCCTGATATGATATGATGAGAGTGGCACTTTCCTCTGCAGTCTTTCTCCTCAAAACTTATAACCCCAGTATAGTCATGAGAAAAACTACCTACAAACCCCAACTGAGGGACACTCTAAAAAATACCTAACAAGTACTCCTCAAAACTCTAAACAGTATCTATAACAAAGAAAATCTGGAAATTGTCACATCCAAAAGAAACTTAAGAAGACATTACAACTAAATGCAATGTAATATCCTGGCTAAGGTTATCGAATCGGAAAGACATTAGGTAAAAGCCAAGGAAGTATGTATAAAGTATGAACTTTAGTTAATAATAATGCGTCAATATTCTTTGATTTAGTTCTTTCAGTTATGCCATACTAATGTTAAGATGCTAATGACAGGATAAATTGCATGAAGGGTGTAAGAAAATTCCCTATTTTCTTTGCAATTTTCTGTAAATATAAATCTCTTAAAAGTTTATTTTTAAAATGACAAAACTTCTAGAAGAAGAGACATTTTATGCAAGATTTTAAAGGAAATAACAACTGGGTTAGTGATTAGATAAAGTAGATGAAAACTAACGAGTGAGTCATGATTATGCCAAAGTTTAGGCCTCTATTGTAAGGAGAATGTAATGCAGTGACAAAAGAAAGCTTGCTGGTGGTTTTAGCAAATAAGTTTGGGACACAACAAATTTGAGACAAAAATGGATAACCCAAGTATAAACATAATCAGCAGCTAGTGATAAAGAATTGGATGTTGGGTGAACATTTGTAAATGGAAATGTGGCTGTAGATTTAGTTAATCAGTAAATACACATGGAACCACTATTTAAAGAGCTCTGTGTGGAGTAGGGGAAGGAAATGTGTACTAAAATGCAAATGAAGGCATATGTCTATATAAAAATAACAAAAAACAGTAAATGCACTTAAATAAGAACTAAGAGTTCAGTAAACAGAGCCCATCCCCCGCCCCATGCACACTCTGTCAATATGAGTAAAATCACTAATGAAAAGATGATGTGTCCCCCCAAAATTCATATGCTGGAGCTTTAATTCCCAGTGTGGCTCTTTCTGGAGATGGGGCCTCTAAGGAAGTAATTAAAGCTAGATGAGGTCAGGAGTATGGAGTCGTAATCGTCTAAGATTAGTGTCTTCATAAAAAGATACACGAGAAAGCTCCCTCTTCCCCTGCCCTCACTGCAAGGTGCGCATACCAAGAAAAAAGGCCATCAAGGTATATGGACAATGTAGCCAGGAAGGGAGATCTCACCAGACACCAAATTGGCCAAAGCGTTGATCTTGAACTTTCCAGCCTCCAGCCTGGGAGAAAACTAATTTATGTTGTTTAAGCCAACAAGCCTACAATATTTTGTTTTTGCATCCTGACTGCCTAATACAGATGGTTATAAGAGGGTAAACTGAACGAAATGTGAATAGTAACAGCATAAAGTAAGAAAAGAAAAAAACCTTCTTTTGTTTGTTTATAAATATTATTGAAAATTTATCTTGTGCCAGACACTATATTAGATCCCAAGGTTAGGATAATGAACATGATACAGTCTCTACCTGCATAGAACTTACATTTTTTGGCATGTCACAAAAAAAGAAATAATAAAAAAGCCAAATGTAGATCATGAGAAGTGTTACAAAAGAAGATGAAATAAAGAATAATTATATTCAGTGCAGATGTGTCTTGAGCAGTCAATTAAGAACTCTGAGGAGATAGCATTTAGGCTGAGACCTGAAGGATGAAAATGAGCTAGCTATGCAAAAATGCTGAGGCAAGAGCTTTGTAGGCAAAGAGAACAGGAAGTGCAAATGCCTTGGCATCAGCAAGCACTTTGGGAATTTGAAAAACAGAGGAGAGGCCAATTGCATTGCCATAAAATAATTAAGGGGGAATATAAAGGGTAGAAGGTAACATTGTAAAGGTATACAGAAGCCACGTCATCCAGACAGGACAATGTAAGAAGAATGGACATATTCTAAAGACAACGAGAAGCCACTGAATTAATCTAAGGAAAAAACGATGTCTGATTTGTGTTTCTAAGTGATTACTGATTGTGATGTGAAAAGACATATATTTTGAAGAAGGGCAAGAGTAAAAGCAAAGAAACCTATTTCACATGGTACAGAAAGAGATTGTGGTGACTTAATTTAGAATGGTAGTATGTAGACAGATGGCAGTGGCAAAACCTGAGATATTTTTTGGTGGTAGAAACAAATGAACTAGATGATCAGTTGGATGTAGGGAACTGCAGAAAGAGAAAAATCAAAGCTGATACCTGAGTGTTATTTTAGAAAATGGATGAATAATGGTGCCATATACTAAGATGAGAAGGAGTTGCAAATGACTAGATTTGTGAAAAAAATCAAAAGCTCAGTTTGGGATATTGGGCTAGAAATTAATTTTGAAAACCATGGGTATATACTGTACAAGATACTTAAATCCATGAGACTAAGTCAGATCACTTGGGGAGAAAGCTCTGATAGAATTGAAAAGAGACTAGCTCTGAGCCTTGACAAAGAGAGAGGGAGTAACAGTGAGGTAAGAGGAAAACCAGGAGGATGATGTCACAGAATCAAGGAAAGAAAGGCTTTAAGGAGAGTGTGTTTTGCTGGGTCTATGCTGCCAAGGCATCAAATGAAGTAAGAACAGAGCAGCTGGGTTTGGCAATGCAGAGACTGTGGGAGACCTTGACAAAGGCAGTTTCACTGCAGAGGTGGAAACAGAAGCTAGATTAGAATGGGGTGAATGATTAATTGGAAGAAAGAAAGAGGTGATAGTGAGCATTGGTAACATGTTTAAGATGTTAAATAGAAGGATTAAAAGTAATAGGGTAGTATCCAGAAAATAACATGGAATCAACTGAAGTGTGCTTACTTTTTTTTTTTTTTTAACATGGGGCATGTCAGATATACTAATAGGCATGATCTAACCAGAAAGGGTGAGAGTGATGCTGAGGAGCAGAGGAGCAAATTCTCCAGTCCATGAGAAAGCAAGAGGGGATTACATCCAGAGAAAAGTAGGAAGATTTGCATTTGATAAAGGCAGGGATACTTCCTTCACTGTAACAAAGAGGACAAAGGTTCTGTTTTGTTAGAATTCATGTGGGAAGATGAGGGAGTTTACCTTCAATTCTTTCTAGTTTCTTTTCTTTCTTTTTTTTTTTTTTTTTTTTTTGAAACAAGGTCTCACTTTGTTGCACAGGCTGAAGTGCAGTGGTGCAGTCATGGCTCACTGCAGCCTTCACAAACCTAGTCATTTGACTTCCTGGGTTCAGGCAACTCTCCTGCCTCAGTCTCCAGAGTAGTTGGGACTATAGACATGCTTCACCATGCCTGGCTAATTTTTTTTTTTTTAATAGAGATATGGTCTGCTGTGTTAACCAGGCAGGTCTGGAACTCAAGCAATCTTCCCACTTTAGCCCTCCTAAAGTGCTGAGATCATAGGCTTGAGCCACTGTGTCCAGCAGATAACCTTCTATTTTCTCAGTCAAGCTCAGGGAAGGTGTGTGAAGGGTGAAGTGCAGGTTTTGAACCATCATCTGAGAAAGTCAAAAGCAAATTTGCTAGGAAAACATAAAAGAATGGTAGGCAGTATTGAATGGCTAGTTGATGTTTTTATGATGAATTTCAAGTGTTATCAGTCACCCTAGTATTTTCCACCAATGTTCAGCTACTGAAGTTCAAACAAAACAGTAGTTTGGAGATTACAATTGGACTACAGAGCTGCAGCAATGAAAGACTCAGATAAGTGAATTAGAAGAACAGGAGGTGATAGTCATAAAGTAGGATGCTTCAAATAAAGATTTAGAAGATGGTTTCATCCGTGGTGATAAGTTCTAGTGGTCTTGTGAATACGTGACAAAGGTGGGGTAGAAGAAGACAGTGAAAAAGGAGAGGTCAAAGAATAGAGAAGCTAAAGTTCAGAGTGTTTCATCTACATGGTTCTTGGAATCACTAAGAACAATGACAGGAATGAAGATGTACAGGAAGGCAGTGAGTCAGTAGTTGAAGTATTAAGTGAATGAAGAGAAATGAATAGGAAGGTAGATAGGAATTACCACCAAGGAGAAGTCATGGGTAGAAAACTGGATAGAAACCCACAGAGTACCTGATCAGCTAAGTTTGGAAGGATATTGTCCTAAAGACAATGTAGTATGGCTTATATATTTATATATATATATATACGTAACTATGAATAACTCTATGATAAATGTTTTTATTTTTTAATCATATACTCTTATCAATCAAGGATTCTGAACATATAATATTTATAAATCACAAATGTGCTACTCTGGAGATATAGTTACTACAAAAGAAATTTTATAGAGTTAAATATATATATCAAATAAACTAAGCCTATTATTTTATTTATTAATAATACAAACATCTTTACTCTCATTAGAAAATTATTAATCATTTTATAATTGAACATACTTTATTTGTAAAAACCCTGATTTAAACTTTGTCATCAAGTGACTTGAAAGTCTGGTACTAAGTTTAGTTTCTATCAGTACATAATTTTAATTACTTTCCTAATTGAAAAAGAAACCTCACAACAACATTTGTGTCCAAATGAAAGAAATATAACATTGGCTGTGTTTACCAAATTCCGATACTCATTTTTCAATTCTATTTACCCACTATACAAAATTTTTCATAACTTTTATATAATAAATATCAATTTATCCTGTCACTAAGCTTTTCTATAAACTAATCAAAAGGTACAATATTTTTATGTAACAAATGAATTTAAAACTCACTGAATTCTCCACAGTGGAGAGATACAGAAGAAAAAAAAACTCACTGAATTCTTTATGTGAAAGATTTAGAATAAGTTAGAAAAATCTTTTTAGGCATGCAGATAAGGGGATTTTATAAGAACTGTAATGATTTTTAGCTGTATCACTTAAATATGGAAAATTTTTCAGTTTATATTCAAAATGCTCTTTTAATAACAAATTTCTTTCAAAAGCAAGATACTTTTTACTAATTGCTAAAATACTATTTTTTATTGTTAAGATATTAAATATAAGGATTGATTTTGTTGTTTGAAACAGGGTCTGGCTCTGTTGCCCAGGCTGGAGCACAGTGGTGCAATCTTGGCTCACAGCAACCTCTACCTCTTGGGCTCAAGTGATAATCCCACCTCAGTCTCCTGAGTAGCTGGGACTACAGACGTGCACCACCACATCTAGTTAGTTTTTGTATTTTTGGTAGAAATGGGGTTTTGCTATATTGCCCAGGCTGATCTCAAACTCCCAAGCTTAAAGGATCCATCTGCCTCAACCTCCTGAAATGCTGGGATAGGTGTAAGCCACCATGGCTGGCCAAGGTTTTTTTTTTTTTTTTTTTTTTTTTCTTTCTTTCTATAAAGCTGCTTGGTAAAATACATAATTGGAACAATTGTTTTTTTTTTATGTTTGATGGAAAATGACTCATACATCCGGCCTCACTAGTATTTGGGGACTCCGTGTACTTATTCCAGCAGCCACTGCAGCAACATACAGGTATGTGTGACCTGTGTGACTTCACAGCAGCTCCTATCCTCCAATCCTGGTATTCTCTTTTGATGCTAAGGCATAAGATGCCACATGATTGCTTGGCAGTCACATATGTACAAGCTCAAAATGTGAGAAAATCAAAGCTTCATGGGGTGAAACTTAGTATTAGTTAGGGTTTTCCAGAGAAACAAAACTATTAGGTTGGTGCAAAAATAATTGCAGTTTTTGCCATTACTTTTAGTGGTAAAACCACAGTTATTTTTGTACCAACCTATAATGGTGTGTGTGGGGTGTGTGTGTGTGTGTATACACATAGAGAGATGTGTTATAAGCAATTAGCTCATGAGATTATGCTAAAATGTCCTATGTTCTACCATTCACCTGGAGACCCAGGAAAGCCATTGTGGTATTGTGAAATATACGTTTGGTCTTCTTCCCTGTTTCCTGGCATACAGCTACTAAAACCCTTGGAATTTCACGAATAATGGATTGTATGTTAATGAGATGACTAGTAGGTGGGGACTCCTAGATAGCTTCAAGATGGGAGCGGGTTGGCAGAAAAACCAAGGCATAATTAGAGGGTTGAGACTTCTAGCTCTAACCTATGAAGAAGGGAGAGGGGCTGAAGATTGAGTTGGCCATTAACAATGGCCAATGATATTATCAATCATGCCTATGCAATGAAGCCACCATAAAAACTCAAAAATACAGGATTTGAAAGAGCTTCCAGATAGCTGAACATGTGAAAGTTTCTGGAAAGTAATGTTCCAGTGACAGCATGAAAGCTCCATGTCCCTTTCTCCATACTTTACCCTATGCACTTTTCCATCTGACTGTTCATCTGTATTTTTTTTAAATAATGTTCTTCATAATTAATAAGTAAATGTGTTTCCTTAAGTTATGTGAGAACTTCTGGTAAATTAATGGAAAGTGAGAAGGAGGGCTATGGGAACCCTGATTTGTAGCTGGTCTGGCAGAAGCACAGGCCACAACCTGGGGCTTGAAGTTGGCATCTGAAGTGGGGGACAGTCTTGTGGGACTGAGTCAACCTGTGAAAGCTGATGTTATCTCCAGGTAGACAGTGTCAGAATTGAATTGAACTACAGGACACTCAGCTTGTGTCTGCTGGAGAAGTGCTTGCTTGGTGTGTGGAGAGATAACCCCACACATCTGGTATCTGAAGTGTTGTATTGAGTGTTTGAGTAGAGAGTAGGAAAAACATTTGGGATTGCTTTTCCCATGTATTGTAGCCAGAAATGTAGTTCAAAGGCCTGAGAGCTGGAAAGCTGATGGTGCAGATTTCAGTGTAGGTCTGAAGACCTGAGAACCAGGAACACTCTCAGTTCTTAGGGAGAAGATTGATGCCTCAGCTCAAGCAGTCACACAGAGAGCAAATTCAACCTTCCTTTGCCTTTTTGTTCTATTGAGGCCCTCAACAGATTGCATGATGCAAATTCACATTGGGAAGAGCAATCTGCTTTACTTGATCTACTGATTTAAATGCTAATCTCTTCTGGAAATACCTTCACAGATATCTCGAATAATGTTTTACCAGATATCTGGATGTCCACCGTCCCAGTTAAGTTGACACATAAAATTAATCATCACAAGCTTTGGCCAAGAGGAGAAGGCCAGAAGATTATTACTTCCCTATTTCTCCTCCCAAGGGACTCTCCTGGGAAGATGAAGTCATTTATAAAGCTTCTAAGAAGATGGCTACATGAGACTGAGCCATGGCATTTGACACTAGTAATAGCATTCTAGTTAATGCAGCTTTGTATTGGCTCTCTCATTTCTTTCCCCATTCTTGTTTTTCTTCATCCTGGGCCTAAGAATTGCATTACTGTACTAGATGAGGATGTAACATATGAGCTTTCCCCTCAGTCTCTAAACCCAAGTTGATAGAAATACATTTTCCTGAGGTAAAGAATGAACCCCTTATTATATAAATATGCTCATGGTAACACCTCCTCAAATTACAAAGTATTTCAGAAAACATAGAAGATATACAGCAGCTCCTCCTGATACATAATTCAATGTCATTTTGTTATAATGTTGATAAGAAAAAAAAATTTTCCTGGCTGGGGTTGCTATCTGCAGAGAATCTGCCTGCATGTTCTCCCCATGTCTGTATGGGTTTTCTCTGGGTACTCTGGTTTCTTCCCACATCCCAGTGATGTGCGCAGTAGGTTAATTGGCACATCTAAATTGACCCAGTCGAGTGAGCATGGATGTGAATGTGCTCTGCGATGTGATGGTGCCCTCTCCAGTGCTGGCTCCTGTCTTGAGCCCTGAGGAGAGGCTCCAGCTGCTGGCAACCCCAAACTAGAATAAGCAGGTAAATAATTATCTTATTTGTTTTTATTAAACTTTAAATGAATGTGTAGGGTATATTTATTTCAATGTTTACTATTAGAAGTGTTTTGGTCTTTATTAAGTTTGGTGGGTTTTGTGACCGGAAATATGTTGTAGAAACTTAACATTGGTTTATATTAATTAGCCTATGGTAAAATTGGTTTTGTTGTACACTGTTTTGGTTCAAGTCGGTTTCCAAGAACCTACTGACAACATTAGTGAGGACTTACTATAATCATCTGATCCATTTAACCAAGCACATATAATTGCAGTATGTGGTAATATAATTTTATGTAAATGTGGTGCCAGTGCAAAATTCTCAAGTGTAAATCCTGTGTGGGAATCATTTCTTAGTCATACCTTACATACTATCTGAGGGTAATCAGACAAAAAAAAAAGCCTGATATTGTCAGTATCAATCAATATATTAAACACAACTGAAGTTTAATATCTCTGTCTCTCTATCTAGCTATCTGTTTAGAATTGACTTACTTGCCTTCTTGGGAGCATACATCCCCATTTTGGGGATAAGTGTTTTAGAAGCTTCACAGTCAATGCCTATATTGCAATAATTCCCTCCGTGGTAGTGGTGAAGTCATCAGATATCAATGTCCTACATGAAGGAGAGAGTTATAGCCCAACAGATGGGCAAAATAATATTTATAAATTTAAAGAACTAATTTTAATCACCTCCTGGGAAGATAGAATGCAAAATTTTTTAAAGCAAAGACCACTCTCTCACAGTATATGTTAATTTCTTATTCAGCATTTAGGCATAAATTGTTCATTTTGAAATGAATTGCTCTATCAAATGACCTAGGTAACATCTACCACTAATTTTACCTTTTAAGTATAGCTATTAATTGTAAACCTTAATTCAAAATATTTAGCACTATACATGTTTTTATCAGAGATCTGTTTCAATTATACTTCCTCTATGCAAAGGCCTAAGAATGAAACAATGGAATTTGGGGACTCAGAGGAAAGGATGGAAGGGGAGTGAGGAGACTACACGTTAGGTACAGTGTACACTGCTCAGGTGATGAATGCACTAAAATCTCAGCAATCACCACTAAAGAATTTGTTCATATAACCAAACACCCCCTGTTCCCCAAAAACTTATTGAAAGAAAATTTAATAATTATACTTCCTGCAATGGATATGAGTCATCTCCAGCCCAAATCATTTCCATTTTAGCATTTAAAATGAAGTTCTCTATTTTACGAAAAGTAGGACTGTTATTGTACAAATTTTAATTTCCTTAACTATGTATAAAATATATTTTAAAACAGTAGAATTAATATGTCTTTAATTCATAATAATTTTCACAGATATTTGGGGAAAGTTTCTTTTAGAAAATATCTAAAATTCTAACAGCTACATATTGGCTATAGTTAAAAAAAAATCACAGTTTAAGTAAATACTGTTGTTTGAGGTTATAATTTAAAAGCCAGTTACAACTAAATGTATTAAAAACTTTAATGTCTAATTTGAAATAATTGTGTATAAAAAGATCACATTTCAACCACAATCCCCAATGAGCAGAGGTAGTGTGTAGATCTTTTTTTTTAAATTCTACACAAAAATACGACAAAAAAGAAAACTATAGGCTAATATCCCTGATGAACATAGATGCAAAAAATCTCAACTATATATTAGAAAACTGAATCTACCAACATATCAAAAAGATTATATATGATCAAGTTGGATTTTTGTTGTTATTTTCTTTTGAGATGGGATCTTACTATGTTCCTCAAGTTAGTCTCTTACTATGTTCAATAAATTGGTCTCAAACTCCTGAGCTCAAGCAATCCTCCCACCTCAGGAGTGGGAGAATCGTTGCAACTACACACGCTGCAACTACAAACATGTGCCACTGAGCCTAGCTTCAAGTTCAAGTGGGATTTATCCCAAGGATGCAAGGATGGTTTAACATATGCAAATCAGTAATCGTGATACATCACATAAACAGAATGAAGAAGAAAAACATGATCATTTCAATAGTATGGAAAAAGCATTTCACAATATCCAATATCACTTAATAATAGAAACTTTCAACAAATTAGGCATACAAGAAAAGTGCCTCAACACAATAAAGGCCATATATTACAAATCCACAGCTAACATACTGAATGGGGAAAAGTTGGAAGCTTTTCCTCTAAAAACCAGAATAAGACAAGGATGCCCACTTTCACCACTCTTATTCAACATAGTATTGAAAATCCTAATTCAATGAATTAGGCAAAAGAAAGAAATTAAAGCCATTCAGATTGTCCCTGTTGGCAGATGACATTATCCTACATGTAGATAACACTAAAGATTACCAAAATCTCTTAGAGCTGATAAACAAATTCAGTAAAGCTCCAGGATACAAAATCAGCATGTAAAAGTCAGTAGCATTTCCATTTATAATACCTACCCAAAAAAAGTATAGGAATAAATTTAACAAAGGGAGTGAAATACCTCTAAAATGAAAACTACAAAATTCTGATGAAAAAACTTAGAGGACACACAAAAAAATGAAAAGATATCCTATAATTTATGGATTGCAAGAATTAGTATTTTTAAAATTACCATGCCATCCAAAGTAATCTGCATATTCAATGCAATCCCTATCAAAATACCAATGACATTCTTCACAAAAATAGAAAAAAACTGTGAAATCCAAACAGCCAAAGCAATCCTGACTTCAAAATATACAACAAAGCTGTAGTAACTACATGGCATGATATTTCATAAAAATAGAATCATAAACATAGAACCCAGAAATAAATCCACACACATAAAATTGTGCTTCTGTTCTTTAGGAAGAAAGGTGGATAGATATGTTATATGCAACCAATAGTGACTGCCACAGTGGTTGTATAAGTTCTTGCTCCTATAGAAAGTGTGTGTGTGTGTGTGTATGTGTGTGTGTGTGTGTGTGTGTGTATTTTACTTGCTAATACAAGTTTTTTTCAGTCATTTTGGAAGTCTATTGTTTGTTATAGGTAAACTCAGTTGTTCACATTCACATTTTCATGATAATAAAATGGTTAGGCATTTTTTTCCATATCTTCGTGGCCATCTGAGTCTCCTCTTCTGTGAACTATGTGTATGTTTTATTCTCTTTTGATATTTCTCATCTGCTTGAGGAGCTCTTTATAGTCTAGGTATGAATTATTTGGTAAGTTGTATGCATCATGGATATTTTCTCACAGTCTGTGTGTTTATGGACTGAATGTTTGTGTCCCCCCAAAATTCCTATATTGAAATCCAACCTACCCACCCCTGTCCTGCCTTCCAATGTGATCATATTTGGACATGAGGCTATGGAAAGTGATTATATCATGAGAGTGAATCCCTCATAAAAAGGATTAGTGCTGCTGTAAAAAGAACTCCAGAGAGCCATCTTGTTTTTCCTGCCATGTGAGGACACAGTGAGAAGATGGTGGTCTATAAACTAGGAAGTGGGCTCAGTTTGCCTTGGACTGCCCAGCCTCCAGGGACTGTGAGAAATAAATGTTGTTTAAGCCACTCAGTCTATGGTTTTTGTTTTGTTTTGTTTTGTTTTTTGTTTTGTTTTCAATAGCAGCCAGAAAGGACTAAGACACTGTGAATTATCTTTTACTTGTATTTTGGTGTCTTTTACAAAACACATATTTTATTTAATGTTATTTTAAATATCAACATCTTTTTAATAGTTTATGCCATTGCATCAAGTTTAAGAAAGCTTTCCTTGCTGGAAGTCACAAATTTTACCTTTTTCTAAAAGTTTGAAAGTTTGGTTCTTTATATTTAAGTTTCCTTCATCTGAAGTATATTCCTGTAAACAGAGTGAGGCAGAGATCTTTGACTTTTTCCCATGTAACTAACCAATTGTCCCAGCATTATTTGTTATTTTTTTATTTTGCCCCTGAATTTTAATATCACATTTGTCATATACCAAGTTATCAAATATGTGAGGCTATTCTGAGTTTTGTTTTGTGGTCTATTACTTTTGTTTCTAACACTATAATACAGTTGTATAATTATAACTTTAGAATATCAATATCTGGTTGGGCACAGTGGCTCATGCCTGTAATCCCAGTACTTTGGGAGGCTGAGGCGAGTGGATCACGAGGCCAGGAGATCACGACCAACCTGGCCAACATGATGAAACCCCATCTCTACTAAAAATACAAAAATTAGCCGGGTGCAGTGGCGGGTGCCTGTAATCCCAAGTACTCAGGAGGCTGAGGCAGGAAAGTCATTTGAACCAGGGAGTTGGGGGTTGCAGTGAGCAGAGATCGCACCACTGCACTCCAGCCTGGCAACAGAGTGAGACTTCATCTCAAAAGAGAGAGAGAGAGAGAGAGAGAGAGAGAGAGAGAGAGAGAATATCAATATTTGGTAAGAGTAATATCAGTGAAACTCATTTATGAATTGCATGTAAAATTTTTAAGGACACCGTGTCAATGTAATTAGCACTGGCATACAGATAACCTATTGATTTGGGTACTTTGCTCTTGTATGCAGAAACTTTGCTTAACTCTCCTATTCTAGTTCTTTAGCTGTACAATTATTGAATTTTCTATAAAAATTATCTTCAAATAATATTTGTCTTTCCTAATCCATTTAACTGATTATTTATTTCTTATTTCATTGGTTAGGAACTCCAGAGCAATGATGATTATTGGTGGAGATAATAGGTTTTAATGCTTGTTCCTAATATTAATAGAAATCTTATAACTCTCATATGTTATTTCTGGGATAAATCATATTTGATCATAATGCATTTTTTAAAATGCTTGATTCGATTTATCAACATCTTATGATACTTACAAGTGTACTCATAAGGGAGATTAACCTATAATTTTTCTTTCTCTTATTTTTCTAGTTCAGGTAACTAGAATACATTAACTTCATGGGAGAAGCTACAGAGTTTTCCTTTTTCTATATTTTGTAGTATTTTGTGCAAAAGAGATTTTTCTGTGCTTTGAAGCATTTGTTGGTAATCCCTGTATAAAATTTTCTAGACTTGCTGTATTTATTTTGGGTGGGCTTTTGCTTACTGATTCAATTTTTCTGAAGACTGTCTCCTCAGACATAGATTTATTCTTGAGTCAATTTTAGTAATTTAAATTTTTATTGATGGCTGCCTGCAAGAGGCCAGGTCTGGCATACAGTTTGAAATTTGCTGCCAGAGTCCCATTTTGTAATCCTGGATTTCTGATAGAGACTGGGGTGTCCATGGCTCACTACCCAGTGGCAAGTGGGCTCTTTGCTCCCAGACTAGAGCAAGAAGCTTAATGGATGGCTTCCAGATCTGGAACAATTATGCTCTCATTTTAATAAAGAGATTAACAATATTTTTAAAACTCTGTCATCAAGAAACTGGCCAAGAACCTACCTTGAAGAATATCTTAAATAGGAGATGGGATCACTGTAAGAAATGAACTTCTAAATAAATTTGAATAGGAAATTCAGTATTAAGAACAAACCAACAACTCACTCAAGGAGCTCTGTAAATCTCTTGAAAAATATTATAAAATATGAAACATCTCAAAGAAAACTTTCCTTCCCGTGTGCCTCAAATAACAGGTCTCGAACTCCTAGTCTCAATCAGTCCTCCCACCTCAGCCTCCCAAAGTGCTGGGATTACAGGTGTGAGCCACCGAGCCCAGGCATAATTTCTTCACATTTTATTTCTTCAGCTTTTTCATCTTCTATCCTGTTTCATGTAAAATTAAAATTGTTGGATAAATTTTTTAATCAAATCTTTTCATTTGAGTTAGTTTTAGAATTTATTTTTATAAAATTTTAGCATGTAATTTAAAAATAATTTTTTATATTTTAAGATGATACCTGTTCATGTGACTGCAATTCAACTGTAAAATATCTGAGAAATATTTGATCTGTTGTCCAGGAAGAAAAGGAGGGGAGGAACATTCTTTTATCATTTCATTCTTACCTGTATATGAAGAATATACTTATCTCCCCCCAAGGAGTACAATCACAAGTTCCTTCTAGTTAGGGCATTCAGCTCAAAGCCAAAGACATCAAGAAATAAGTAGTCTTCTCCAATATGTGAATGTTTGAAATCTCCTAAATAAAATGCCATGAACTAAAGAAACATCCTATCTGTCTTTACCATCACTTCCATATTCACCTACGTGTATGGGTATGTGCATGCCCGTGAACACACACACACATCTAATATACAAAATGAATCAAAAACAGAAATAGCTATAATAGGAATCTGATTAGTAAGGGTAGGAATGGAAGGCAAGGAATGGAAGCGATAGGAATCTGATTAGGAAAGGTAGGAATGGAAGTATCCAGTGCATATCCATCTTAAACAACAGATCACCAAAGATACTGCAGGGTCTGAAACATCACACAGCGAGTGTTAATATGCCAGACCTAGAAGAGGCAGATGTCACTTGGACATATTCCAGTGGCTAAAAATCAGTTATATAAGCCCAATAACATTATAAAAAGCCATGAAGTCTTGGGTTGTGTACCAAAAAAGAAGAGGACAAAATGAATATTGATGTGCTCTAACGGTCTGTGCCATCCAGCATGGTGATGTGATCCTTTTATCATGAAGAAAGCAATCTCTTTAGAGAAAAATCATTATTAGGGTTAAAGTTGTTTTCTAGTATATTACTGTCAGATTTCTGTTGGTGAGATTCCTGGTGTACATTTTTTCAACCTATGACAGTAAGTTCTCAGTGTTGTTTATAGGTTCTTGGAAACTTCAACTTTAAGTGAAATGCCATGTAACAAAACCAGTTTAAGCATAGGCTAATTAATATAAACAAGAATTAGTTCCTATGGCATATTTTTTGTTTGTTTGTTTGTTTATTTATTTATTTTGAGATGGAGTTTTGCTGTGTTGCCCAGGCACAATGGCACAATCTCAGCTCACTGCAGCCTCCACCTCCCGGGTTCAAGTGATTCTCCTGCCTCAGCCTCCTGAGTAGCTGGGATTATAGGGGCATATCACCACACCCAGGTAAGTTTTTGTATCTTTAGTAGAGACGGGATTTCACCATGTTGGCGAGGCTCATCTCGAACTCCTGACCCCATGATCTGCCCGCCTTGGCCTCCCAAAGTGCTGGGATTACAGGCGTGAGCCACTGCACCTGGCCCTATGGCATATTTTTATCACAAAAATGTTACCAAATTTCTAAGTGAAGACTTGAAACTTCTAATGTTAAATATTGAAATAAATTCAGGCTATACGTACACCTAAGAAAAATCAACAAAATTAAGTAAAATATGTGCCCAATTTTTGTTGAATCAGTGAGTGATAGCAGTCATCCTGATGGTAAATTAAATCAAGGAAGAAATGTTTGCAAAGTGAAAATCGTCAGGAGCACCTCCTACCAATACACAGTTCAAAAACAAACAATAACCAATAAGACAATCTCTCTAAACACTTTCATACAACATTGTTTATTGTTTTGCATTTGTATGATCATCACATACCTTACAAATTTTTATCATAATAATTTGTATTCATTTATTGATTCATTTTCCAACCCACTTATTCCAGTTCAGGATATAGGTGGCCAGAGCCCATTCGGTAGCTCAGGATACAAGGTGGGACGCAACCCTGACCAGGACACCATCCCATCACAGGGCGCACTCATACATACCCCCACACTCACTCTGACTGGGATTGCTGAGACATGCCCACTCACCTCACATATACATCTTCGGGATGTGAGAGGAAACTGGAGTACCTGAAGAAAATGCACATGGGGCGAAGGTGTAAATTTCACAAAGACAATAGCGTTAGCCAGGAATTAATATTTTTCCCATCAACATTATAACAAAGTAACATTATCTGAGCACCTGACAGAATTTCAGTCTTTTGAGATGATGATGATGATGATGATGTGATGGTGAGACAGAATCTCACTTTGTAGCCCTGGGTAGAGTGCAGTGGCACAACCTTGGCTCACTGCAACTTTCAACTCCAGATTCAAGTGATTCTCATGCCTCAGCCTCCAGAGTAGCTGGGATTACAGGTGGGTGCCACCATGCCTGGATAATTTTTGTGTTTTTAGTAGAGACAAGGTTTCACCATGTTAGCCGGCTGGTCTTGAACTGTTGAGCTCAAGCTATCTGCCCACTTCAGCCTCCCAAAGTGCTGGGATTGCAGGCATGAGCCACTGCACTCAGCCTCTTTTGAGATTATTATATTTTGGGTGTGATTTTTTTTAAAAAAGCATATTGTCTAAACTAGTTTTTGTAATCTAATCTGAGAATCTCTATATTTTTCAGGTGAATTTAATCCATTTTCAGTTTTACAAGTTTAGTACTAGAAAACAGATATTTTCAAAGGGCAAAAGTGTCATTCAAGATGTATTATGAAATAAACATTTTTCAGAATAAGGCAGAATTTACTACTTGCAGACCCTCCTTAAAATAACTGCTAAAGTATGTGGGATGCAAAAAGCAACATCTGTAAAAATAATACTTGGTGAACATGTTGATAAATCTGATTAAATACTGTAAAAAAAGATGAATTTGGAGATTCTTAAAAATGACAACTTAAAATATGGTACAATTAAAGATAGGAGTGGGATATTAAACTTAAAATATTTCAAAGTACTTGGGTTTGAAACAAACTGGACAGAAATATTGATGGGAGATGTATACTACGGGAATAGAGTTAGCAACTATCAGTCAAGGAGAAGAAAATCACTGGAATGTTTTTGGACGAAGTGCTTTCCCTAGCAGGGAACTGAATCTAACTAATCTTAGGTAATATAATGAAGGAGACAAATGACTCTAGTGAAAAGAACCAAAATGTACAACGTCTCAAACTCAATAAAAGTTTGTTTTTCTCACACACAAACAGGCCAACACTGCTGGAAATCAGTGGGTTGAGCTGGAGGTGATTCTCCTCTACACAATCATTCAGGGACCCAATCTGAAGGAGGTTTTCTCATCTGCCACAAATAACTTCCAGGGTCTCTCTAAACAAAAACATTCAGTCAATAAAAAGACGAAGAGAGGCTGGGTGCAGTGGCTCACGCCTGTAATCCCAGCACTTTGGGAGGCCGAGGAAGGTGGATCACTTGTGGTCAGGAGTTCGAGACTAGCCTGGCCAACCTGGTGAAACCCTGTCTCTACTAAAAATACAAAAATTATCCAGGTGTGGTGGTGCACGCCTGTAATCCCAGATACTCAGGAGACTGAGGCAGGAGAATCAGTTGAACCTTGGAGACAGAGGTTGCAGTGAGCCAAAATCACACCATTGCACTGCAGCCTGGGCAACAAAGCAAGACTCTGTCTCAAAAAAAAAAAAAAAAAAGCGTTTCTGAAAATGTTGTGCCTTTCTCAGTGAATAGTATCAAGAGACACATGATATCAATGTGTCTCAAGGGTAACATCAGTAATGAGATGTCTCAACCATGCGTCTTCTGCTATGACACACTGAGAAAGACATACCACTGATGTCCTAGTCTTGCAAAAAATACCTAACCTGAATGTAATTATGAGGAAACATCCAAACACATACTGAGGGACATTCTTCAAACTACGTGACCATCTGCCATCACTGAGTACAGGGAAAAACAAAAACAAACCTGACCAGCTATCTTTAAAAGTATCAAGGTTATGAAAGACAGAACTGAAAGTCAAGGAAAGACTGAGGAACTCTCACAGATTGGAACTCACTAAGGAGACGTGACACCTAAATGCAATGTGTGATCCTGGATCAGATAAAAACATTAGGAAGATAACTAATGAAATTTGAATAAAATCTATAAATTAGTTAATATTTTCTCACTATTAATTTCCTGCGTGATACTTGCTGTATGGTAAGATGCTAACACTAGTTTGATGAAATTAATATAGGAATTCTGTGTCTTATTTAATAACTGTTTTCAAATCTTGAATTGTTTTCAAAACGAAAAGTTTTTTAAAGAAACAAATAAGCAAATAAAGTCCCATCATGTTCCCATGTATATGAAAGCTATTACCAGAAACAAAAAAGATTGTGAAGTCCACTCAGTAGGTGCCACTACCCTTCCTGTTCTTCATTCTGTAGCTAAAGTATCATATTAGCCATATCTGAATGAATTTTTTTATAACTAGGATGGCCCCTACCCTTTTTGGAAGGTAGCTAATATGCTTCAGAATATAAACGTTTAACTCACTTTCTGCTATGTTAGGCATACAGATTACAAATCTAACTTCTTTCCTAACAATCCCAGTTATGCTTCTAATATTCCCCTTAGATCCATTAATGTTGGGAAAGACAGAGAATTTCAGTCCAGCTCCAAGCTTTAACTACAGCAGAGTGACATTCACAGTGCTGGTGAGTCATAGCCAAAGCATAGAAGATGGCTGATACCCTGGCCTCTCTAGTCTCAGGTTCAAAGGTGGACCAACTGTACCACTTAAGAATGACCAAATCGTGACCATTTCTCATCCAGGATTATTTTCAGTGAACAAAAATTTCAGCTGAACTGGCTAGGGTACTTTGACTTAACAGACATGAAACAGTTGAGATTAGGGCTAGAGTGGGCTAGCACTTTTGAGCACAAAATGCTATGGCAACACATCACATTGTTTTCTCCAGAAATGATACAAGAAGCTCAGAGGTTAGGCAATAGTGAAGACTCTCAGGTAGAAAGACTAGGCCACAGGGAGGAAGTTGGCAACTGTTCTCAGTCACAAAGAAAGAAGGAAATGACAAGTATATTCTCTCATGGGGCACTTTGTCTAGGGCACTGAATTAGTTAAGGTAAGCTAACTGCCTAACAGTTATAAGAAGTTGACCCAAAATAATGATTCAAATATAGTGAAAATTTATTTCTCTTATACATAACCAGACCAAGGCAGCTAAAGGTTTTCATGTAGCATTGGTTGGTTGGTTGGTTGTTGCTCCACCACAGTCATCCAGGGACCAGGACTAAAGGAGAATGCAAACTTCCATACACGTCTTCCAGGAACACACTGGGCATCAACAGCCAACAAGTGAAAAAAGGAAGGAGTATATAGGATGGCAGGGACCTGATCTAAAAATGACACACAGCACTTTCTCTAATATTCCATTGACTGGATTTCGTCTTACGTGTATACCTAACTGCAAGGAATTCAAGGTATTGTTTAGTGGTTCATCCAAGAATAAAAGGAAAAGGGTCTAGTTAATAATGGTTAGCTTGTGCCAAAAATTTCCATATATACATGCTTGTAAACAATATTTTTAGTGTTTCTACCTATACTTGAGGAAAAATTTAAGAGTATATACAACAGTCTTTGTTCTCTAGAAGACTACAGGTTACTATGGATTATAGATGTTGGGAGGTTGGAAGTATTCCACTTACTCCTACTCTTCTTAAGGTATTATCTTTACTTTGTGGTAGATAGGCGGGGAGAGCAGACTCATATGGAACAACTGTGCCTCGTAAAAGATTGGTTCTCTTTTAAGAGAAGAGCAGATGTTTGTGCTTTCATCAGACTGCAGGTCCCTAAAAACCTAGTTCTTCTTCACTGCCTTTTTCAAATTCACCTTTCCTACCCTACTGCAATTAACTTGGATGTTTGTGGGAAGTATCTTTAGCATCATGAAATCAGTGTGAGAGATTCACCCCTGTCAGGCCCATCAGATTTCTCTGTGTGTGTGTGTGGGGGGGAGGGGGTTGTTCTTTGTGATTTTTCTTTTCATTTTTTGGTTTTTTTTTTTTTTTTTTTTGAGACAGTTTCATTCTGTCACCTAGGCTGGAGTGCGGTGTCACAATCTCAGCTCACTGCAATGCCTGCCTTCTGGGTTTAAGCAATCCTCTCACCTCAGCCTCCCAAGTACCTAGGATTACAGGCATGTGCCACCACAATTTCACCATGTTGGCCAGGCTGGTCTCAAACTCCTGACCTCAAGTGATATGCCCACCTCAGCCTTCCAAAATTCTGGGATTACAGGCTTGAGGCACTGCATCCAGCCACTCTTTCTGATTACTTACAGTTCTTATGAAGAGAAACAAATTTATGCAGTGAAATGTCCATGAAACAACTGAAACCCTTCACAAATTTTAGAAAGAAACTAAGGACAGGAAGTTTTTTTATAATGCTAACCCCAAAGCATTATCTTTATACACTAAATGCAATATGCTGTTGTAAGAATATAGTCAAATGCAGGCTATGTATATATTAAGATGCTAAGTGGAAAAAAGTTCATTTCTTCAACTGATAGCCTGCCTGTCTCCTGATCATTCATTCCATTCTTCAGTCCCAGGTTGTACTGGATTCAGAATTAAAAGACTCACTTTTAGTTCCCCCTCTGCCACTTTGGCAACTATGAATTTTGGCAAACTAATTTTTCTGTATAATTCTTCATCTGGGAATAAGAACCTCTGCCTCACCAGGGTTTGTGAAGTAGGAATGAGAAGCAACATTCACCTGATAACTTTATAAGTCATTTTACACATTACATTTTTGTACATCACTAATGGTCTTAGGATCAGTGTGTCAAGGATCCAACCCAGGGTGTTTTCTTATTCCTGGCATTACCTCATGCTCTTGGTCATAGTTGTTGACCTTCAGGGCATTGTGCCCGAGATACCTTTTTGTGTTTTTATTCCGTTCCTGGTTTCCTGCTAGGATGTTTTTTTACTTCTGTTTTTTACACAAAATTTTATTCTTTGGCAAATGTATTTCAGTTTATTGTGGTGTTTCTATTTTACACAAAATATAAATATTTTATTAAATTTAAAAATCAATTCATTTCAAAATGATTAAGTAATTTTAAAAGACCAATAAGTTTCAAAAAGTATTGCAAAAAAAAAAAAAAAAAAAACGGAAATCCATTACTGCATCTTAATGATGAAAAAGGTTTTTTTGGACAAAATTTGCTAATCTGAAGAGAAAACACTATAATGAAAGAAAAACTAAGTTTCATCATGTAATCTGTGGTAATAGGTGAAAATGTGTATGTAAATCTAATGATTTTTGTAAGGTAATGAAAAAATATGAAAAACATTTCTTTCACGCTCACTAATGTTCCTTTATTTTCAGATCCCTGCTGTAGAGCTATTGGTTTACTCAGGCTTTCCCTATGAAATAGTCACCATCTGCTTGATTAGTCTGTTTCCTTGGTATCCTGCCCATTCTTGTTATTTAAGTTTCTGCTCTATTTCAAGGAATGCACTCATTAGGTATGGTTACATCTGTGATCATTTGAAAAGAAGTATACATATTCCAAAAACATTTAATAGCACCTTGGTATTTTATTAAATATAAACAGGAAAAGTCTTTTTTTGACTGCTTTTACTCTTAAATGATAAGAAAAAAATAGCATGATCTTAAGTCCCTTTCTCCCATTTGGAAATTCCATGAGTCTAAAATTTAAAAAAAAAAAAAAAGTGCTCAACACAACTCAGACATTTTCATTATATACACATTTATAAGCGCATACAGAGAAAAAGTGCCATCTGTTAAAAATAGTTAACTGAATACTAACTGAGGATTTAAAAATGTAAAACAGGTATATTAGCTTATTCTGATGACTGTTTATATCTGGCTATCTCCTAAAACTCCTGAAGTGATAAGTCAATACAAATAAACAGTATAAACACTTTTCTCCTTAAGCTCTCTTAGAATGTATGCTCCATGTGGACTAGAATTTTTATCTTTTTTTTTTTTCTTTTACTAATGGGTCCTAAGTAACAGGACACATAGTAAATATTTGGCTGTTTTAGGCAGAATTCTAAGATGGCCCTCCAAGATTCCCAGTCTCTGATGTGTTCTCCAACTTACTCAAACACTAATCAAGAATTGCTGTGAAGAGATTTTACAGATGTAATTAATGTTCCAAATCATTGACCTTAAGATAGGGAGAGCATCCTGGCAGGCCTGTTCTAATCCCATGAGCCTTGAAAAACTCAGTTTTTCTCTGCTGATTTCAGAAGTCAGAGAGATGCATATGACATGTTCAGAAGAAAGGAAAGGCCATATTGTGAACAAGGTCACATGGCAGGGAATGGTGAGCAGCCTCTAGAAGCTAAGAGCAGCCCCCAGCTGACAGCGAGCAAGACATCAGAGACCTCAGTCCTACTATCCCAGAAACTGAATTCTGCCAATGACGAGGAGAAGCTAGGACAGAAACCTGAGCACAGGGTGAGAAGTGCATCCCCAGCCAACACCTTGATTTCAGCCTGATGAGACCCTAAGGAGAGAATCCAGTAATATTGCATCTGGAATTCTAACCTAGAGAACAGTGAGTTTGTAAATTTATGTTGTTTTAAGTTGCTAAGTTTGTGATAATTTGTGATGCAGAAATAGAAAACTAACACCCTGTCCTATAGTAGGCATTTAATAAATATATGTGGAATGAATGAATGAATGAATGAATGAATGAATAAAATTTTGATGTGTTACATGGTAAAGGTAAGATAATTATGAGAAGGGCAAAAGATGAAACTATACTTGTGATTTTAAAACTAAGCTCTGGATACTTTTAATAACCACACAGTTTGCATTATTTATAACATTCACGTGACATTAATATGTCATCTTTAAATTAAAAGTGCTAAAATGAAAATATTAAACAATACATGACAAAGGCATGTGTAATATATCTATTTCCAATAATATTTTACATTTAAATGAAAGAAGCTTAGGGTAAATTAGTCCACAAACCCCCCTCAAATTGATTTTGAATGTAGGAAGGGTATCATTTATACTTATATTTTTAGTTCATGAAACATAATTTATTTCACTTAGAATAGCTATACTATTAAATTTATGGTTGGACTTGCAATTATACTTTGGAACTTTAGCCTATCTTCCTTTTAAATATGGTGTATAAAATTGGAAAAGATTCAAATAAATAAACAATCAGTGTTCTCTGAAATCAGTACATAAAGTTTCAGAAATTCACCAATTAAAGTTTGACTAAATGGTTAGGTAAAAAATCAGCATGGATGTCATGATGTTACATAGAAAGTAAGGTTATAGGATCCAGAAGGAACAGTAAAAACAATACTGTGTAGTGCTTTTTAAATACTTTGGCTTCTGTAGTGTATAGAAGACGCCTGATGGTCTTAACGCTAGTTGTGTATACACCATTGCTTTTCAAAAAGGACTTGAGGTGACTTAACGTGTAAATCATTCACAAAGTTGAATCAACATACATGAAAAAAATGATGAAAAAAAGAAGCCAAAATGTGAATTTCAATGTCTAATATATTTGTTATTTAATTGAGCATTAAATTGGACTTGGGCTATATATGCTGCCAGTAAGAAGATTACTATTTAAAGAATATTAAACAAAAGTTATCAGTGGTCTTAAAAGTTCTCTTTGATCTGGTAACTCTCATGACTATTTGTTTCTTCAAAAAAAAAAAAAAAAAAGGCTGGTATGTCACCCACAGGATATGTGATTATATTTGGG
Organism: Cebus imitator; assembly: GCF_001604975.1. Lineage (NCBI taxonomy): Eukaryota > Metazoa > Chordata > Mammalia > Primates > Cebidae > Cebus > Cebus imitator. Next base: position 7,778,336 of record NW_016107331.1, read on the forward strand.
ATGACTTTATATGTAGCTATTAGGAGAAGAAGTCAGAGAAGAAAATGTTATAAAAGCAATGAAATGGTGCAATTAAAATGTTTAATAAACACCAAGGCAGAAAGAGGAGTTGTTAAACAACATTGTGATAGAGGTATGGTTTACCTAGTCTTGCCCACTGTGAGCACCAGATTTTTAACTGAATTACTTTACTGAAACAATACCTGACCAAGTTCTTTAACTATAAATTTTATCAAGGAAAAACGTTTTGTTAAGGATTTATGAAGCCATGTGGAAAAATAGTTATTTCATGAACTAGTAAGAAAGAGTGTTTGGGTGTAAAGTGAGCTATTATGCAGTTTATATCTACCATTATCCCCTAATTAACATCTGTTCTGATTGGCTGTTCTTTATGCATTACTGGTTATTAGAAATATTGACTATAAAGCCAGGCACAGTGGCTCATACCTACAGTTTCAACTACTCAGGAGGCTGAGACAGCAGGATTGCTTGAACCCAGGAGTTTGAGACCAGCCTAGGCAACATAACAAAACTCTCGACTCTAAAAGAAAAAAATTAATAAAAAAATAAATAAAAGAGACAATATCAAGTGCTGGAGAAGATGTGGAAAAACTGGAACTCATGTTTGTTGCTGAGAGTATAAATTGAAATAACACTTTAGAAAACTATTTGGTAGTATATGATACAGCTGAATATGTATATCATAAGTTGAAGCAATTTCTTAATTAAAAAAAAAGTTGAGACATGGTCTCATTCTGTCACCCTGACTGGAGTACAGTACACAAACATGGCTCACTGCAGCCTTGACCTGCTGGGATCAAGCAATTCTCCCACCTCAGCCTCCTGAGTAGCTGAGACTACAGGTGCATGCTTCCACATTTGGCTCAATTTTTTTTTTTTTTTTTTTTTTTTTTTTT